>NC_134434.1:5757575-6060606 GCF_030867145.1 Opisthocomus hoazin | reverse complement strand
TGATACCCTTAGAACTGTTTTCTATTGATAGACAGATCCGATGTACTGTTTCTAATTTAACTAGTATTTATTAATTTATTCTGAGCTTGTTAAAGGAGGTTAGCTTAAATAACTGGAGAGGAAAAATCATCTTTTGCGTAAAGGAAAGCTGTCTTTCCATCAGTCTCTTCAATACCTATCTTGTACTGCTAGCTTGTGAAATTGTTGGGAAATTTACAGCATAGAGTGTAGCTGTTTTTAATAGGTAGGTCTTAGTTTTTATTTAAAAAGGAAAAAAAAAAATAATAGACCACAGATCCAGCATCTCTTGCTGTAAGGCCTCAGCTGGTGGCAGCGGACCCAGCTCCGCTGCCGTCAGCAGCCCACGCTGCCGGGAGGATTTGGCCCCGTGTGTCTTAATGTACCCGAAACCTTCGCTGCCAGGTGCCCAAGGAAACCTTTGCCGTGTCCGCGTTGGAGCGTGGGACACCCCGCGTTCCCCAGCCCCTCGCAGCCTGCCAACCCCCCCCGGGCACGGGAGCCGCAGCCCCTTCCCCGCCTCCCCCGAAGGCAGCGAGGGGCTTTGGGGTTTCATTTTTTGTGCTGCTGACTTGGGTGAGAACCAGGGGGGAGCCTGTGCACGTGGGAGCTGGGAAGGGAAGGAGAGCCAATGCACTGGCTGTTCATTTAGTCTTAAGGGGAGAGATTCCTCCTCGCCTCATGGTGACACAAGCTTGCTTACCCCACCTATATGCATCTTAACGCCTCTAGGCAACTCAGGGGGACAAACAAAAAGAGTCGGGTTTGGTTTGGGGAGAAAAAAGCCAAACCAACCTTCCTGTGTATTTCAGTGGAAGCAACATCATGCATTAACTGCTACGCTGACCTGTCTGTGTTTGACCAGCCATAGAAATGTGGGACAATCTGTTTTTAAAAGAGAAAATCCAACCACCCAACTCCTTGGGAAGGTGCTTGATTTGTTTTTTCTGTCTTAGATGTCTGGAAAAAAAAAAAAGAATAGGCACTCTTGCAACCAAGTGGCTAGAGCAGTTCATCCTCACTGCCCGAGACCCGCGGTCTCGTGTCCTTCCTCTGCCTCAGCACTTTATCACAGCCAGCAGAACCTCGCTGCGTTGCACCCGGGACTGGAAGACCCCTTACAGAGAACTAGAGTTTTGTGAATCAGTGAGTAAATGAACAAATAAGGATGTTGCATTAAGATGTGCTTTTTATTTATTGTTAATTTATGATACTTCAAGCATTTTGGTAAATGTTCTGTAGGCTACAACTGTAAGATTATCGAAGTCTTTGTGATACGAGACCTCACTACAGCACTTTGCTATCACAACTCTGCTTGGAAGTGGAACAAGGCCTCCAGGTTTTGCGTGTGTGTGGAAGCTCCCTGTTCTGCAGATTCGCGAGGTTCTACTGTAATTTAATTTTATTTTTTTTTTACAACAGTTTCCAATACAGATCAAATATGTTTGTCGCTGACCTCACAGTACGTTTCTGTTCCTGTCTGTCGTGGCACGAGCAGGGGAGCGAGTGAGTGTGTGTGTGCGGGCGCAGAAGACCCAGAAGCAGGCTTTAATGCGTTCAAAACAGGATTTACTGAGTTGTTTGTAACGTACCTAGTGGACTCTGGAAATACTCTAAAACACTGAGTTTTGCAATAAACTTTTTCTTTTTTTCCTTTTTTTTTTTTTTTTTAAATAAAGACAATGAAGAAACTTTCTTCCTCTCCCTCTTCTTCATCCCTAGGCTGCTGCCGAGTCAGCCTTTGCCCCATGGGGTTGTGGCGGGGTCTGAAGTCGCATGTTTACCCTGCAAATTGGGCAATCCTACCTTCTTTTAAATGAGTTGAAGCTGGGGGATTTGTGCTGATCTCGAGGGCACTTCTGTAAACCCTGGCAGGGGGAGGCCTGATGAGAAGGAGCCTTTTCTCCTCCAGAGTGGTAGCTGAATGGGTGGCACTCAGGAACATTATCCCTGTGTCTTCAAGAAGCATGCCATCATGTAATTATTTTTTTTTTTCCCTCTCCAAATTGCAGAATACTTTCTCCGTGCCAGGCTCGGCAGCTCCTCTATCAGAAATCAAGCTAGTCATAGCAGGATAGTCGCACCAAAGGGTCATTTTCTCGCTCTCAAAACTTCTTTTTACACCAGCGGAGATAAGCCCTTCCCTGCTTAGCCCCTAACTCCGAGCGTCACCAAGCCCTACATGGAGTAACGCTGCTGTGCTGCTTAATTCCAAATATCAGTGTGTGCGTTGGGTTTGCAGCTGAACTACTTGCTGAAGGAACCATCGCACCACTGATAATCTGTAGTAACTGCGATTTGGTTTCGTTCCGGTTGCGGAAGTCCTAGCCCAGAGGTGATGCCCCGTGCGAGCGGAGCAGCCCCAACGCCGCTACCAAAGCCCCGTGGAGCTGAGCGGGCTCCGCATGCAGCTCTGGCTCAGTCACGGCAGTGACCAAACATTATTTGCGACGGCTTCCTCAAAACACTTCCCCCCCGCAAAAACAAGCGTTACAAAGACTGCACCCTTCGCATAGAGAGAAGCACATAAAGCTGTAAGGCTTCTCAGATGTCTCCCTGCGCAGGAACAGTTTGGAGTAATTTTTCCCACCTGGTTTAAATTCATTGCTTGCGACCCCCTCTGTTCTCCTGGCATGAAGGCGTTAGGGCCAGAAGGTGACAGGAGAAGAATACTTTTTATTCGGTAGCATTGTAGATCTACTTTGTGCCGGTAAAAAGAGGGCAACGCGGGGCAGAACTCGCTGCTGCGAGCCTCGGTGTTCCTCTCCGCAGCGGCCGTGTGAACTCTCGTAGCCCACGAGGCCAGCGCCGGCCAAATGTAAATAAAGGCAACTACCCAAGGTCAGCCCGCGGAAGGACAGGACGGCCTCAGACCGAAGGTGTCTGTCCTTCTGCGGCAGAAAGGCGGCTGTACGGCGGGTTGGTTGGTTGTGCTGGGGGTCCTCAAAAAAAAAATGACAAAACCGATTTTCCATTTGAGATTAAAAGGAAGGGCAACCTCTTGTTCTTTTTCACAGATTTGAGATGAGCCGCCAGCAGGTACTTCATGGGGCAAATGAAGCGTCAAACACAGCCAAAAACAGGTTTGGGGAAAAAAGTATAAAGTAGGTGCTTACAAAACAGCTTGGAAGTTTTGATGCTTCCCTTCAGATGTTACTTGTTAGCTTCTGAGCTCATCGTTTTCCAGCTGCCTGTAGTAAACATGACCTGAATTCTCAGAGTGATGCAAGCCCCAGCAGCAGCCTTCCCCCTCCCTCTCTGAAGCTCGTCTTTCAGATGCTCCACAGGTCGAGTTTAGGAAAACAGCCCTTGAACTTCTGGCTTGCTTTGCCGGCTGAGAGAGAAAGCACTGCTGCCCAGAGGAATTAACTTCATCCTCGCTGTCCACACCGAACGCCACCGGTTCCCACTGGGACGCGGCACCGGGCGGGAAAGGCTCCCGGCATCCCGCCTCGCCGTGGGGGCCAGCAGCCGGTTCGCGGGCGCGATGCCCGCGCGTCCCCGGCCGATCCCGCCGACCTCGGGGACCCTGGCCGCGAAGCCCAGCGTTTTTCCCTCCCCAACTGCGCTCGCCTGGACCTTTACTTGCAGGGTTTGCAAATTCGTGGCCGCGCTGGCAGAAAGCTCGCTCTCGCAGACTGCAGTGAGCCATCTCGTAAATCAAACGCGATCCCCCACCCCCCCTTCCCGCTGCAGTTGTCAAGCTCCAGTTACAACAATTTGTGGTCAAATATTACTCACGAGCACTTTGGCCCGTGTGAGCGGCTCTGCCTCCGTAAAGACAGCCCTCTAAATCACCGCTTTGTCACAGAAGCCACAAGTGTAACCAGAAAACTTATTACACGCAGACATTATGAGAATCAGGCCGAGAAGACAATAGTTTCCCTCGCTTCCTTTTTGTCAAAGCTTTCATTAACGTCGTGAATGTGTTTTTCTACTTCATCCGCCGGCGGCTGCGTGCCGCAGTCAGCCTGGCAGAGGGACGAGCAGCAGCGAGACCGAGTCGGGCAGCGGCAAAGCCGGGCGCTGAGCATCGCCCTGTGCTCCCGCGTCAGCGACCCGCTCTCCCCAGCGACGCTGGCACCCACCGGCCCACCTCTCCGCTCCGCCAATTCGCTTTAATCCCCACCAGCTTGCACTTGTGCTCTGGGAAGCTGGCAAAATTCGGCATTTTAAGCACTTGAAGCACATGAAAGCTTTTGCATTTTGCTGTTGACGTGGATGAATTTTTGTTTTTTTTTTTTTAAATATTGCAAAATAAGACAAAGACCAAAAAGAACCAGTGAAGAGCGAAGGCCATTTGTGAAGTTCTACCTGGGGTTTGAGGACAGCAGGAGGTGGGCACAGAGGGCACAGGGCAGCCATGCAGCTCTGCCCATGCACTAGTGATGCACCAGGCGATGCTCCTGCCTAAGCCAAGCATCCTCCTCATCACAGAATCACAGAACGCTTTGGGTTGGGAGGGACCTTTAGAGACTACCTAGCCCAACCCCCCTGCAGCAACCAGGGACATCTTCAACCGGATCAGGTCGCTCAGAGCCCCATCCAACCTGGCCTTGGATGTGTGAGGAGCTACTGGAGAGAGTCCAACAGAGGGCTGCAAGGATGAGGAGGGGACTGGAGCATCTCTCCTACCAGGAGAGGCTGAGGGAGCTGGGCTTGTTCAGCCTGGAGAAGAGAAGGCTGAGAAGGGACCTAATATATGTTTATAAATATCTTCAGGGTGGGGGTCAGGAGGATGGGGCCAGACTCTTTCCAGTGGTGCCCAGCGCCAGGACAAGGGGCAACAGGCACAAACTGGAGCAGAGGAAGTTCCAGCTGAACCCGAGGAAGAACTTCTTCCCTCTGAGGATGACAGAGCCCTGGCCCAGGCTGCCCAGGGAGGCTGTGGAGTCTCCTTCTCTGGAGATATTCCAGCCCCGCCTGGACGTGGTGCTGTGCATCCTGCTGTGGGTGATCCTGCTTGGGCAGGGGGTTGGGCTGGGTGACCCACAGAGGGCCCTGCCAACCCCTGCAGCTCTGGGATTCTGTGATGCGGGATGCACCTCCGCCGCTTCTCCGAAAGCAGAGCCGCAGGACAAGCCGCCCTTCGCCAAATGTCGCAACGTGCACACCGGGAAACTTGAAATTGGAAAACACGCCCGGAGCGACAGCTCGCGCCCAGCTTGGAGCTGAACCCCCAGAAGAGCCAGCTCCTTTGCACACCCCCAGGGCTCTATGCCCGCCGTGAAATCACTCCCTTCCCCTCCTCCTGCCACAGCCCTGGGCCTCCGGTGCACGCTCCGAGCTCGCCCTCACAGTACCAGATAACGGCTGCCAAACACCCTGTGCACCAGCATCTTCCTCCCTCACACACCCCGGGCTGCGGCAACAACAGCTTATCAGCATCGGCCAGGCGCAGCCCGGACCCGCACCCCGCCGCGGGCACCCCGGCTGCTATCGGGCGCTGCAGCCCTCCCGTTCTGCTGCGATGGGCTCTGGCCAACGGGTCCCACTCAGCGAACGACACCCAGCAGCTCGGCACTGCTGGGGAAAGCCAGTGCCAAGCCGGGTCCCCCCCGGGCACAGCCAGGAAATCCCGAAGGGAAAGCCTGGCTGCAGCCCTCCCCACGCGGGGTGACCCCGGGAGCTCCGCTGCTCCCCGTCTCCATCCCTGTCCCCACGGGCACGAAAGTGGGCACATCCCAGCGCCATCCGAGGAATCCTCTCACAGGGTCACAGAACGGTGGGGGTTGGCAGGGACCTCTAGGGATCCCCCAGCCCAACCCCCTGCCCAAGCAGGGTCACCCAGAGCAGGCTGCACAGCACCGCGTCCAGACGGGGCTTGAATATCTCCAGAGAAGGAGACTCCACAGCCTCCCTGGGCAGCCTGGGCCAGGGCACCGTCACCCTCAGAGGGAAGAAGTTCTTCCTCGTGTTCAGCTGGAGCTTCCTCGGCTTCAGTTTGTGCCCGTTGCCCCTTGTCCTGTCGCTGGGCACCACTGGAAAGAGTCTGGCCCCATCCTACTGACCCCCACCCTGCAGATATTTATAAGCATTTCTAAGGTCCCATACATTTATATATCCGCTCCCCGGCCTCCAGCAAGCCCTCACACGGCAGACACGCCGTCGCTCGCTGCTCACAAACCACAACCCTTTGCTGAGCCAACGCGATCCAGCGAGGGGTCTGAAAACCCCAAACCTGGCTTCAGCAACACCCAGGTCCACCTTCACCGCTGGCCTGCGAGACTTTCCCCTCCCTCGGTAACCCGTGCGATTCCCCGGGCTCTGCCAGCAGTAAAATGCATTCAATAAACTGCACCCGCAAAGGAGCCTGCAGGCATAGAAGCCGTGTTTCTGTCTCTTCTCCCTTTTGCTGGCTGTTCTCCTCTCTACCGGAGAGGGGTCAGAGCCCTTCACGGCTTCTTCCAGTGTCACCATCAGAGCGCTCAGAAAAGCGAAGGTGGAAACCCGCTCCCCCAACAGCAGCTAAAGCAAATCCGGACACAAATGGATCACCCAAAAGATTAAATACAAAACCGCGCTCAAGCTTTCGTTCATCAAATGTTTGCCTTGGCACAGCCCCGGTCCTGCCCAGCTCTGCACCCCCATCATCCCATCTCAAAGGCTTTTTTATTCAATCGTTGTTTTTTTTGCACAGCTTTGACCGAGACGGGGATTTCAACCTCAGCGTTCGCCTTCAAGGCCCGGGCGCTGACCTGGCAGCCTGACCTACGTGGTGGATCTCACTGGGCAGAAAGCGCCTGCAGCACCGCAGAGGGGCCGAACCCGTCAGCCAGCAGGGTGTAAAGTGCCAGCCGGACACAAACTATAGATCTACATCAAATTCAGTTTCTGTTTCTATAGATCTACATCAAATTCAGTTTCAACGAGCAAGAAAACAACAGCAATAAATATAAGAATGTATAAGTGATTCCATTTCGAAAGAGCAATTTTTAAAATATATAATGCGCTCTGGTGCGTACTTTTAATCACGGATAATTCACACGCTTCGAGAATTTAATTGCTCACAGTGTGTAAGAGCAGGAAGGGAGCACAAAAGTGGAGCTGGGAAGCAGAGAGCAAAAATTAATCCCGAAAATTGTGCCCAGTGGGAGCTCTCCCCTGTCAGCCCGATCCGGGGCCCCAGCGCGAGGGAGCCTGTTCACCGGCACAGAGGAGGAAGCATCCTACCTGGGTGACGCAAAGAAAAACGGAAGCCTGACCAAATCCTGGTCACAGTAATTAAAAATAACATCCTGACATGGAAATTAAACCTCTCGCACAAAGCGCCAATTAACTCTGTGAACCTGATTAAAAAAAAAATAAAAGAAACGATGTAAATAAGCTGGGCTGAAGTTGAGGGCATCTTCTCATGCTCCTCAAGCAAACTCTTGGGTGCAGCCAGGCTTCTGGCAGCCCGGACCGTGGCAGATCCTGCTGCCTGGAGCCTCTCCGCCGGTACCCAGCGCCCAGCTGCCCGTGCGGAGTTGCCCGTATCGCCGGCAAACACCCTTCTCCTGCTGCACAGGGACTCTCATTGCTGCTGTTTTATTGCCAGCCTTACGAAATACGATGAATTAAACCACAGAAGCCGCCCGCAGCTGCGCGGGGCTCAGACCCTACCGAGTGATGAAGAGAAACGTTCCTGGCCACGTGTGGCAGAGACCAAACACCGCAGCATCGCATTAGCGACCGGTGTCGGCCAAGAGACCATACAAACATGAGCTTTTCAGCGAAGAATTTTTAGGGCCGATTTTTGTCAGCCAGTAAATTTTAAAACAGTCCGTAGTACATGGCAGAACGTCACCCTTTAAGCACACGGGCTTTTCTGCGTGCGCTATACGCTCTGCTTACGCGCTCCAGCCCTGCAGCACATCAGGGCGTTTCAGTGACGCCGTGCGGCTCTCCTTGAGCGCCTGTAGGGTTTGGGGGACACGTGGGGGTCCCTGCCACCGTTTCGCTGTGAGAAGAGCAATGAGGCTGAGGGGTGTGGAGAACAAGTCTGCTGAGGAGAGGCTTGAGGGAGCTGGGACTGTTCAGTGTGGAGAAGAGAGGGCTGAGGGGGGACCTGATAACTCTCTCCAACCAGCTGACAGGAGGGTGCAGTGAGGGGGGGTTGGTCTCTTCTCCCCAGTAACCAGCGATAGGATGAGAGGCAGTGGCCTCAAGTTGCATCAGGGGAGGTTTAGATTGGATATTAGGAAAAATTTCTTTCCTGAAAGAGCGGTCAGGCATTGGACCAGGCTGCCCAGGGCAGTGGGGGAGTCACCATCCCTGGAGGGGTTAAAAAACCGTGTGAATGTGGCACTTGGGGACATGGTTTAGCAGGCATGGTGGGGTTGGAGAGGGGCTTTTCACGTGTGGAGTGATAGGACAAGGGGGAGCGGCTGTAAACTAAAAGAGGGCAGATTTAGATTAGATATTAGGAAGAAATTCTTCCCCATGAGGGTGGTGAAACACTGGCCCAGGCTGCCCAGAGAAGCTGTGGCTGCCCCCTCCCTGGCAGTGTTCAAGGCCAGGTTGGATGGAGCTCTGAGCAACCTTGGCTGGTGGAAGATGTCCCTGCTGATGGCAGGGGGGTTGGAACCAGATGAGCTTTAAGGTCCCTTCCAACCCAAACCATTCTGTGATTCTATAACCTTAGAAGCCTTTTTCAACTCAAGTGAGTCTGTGATTCTATGATTCTAGTCCTTGACAGTAAGGTCTTCGAGATGTAACACATTAAATGAAAATGGAACAAGAAAGTCGAAAGATTTTGATCTTGATGTTGAAAGACTAAAGCAGCATCATTCTCCCTCTCCACTGCCTTCCGCTTCCTGTATTTGAAACCAGTACGGGTAATGCTTGCCGGAAGGTTCCCAGCCCCCAGCCCCTGTAAGCCGTGCAGCCCTCCTGCCTCTGTCCCCAAAACCCTGGCTCCTTCTAACCCCTGCTCCTACTGAGCACGACAAAGAGTTACCAACCACACGTACCACTCTCTACCCCCGACATTTCTTCGCACGCCCCTGACCACAGCTTCCTCTGGAAACCCCAAACTCCCGTGCTCCTGCAGCTTTTACGCCTGTCGGACCGTGGAAAGACGAGACAAACAAGAAGACGCACGCAGGCAGAAGCTACAGGGTCAACAGCTACAGCCCAAACACAAACCCACGCCGGGGTTGTGAAATTCATCCTGCGAGGAAGCCAGAACGTGGGGTGCGGTGATGTGCAGCGATGCTGCTGTAACGGTGCCTGGGTCACAGAATCACAGGATGGTGGGGGTTGGAAGGGACCTCTGGGGATCACCCAGCCCAATCCCCCTGCCCAAGCAGGGTCACCCAGAGCAGGCTGCACAGCACCACATCCAGGCGGGGCTGGAATATCTCCAGAGAAGGAGACTCCACAGCCTCCCTGGGCAGCCTGGGCCAGTGCTCCGTCACCCTCAGAGGGAAGAAGTTCTTCCTTGGGTTCAGCTGGAGCTTCCTCGGCTTCAGTTTGTGCCCATTGCCCCTTGTCCTGTCGCTGGGCACCACTGGAAAGAGTCTGGCCCCGGCCTCCTGACCCCCACCTGCAGATATTTATCAGCATTTCTAAGGTCCCCTCGCAGCCTTCTCTTCTCCAGGCTGAACAAGCCCAGCTCCCTCAGCCTCTCCTCGTAGGAGAGATGCTCCAGCCCCCCTCATCATCCTTGCAGCCCTCCACTGGACTCTCTCTCCCGTGGGTCTATCCCGCTGCGGAATGCGTTCCCAAGGGAGAAGGGTGGCCAGGAACCTGTCCCGGGGCGCGGTGACACGCTGCTCCTGGACACCCATGTCCGTGGGCGGCCTCGGGGACGGGCCATGACACGACGTGGAGGATGCGCCAGCACAGTGTGTGAGTGCTGATTTCTGCGGGGCAGTGGGAGGCTGGACTGGGAAGACGCTGGTTGGTGGGGCTGGCGCTTGGGGTGCAGCTCCCGGCTCCCCCAGCCCCACCCGTGTCGGGGTCTGGCGGGGGGGACAGCGATGCCCTGCGTAGGGCTGGGCAGTGAAGGGAGGGGGGTCATTCCACAGCCACCCAGTCCCCGTATCCAATAATTCTCTACAGTGTCAGGGCCTGTAGCAGCACACCGGGGGCCACCCGACCGACCCCCACGAGTGGCCGGCGACCACGGGCACCAAAAACCCGCCCGATTTCCCCAAGCCACGGTCCGACACTCACCCCGTGGGGGGCAAACCGCCCCCCCCCCCCCCCGCGTGTCCGGGCCCCCGCGGCTCCGGGCTGCGAGAAGCCGCAGAAGACCCGGCGGGGGACACGCGTGGGGTCCCTGCACCGCCCCCCCCGCGGCCCCGCCCCGGCTGCGCGGCCCGAGGGCGCCCCCTGGCGGCCACCTCGCGACGCTGCGCCCGGCCGCCACGCGGGACGGAGCATCGCGAGGCTCATTAAGGCAGGCTCAGAGCCCGAGGGTGATTAGCAGCCGCGAGGCTCCGTCTGGTGACGGCAGCGGGGACAGCGGGGTGGGGGGTGGGATGCGGGATGGGGGATGCAGTGATGGGGGATGCGGAGATGCGGGATGGGGGATTGGGGATGGGGGATGCGGGATGGGGGATGTGAGATGCGAGATGGGGGATGCGGGATGCGGGATTGGGGATGGGGGATGCGGGATGGGGGATGCGGGATTGGGGATAGGGGATGCGGGATGCGGGATTGGGGATGGGGGATGCGGGATGCTGTGGCTCACCCAGCCTCCGCCGGCACCCACGATTTCCAGCTTTTTACAGCTTTATCCCCCGCTGCGGTCACCACCACCCACCCGTGCCCACCCACCCCCAGCCCAGCCCGCACGGTCACCCCGCCACTACACCAATCTGGTTTTTTGAGGCCCAATGTTATTCGGAAAACCAAATCCACAGCAAATTTCATACACACCGACATCATTTGGTGAAGGAAGGGCCAAATACTGTACCTGCGTCTGGCAGGGTCTGGGTGCTGCAGCGGAGGTAAATTCACCGCTCGGAACGGGGCGTGAGGCTGCAACGGGCCGGGCTCTCCTTCCCCTGCTCCCTTTTCACTCTCTTTGCCCTCCATTCACAGCAGAATTATATCTTGTGTCCAGCCATCCGCAGGTAACGGCGATTTTCAGCACGTAAAAACGACGGACGCTGCTTTTCCTCTACAACACAGAAGTTCGCTCGCAAGCGAGAGGGCAGCCGGCATCTGTCAGGAATTCCCCTCCTGCGTTTTGTCTGCTTGGGAAACCCGGCCGAGGAAAGGGTGCCTAAGCAGCGCCGTGAATCGATAGCACCCGTGTCCCCGCCTTTTCCAAAGGATCTAGAACTTACAGAGTTGGAAATTCGTCAGTCTTCTAAAAATGGCAGAAAACAAACCGCTAGGCACCGGGCAGCCCCGCTCACCTGCCACCACGCTTCAACAGCAAGGCGGCATTTTTCCGCTTACGGAGCTGATTGTTCCTATTTTGACAGCCATTTTAGTTTTCAACTCTTAAAAGTCACAAAATCACAGAATGTTCAGCGTTGGCAGGGACCTCTGTGGGTCACCCAGCCCAACCCCCTGCCCAAGCAGGGTCACCCAGAGCAGGCTGCACAGCACCGCGGCCAGACGGGTCTGGAATATCTCCAGAGAAGGAGACTCCACAGCCTCCCTGGGCAGCCTGGGCCAGGGCTCCGTCACCCTCAGAGGGAAGAAGTTCTTCCTCGGGTTCAGCTGGAACTTCCTCGGCTTCAGTTTGTGCCCGTTGCCCCTTGTCCTGTCGCTGGGCACCACTGGAAAGAGTCTGGCCCCGTCCTCCTGACCCCCACCCTGCAGATATTTAGAGGCATTTCGAAGGTCCCCTCTCAGCCTTCTCTTCTCCAGGCTGAACAAGCCCAGCTCCCTCAGCCTTTCCTCGTAGGAGAGATGCTCCAGTCCCCTCACCATCCTCGTAGCCCTGGCATTGACTAGAGATTGGATTTCACACCTCCCCTTAGGGCGGTATGATTTCAGAGTATCACAGAATTATTAAGGTTGGAGAAGACCTCTAAGATCATCACGTCCAACCGTCACCCCAACATCTCCACGCCTGCTAAACCATGTCCCCAAGTGCCACATCCACACGGTTTTTGAACCCCTCCAGGGATGGGGACTCCCCCACTGCCCTGGACAGCCTGGTCCAATGCCTGACCACTCTTTCAGGAAAGAAACTTTTCCTAACATCTAATCTGAACCTCCCGTAGCCTTGGCCCGAAGTGGGCTGTTCTCTGCTGGACCCGAAGCCACTGAGTGAGCCCAGCTGCTATGCTTATTGCTCTGATGTTCCTGGAATCCAGCCCTGCGCTTGGATTGCAGCTGTTCTCCAGCCGCCTTGCTGCTCCTCCACCATGATCTGGTCCACAGTGAGCAGGGACAGCTCGGATGCCTCCGCCATCCCCAAGCTCTGCTGTCCTCCTCCTCTCGGCGATGGCATCATGCTGCATGCTCGCTTCAACAGGTTACGGGGCTCGGACAGAATCGCTTGCAGTGAATTATAGACTCACAGAATGGTTTGGGTTGGAAGGGACCTTAAAGATCATCCGGTTCCAACCCCCCTGCCATCAGCAGGGACATCTTCCACCAGCCCAGGGTGCTCAGAGCTCCATCCAACCTGGCCTTGAGCACTGCCAGGGAGGGGGCAGCCACAGCTTCTCTGGGCAGCCTGGGCCAGTGTTTCACCACCCTCATGGGGAAGAATTTCTTCCTAATCTCTAATCTAAATCTGCCCTCTTTTAGTTTAGAGCCATTCCCCCTTGTCCTATCACTACATATCCTTGTGAAAAGTCCCTCTCCAATTATCTTGCCATTTAAGTCAAGCTAACTAGCTGTGCATTGCAGACCTGCTATTTTCTTACTAATATCTTCAGCTCCGGCCTGGTTTCCATAAGCATCACGCTAGGAGCGCTTCCTGGGCAGCCTGGGCTTACCCACGCTGGGCGAGACACAACGGTGGGGTGACGTTCGTGTCCACACAAACCTGTCTCCCGTCTGACCGAAAGAAGGAGGAAAAAATCAGCCCATGCTAAAGAAATGTGTGATCCAAAGAGCCTCAGCTATGCAAATGGCAATTTAAATGAGGATTTAGTTATCTTTTTGCTCTTAAGGTGCTGTAAAACATGTGGGGTTAGTTCCTACACCATTGCCAAGATCTGGAGCTATTTATTTGCAACGGCTTTGTTAGGAAAGCGAAGGTGGAAATGGGGCGGGTGAAATCCCGCCATGATGGGGTCCTGGAGCACCCCACATTGCAAACCGTCCTCGGCCAGACGACAGCGCAGGGCTGTCCTGCAGGGCTCTGGGGAGTGCTCCCACCGTGCCGCCCTTCTCTGGCGGGGAGGGCCAGCACAAAGCTGATGGGCGGAGGTGGTTTCGGTTCACCGGAGGTGTCCGAATGCGCCGTGCCCAGCAGTGACTCACCTGACCGACCTGGGACATGGTTCCAGGCTGAGAATTGCTCTGCGAGGTGCTTTTTTCTCCCCCACTGATTAGGGGTTGCCCTTGGAGCTGCTAGCTCGGAGACACATTCCCTACATGCAGGCAGAGACTCTCATGCAACCTGCCCGGGGAGCGCTGCCCTCCACCCCACCGCAGTAAGCGACCGTGCCAGGCTAAATTCTCCTCCTCTGCCCTCCTGCCTTTGCCATACTCACACGCAGTTGTCCTGCTGCAAGCGAATGACACGGGCTATGGAGACGCGGGGTGGGAAGCCTGGCTCCAGCCAAACGGCTGGCTGCCGCCCAGACGCTTTCAGATTTGATCCCTGCTTCTGTGAAGAGGGAAAAACAAAACACTTTACCCTGCTGTCTGCTTACAGGGAAGTTACTTTTGGCAATTAATTTGTATATTAAACGCCTAAACACTCTCCGTCTATCTATCCTACCGGTTCAGGCGTTGCCTTTCTAAAGGAAGAAATCTTGCCACAGTGTCAGTCGGTGCTTTGGCGTGACGAGGAGACAGCCACCGTGACTTGCTGCTGACGTTGGCACCCATGAAAACGTTCCTTTGCCCTAGTGGCACCCCCAGATAACAGATAGCAGATATGATTGCGTCCTGCTTTATTACAAGGGCAATGAAAGGCAATATTTCACTGGAAACAAGAGGAGGATTTAGGATTTGCTACGTGCCGGAAAAAAGTATGTAGCAATATTTCTCCCTGAGCATTGCAGAAGTGAGAGAAGGAACAGCAGAAAGCTCTCCTGCCGTGAGCAGCGATGGAGTGCCATCAGCAGGGAGAGACGTCGGCAGCCGAGGAGGAAGGAGAGCTGGCGGCTGCGGAGCTGGAGGAGTCACGCCAGGCTGGCATCCCCTCCCCAGGCAGCAGCCCGGCTCGCGGAGCACAGCAGACGGCAAGACGAGAAGCGCTGAGGTTGGTTTTGTTGCGGTTTCATGAAGAGCATCACAGGTTGCCATCAAGCAGGAATTCCCTGGGCGGTTGGGGCCGTCGCTCGGGGCGTCCCGGTGCCCACAGCCAGCCGGAGCACCCCTCCCCGCAGCAGATCCGACGCCGGGCACGCTGCTGGGCACGGGCTGCAGCACATCCCCTTTTCTCCTCGAGTCTTGGTGGTGGGGACAGGAGGGAGGGGGAAGGACGGTCTGCCTGGGTCATCTGCCCGAGCAAAAGAGGAAGTTTTCCCCCTACTTCTAGACAGTTTTTAGCAAATGCCAGACATGATGTAAGAGGGCTGCTGCTGCCGAAGGCTTGCTCAACTCGCTCCCCTGCAAATCCTAATGCTAACAGTTCTCCGAGAACGCTGGTTTCACTAAAGCTTTCTTGCTTGCTTCCTTTTTCTTCAGGGAAAACGGAGGCTACAGCAGGTCATCAATCCACAGCTGCGCTCACTGTTCGGCTTCGATTGATGTAAGAGGATCCAGCTCATACAGAAAAAGTGCAAAATATTACGCCTAGGCAACGACACCAAGATCTGTATCGTTTACAGATATTGCCTTTTCTTTCTCGAAAAGCTGAAAACGAAGAGCGGCTCCCAGGCAAAGGCTGTGAGCACGCAGAGCGCTCGGCGTCGAACCTCCCGGCGGGGCTGGCGATCGCACCTACCCGTCGGGGACGCGCTGGCTGCCCGCACGGCCCGAAGCGGTGAGCGGCTGGAGACGAATCCTTCACGGTCGGTGTCATCCCCCAAGCATCGCTCGCATGGTGCATGGTCAGCATGGAAACAGTCATTCACTCTTTCAATCAGCGCAGAAGGCCGTCTGGGGGAGTGTTCACGTTAAAATATATGCCCTGGGTTTTTTTTCCACTGCTGCTTCCCCTTTGAATCTGATAAGGGGGTGGCTTTCTTCTGTGTAACAGAAGTTGACCGTCTTCCAGGCTGCAGGCAACACTGCGGAGAGAACCCAGGACAGTCTGCAACGTGGCTAAAAGCCATCCAAGGTTTGGCCTGGTCTAGATAGGAGAGAGAACTGGAAATCAGGGCAGGATCTTGGCTCTAAGCATTGCCGCCTGTCGATAAGCAGAAGCCCAGGAAGGGGGTCAGCATCTTCTACAGAGGCAAGATCCGAGATCCACTATAGTGAATATTGGGAGTGGGGAAAGCTGACTTTGATGGATGCAGAGGGTATCGTGCTGCTCCTGCTCCGTAAGTCCTAAATCACTAAAAACCAGTCTGCACTGATCAGAATCATCTTAGTGGGTCACCATGTTTCAAACCATCCAGGCAGAGAAACGAGATTTATTCACAGAATCACAGAGCTGTAGGGGTTGGAAGGGACCTCTGTGGGTCACCCAGCCCAACCCCCTGCCCAAGCAGGGTCACCCAGAGCAGGCTGCACAGCACCGCGTCCAGGTGGGGCTGGAATATCTCCAGAGAAGGAGACTCCACAGCCTCCCTGGGCAGCCTGTTCCAGTGCTCCGTCACCCTCAGAGGGAAGAAGTTCTTCCTCATCTTCAGCTGGAACTTCCTCGGCTTCAGTTTGTGCCCGTTGCCCCTTGTCCTGTCGCTGGGCACCACTGAAAAGAGTCTGGCCCCGTCCTCCTGACCCCCACCCTGCAGATATTTATAGGCATTGATAAGGTCCTGTATATTTATATGTCCACTCCTCGACCCCCAGCAAGCATTCTTTACTTCTCCTTTCTGCTGGACATCTTGATCCCTTACCTCTCCTTTCTGCTGGATGTCTTGATTCCTTGTCTTCAAGCCATCTGCAGCTCGTTTTCCGAGCTGGGGTGGAAGGGCTGACTCCGCCACGGTGTGTTTCACCAGCTGGAGCGGGGCTTGCTCGGATCTTGCAGGAGCTTCTCTTAGCAGCAACAGCGAGCAGGAATCCCAGAGCCCACAAAGCTGCTGATGGTGCAAGTTGTGCTCCAGCAGGAACGAACCTCTTGCCCCTCATTTTTAAGCGTGCATAGAAGCACAAGGGAAGAAAAGAGAGAAAAGTAATCAAATACTATCTAAAGTTAGGCACAAATAACACACTGTTGCAGAACCTTGTGGGACTCGGTCTATCTGGGCCCTGCTTATTAATTTAATCTCGGAATTAGCATTTCACACACAGTGAGAACATTTCAGCTTGTGTGGAAAACACAGCCAAGCAGTGCATTAGGTGGCCTGGCCAGAATTAACTTGATGTTGTTACCTTTTATTTTGTTTTAGAGAAAAAAAACCCCAGCCAGGTCTGCACCCTCGCCCTGTTGCGAGCCGCGCTCCCCGAAGGGCCCTGTTCCCTGGGAGCCGCTCCCCCAGCACTTTGCCCCTCGGCTCCGGACGGGCGAACAGCCCGCTCGGCTCTCGGCAGAGCTCCGCTCCGGTTTCGTTCCTTCTGTGACATTGTGTAATCACCGAGTTGCTTTAACAGGAAGGAAGAGGCTTGAAAACCCAACCTACATTCAGCAGGACGCGCAAGGAGGTGTTTGTTAAATCAAGAGCTTTGTGAAAGTGAAGAACCTTCGCCTGGCTCGCATGGATCCAGCGGCACGCTCCCGCCCTGCCCCTCCTTCGCCCTCCCCACCAGCCAGCCCAGTGCTGCGCGGTCACCAGTCGCAGCCCAAGGGCCCGCCGCCACGGACCCGCTGCCGATCGGCGTCCGCCAGCCAGAGCTTCACTGGACGCCTGGGTCAACCTTGATGCAATTAGACTCGTAATACCGGGCTTCAAACCAAACCCAAACACGGCGCGTTGAGTTCTAGATGCTGTTACTTTTACTCTGCGGGTGGCTGACCGCACCTCAGGAAATAAGATGCACGGGAAAAAAAGCTTTCAAAAGAACCCTAACGAGACTGGTTTTCAAAGTCAGAGCAGCATCGCAAGCAGCGTTCGTTCCACAGAGCTGTTTCGGCGCAAAAACGCGGTCAGGGGATAGGGTTGCGGCCACAGCCCCCGGCGCAGGCAGGACGCGGATCGAAGCCGCGCCGCGGGGCTGGGGCACGTTTTGGGGCACCCGGCGGGTTTTTACCTCCCGGTTCCAGCGAGTGGAGGCGACTCCTTCGTGCAGAGGACTCTGCTCCCCGCAGGTCAGTTAACCCACAGCAACATTCACACACAATTTTTACAGTTTATGTATTCCGATTACCAAGACAAACACTAACGCTGAGCACTAACTCTGTAACAAGCGTGACCGAGTGCTTTCGGAGATGTAGTGCCCACAGCATGCCAGCCAAATCCGAGGGCTGCTGTGGAAAAGGAAGCGTCCCAGGCCTATAAAAACGGACACGGAGAAATCAATGTTTCGCTGTAAAACATTGCTTCATATTGCAGCCGGCTGCAAAACAGTCAGTCGCGCATTGCTAGAGGCAGCCAAGCCTGGCTTGTTCAGAAAACAGCTTAAAAACCAAAAAATAAAATGTAACTCTGCCATACGGAGATGCAGGATTTCTACAGAGGCTTGCCACTCACGCCAGAACACACGCGAGCGCCATCAATATTTTAAATACCGAGCGCCAGGTTGTCAGACGCCGGTCAGCGTCCTGGAGGGAAAGCGAGCAGGCGGAGCGAGAACCCGGACGAGCCCTTGTAGCAACGAGCTCGCTCGAGACCCGAGACCAGCTCTGTCACCCGTTCTATCTGAGGCGGCAGGAGCAGAACAGCTGGCCTCTGCCAACCAACACAAAGCCAGCTCGCTGCCTCCACACATTATTAATTGGAAAAAATAATTTCCTAACACCTACATGAGGCTGTATATGTTTATTCATCGTCAGTAATTTTTGTACACAAGGCAAATATTAATAGCTGAAAGGCAACACTTTTGGAGAGTATGTACAGAGCAATGTACAAGCGAGTGTAAGAGGTTTTAAACTATTAATCAATTTAACCATTTTATAAAAAGGAAGTGATGCTTTTTCTTCTAAGACCTCCCTTAGAAATAATTTATTGCCAATCTTAAACTAAAGCAAGGAAAAAAAAAATTTACAATAAAAAGTAGTCCCTGGAAAGTTTATAAAAAGTTAAACATATAAAATTGTAAGCCACAAACATTTATACAAAGCTAATACAAATCTTGGTTTTGTTAAAGATCTATGAGGTTGTTACAAAATATATTTTTACATAAAGGCTTCACGTAAGGTAAGCTCTCACTGCTACTGAAAGCGCAGGAAAGCGGTTTTAAATAGTCTGCAATTCAACTTTTCAAGTACAATGCAAAGAAATTGCAAAATGGCACTGTATTGCAATGCTGTGTAATTCAAAAAAACAAACCAACTATGTTAATGGTACCATCAAAGAGGCAAGACCTGTAAAGTTAACTTGTGAACAACGCGGTATGGCGTGAAACTTCCGATCGTTCTGAAACAGGAAATGTTGTTGTTGGAAAATGAACCTTCCGCAGCCGTCCTGAAAGAGGAATAACCAGCGGGGTCTTCCGACGGCAATGGACATGTTACACACGCACAGTGCTCAGCCGCTAAGCAGCTAGCTGCTCCCAGACGCGGCGAGCAGACGCAGCCTGGGCAAGCTGTCTGGGGCTGCCCACAAACGCTACCACGAGCCAAGTGCCACGAAGCTTGAAACACCCACCTGATCTCAGCAATTTGCTAGAATAATTCTGATGGGCGAAATTTAAAGCTACTGACTAGACAAATGAGTCCAATATACAGCCTTTGAGATCAATGAACCCACCTGACTTTTTTTTTTAAGAGCATATATCTAGAAGAAAGCTTAAGTTTTACACAAATTGATGGCTTATGCTCCCACATACAATATACAAAAGTAAAATTTTTAAAGCCCTGATGAACAGCCACAGTTTTCAGGTATCCATCAACTCACTTTAACACGTTGCAGCAGGGAACGGTTGCTAAAACACCAATTTCATCTTCAAGTACAGGAAGGCTGTACAAGACAGTGGTATATCTCCGTACGGTCAGTGACCAGCGATCTCTTTAGCACAGCTCACTCCATCAAAGAGAAAGTCTCAGGAAACCTGGCATTCTACCTGCTTTCCCACCTTCACTAGAAATATGTCCTGACCTTGTACCACAGACTGGTTTACATGAACAAGCTTCACTCTTACTAGCCAACTGTGACAAGTTTGTTTGCTTCAGGGAAGAAAAAAAAAAAAAAAAATCAGTCATCAATCCTTCAGCTCTTGTACCAAAATTATATCCTGCTATAAAGAAATAATATTTAGAAACAAATCTAAAAACAAATACAACAGTACACGCTGTGCTCCTTTTCAGGTAGCTAAGGAAGAGGAAGTCTGCAGATGGAAAAGCCGGCCGAGTCGGCTGGTTTAGCCAGCACGTTAACGTCGGAACCATGTAAACAGTCACATCAAGGGTAGTTGCCTCACCCCCTCTGAAGAACTGGGAGTGGGAAACGCGAGTGATTTGACTCAGTCATTTCATTAAAATAATTAATTTCTGCCTGAGATTCATACAGTGCTTATCTGCCAGGGCCCACTCTGTCAGACACGACCCAGCATCGCGGGGTCCACCTCGCTATCTCACAGGCCCTGGTGTTCACAGGGAAAGGGATCTGAAAGGATTAAAACCAGGGGGTTTTGGTGTTGGTTCAGGGGAGAAGCCTGCTCAGTATTTTTCCCACTTTAGCTGAGGTCAGAAGCGCCCAGCGCCTTGGTGATACCGACTATACACATCCTTGGACTGACATAAGTTTTGAGGATCTTTAATAAAGGAACAGGTCCCTTGACACAAAATTTATCAACGTTTTACATAAACAAATCTGTTTAGACAAATTCCTGGTCATCTTCTTATCATCCAAGACCCAGTCTTTAGTCTTTTCTGCAATCACCTAGTCTGACATCCTGCAAAACACATGCTACAGACCCTCTCCAAATTATTTTAATCACAGCAGAGAGAAGTCTCTTCTCAAAAAAGAAACTTGTTCAGACAACTGTCAGCAATGGAAAAAACCAAACCTACTCCTCTTGTTGACTAACAAGGGCATGCATTTGTTCAATTTCTGCTTTCCAATAGTGGACTCTGAGGCTACCAGACAGAGGTTTGCTGTCTGCTCGTGTAGCATTTACAGCTCAGCCACATCAACCTGTCATCCTTCTCCAAAGAGGGAAACGGAGAACTTCTGGACTCCCACCACAGGCATGTTGCCCAATCCTTCCAGTAGCCTCCCCGGCCTTTTTTGAGGTCTCTAGTTCATCACCCTTCTTGATCTGCTCACATATGACCTGAACACATCAAAGTAATTGTATCCATGTCCAGTAAGGAGGCAAAATCTACATTAAATATCCCCATCTAAAGATTCTATGAATCCTCCTGACATCAGTGTTGCGCCCAGACCTTCTGTTTCCATTTAGATTATGCACTGTGACTTCCCCCGAGCTTTTTTCGGAAATCTTTCCTTCCAAAATAGTGCCTTACTGCAGAAATCGCAGACTAATTTATGACTACTCATTGGATGATATAAAAAAATAGAGGTCTTTCAAAGCACCTAACTAAATAAAAATATACTATTCCCCTTCTACTGACAGAAGAAGGAGGTACAGAGATGTTAATACAACTTACAATCACAGTAAGTAAAAGGTTAAGTTCCGAAGACAGGCAGCTTTCCTATGTCCTAGCAGGGACACTGCTCCAAGCAGTGAGAACATTACGTCACACCGCCTGCCACACGTGCGGTATGTTCATAAAAATTCATCTGAGAAAGTATTGGCCGGCATCACGATCCGGTTCCATGGGGCAAAGTGGCAAGCTGAACTGCCGAAGCAACACTGCAGTCTGGGGGGAACCTGGTGGCAGCACTACTTTTTAAAACACGAGCTCACAAGCTTACTCTCATTTTGTAGGATGCTGTGCAGCGCATGAGGATTTCTGCGCAATAAGTATTTATTATTATTATTTTTTTAAATCGCATGGCAACAGTAACACCCACCCCCCCCAAATTAAGAAAAATGAGACTGAAATGGAACTTTTGGTAAAATATTCTTTGTCACAGGCAGCACCCTAGAGCATGCTGTGCAACATATTTGGCTCAATTACACTTAGGACTGCTAGACCCGATTGGAAAGTCTCAGAAAGCACCTCATCAGCTGAAGCACATTCTGCTGTGACATGTTCTTTTTTTCAGAAGAAAACATTCATCTTCACGGTGTCAGCTACACAAGGCCTCCGCTGGGAACACATATGCTCACGCAAGGCCACTGAAAATACCATAGGAGGACAGAACACAAGGAGGCACTTAGGTTTGCAAGTACTTCTATCCATCACCAAATGCTTACCGATTAAGATGAGGCACACTGTAAGAAGTCATGAAGAAAGTAAAAAATCAACCAGTGCCATATTAAAGCGCTTCAAGAACAGGTAAGGTACCTACATGTAACATCTGGTTAGTGAAGATAAGAAATACAAGTTGAGCTTGCTCCCCCTTCCCACGTCAGAATTTCAAGAGGACCGTATCATAGTGCTCTGTGCTTTGCCATGGCTCCAAGACGTACGTACGATGCGACGGTGAAACCGTGTACTGTGCCGTTCACTAATTCCCCATCACGAGACTTCTGCCTGCATTAGTACTTCCTGCCAGGTAGGTCTGAAGCTCCCCACCTAAGCATTTTTAAAGCATCTCCTAGCCAAACCCCATGCAAAGATTCATACTTAAGAGGAAGTACGTTACACCCACAAATCCTAGCTTCAAATAGATGATTCCAGCAACAGATTTACGGGATTTCTAACCAACGAGACCTGAGAAATTGTAAGTCAGCTATGGTATCACAGTCTTCGGAATAAAGTTAGATGTGAGAAGCTTCTCTCCCCCTTAAATTACCGCCACAGTCTAACAATCACAACCATTTCACTGAAGTTTGAACCTGGAATTCTGAAGGTGGAATGAATTTTCTAGGATAACATACACGTTCTTAAAAGGTCAAATTTATCACTTTACAGGTAACTTAGACATAGGTCCGCTATAAAATTACAACTCGAGTCAACTTGAAGCTACACTGGAAGAGATTAAGCCTGAATTTCTGCAGAAATTGGCAATAATGTGTTCAGCAGCAGCTTTTAGCCACATATCAAGAAGTCTGACAGGATCTGGATTTCTCTACTCCTGCTGTAAACTTCTAATTAAAAAAAAACAACACATGAGAGTTACTCAAATAAAAATGTCTTTTTGCACATCACTGTAACATAAGCTGCTTGAGGTTGTCGTGAAGGATGGTATCCTTAACATCACGGAACACTAGCCGGATGTTTTCTGTGTTAATAGCAGTGGTGAAGTGGTGGTAGAGGGGCTTCTGCTGCTGGTCCCGGCGTTTCGTACGAAAACAATCCACCAGGAATTTTTGGACATCTGTTAAGCAGTGGGGATCCCCTTCAAACTCTGGAAAATAGTCTTTGATGCTCACTTTTTGTACTTTTTCCTCAAGCAAGTCCGTCTTATTTAAGAAGAGAATGATTGAGACGTTGCTGAAAACCCGGTTATTGACTATCGTTTCAAAAATGTTCAGGGATTCTGTAAGGCGATTTGTTTGCCGATCCTCCATAAGCACTTGGTCAAATTCACTCGAGGAAACAAGGAAGAGTATCGATGTGACGCTGTCGAAGCATTCGAACCAACGTTTCCGTTCTGACCTTTGGCCACCTACATCAACCATTTTGAAAGGAACATTTTTTATTTCGAAGTCGTACTCATGAATCCCCTTTGTGGGTCTTCGTGCCAGCAGTATATCTTGCTGTGAGGGAAGATAATCCTGGGGGAAAAAAAAAAAAATAATAAGAGTTTACCGATTAGGATGCAAGTCACAGGCATGGTGATCATAGCTGACCTGCAACCAAGTGAAAAGAGGAACAGCACAATGTTTTGAATAAACATACACATGTATGTACATTGATATGCTAACACTGAAGCATTTTGTAAGCATCTAGAATCCAAAGCAGGAAACACACCCATCATTAAATCACAACATGTACCCCAGCGAACGGAAGCTTTCCATTTGCCACACGACAAGGATCCACAAACAACCCGAGAGGTGTACCACCAATTCCTCATCCCAGTTTCCCTCATTCTGGATTACTTTACGCTTCACTCATGCTCCTCCACAAAGCTGGGAAACACGCTGGCCGCCAGCACTGCAACGCTGGGGTCTAAAACGGGTTTTTCAAATCAGTAACCACCGCAGCATCCCATCTGAACCGTGGGCACTCAGTTCCTCCCGTGTTCTCGCGCACACCGCACGAGCGCGCCTAGAAAAAAGAGCTGCTCCACTAAGTCATTTTTAAGGCAATCAAATTACACCAGAAATGCGAAACCTAAGCAACCTACCGTGTTTCTGCCATGGGTCTTTTGCATCCAGCTGTTATCAGTCCAGAAGGTCCCTTTCATTAGCTGTGTGCCATACTTGTGAGCTCACACAGCCAGATTTTGTCCAAAACAGACAGTGCAACTGGTGGCACAGGAGAAGAAACAGGCAGCTGAGGACAGCGGCCTCGTCTCAGTATTACAGCCTAGGAGGGCACGCAAGACAGCTGTGCCCTGAAGCTCTCCAGCCCTTTTCCCCCAGAATTAAATGGGAGGGGTAAGTGGGGTTTTTTACTATTTTTTGACTGTTACACGAACAGTCACCATCAACGGATGCAGATGCTAACAGGAAGAGGAATTCTTATTAGTCAGCTTTCGACAGCATGAAATTCAAGACTCATAGTGGGGATTTGTTCATTCTTAGAATTACACTTTTGCATATGGTCCAAGTCTGCGCGCTATTTAAAAAGTGCATCTATTACAGACAGCTGGCTGATGCTGAAGTTCAAAGTGTTGTTGTTCACTTGTTATGGAAACTCTTCCTCGCATTTTTCCAGCATTTCTCACAACTTCAGAGAGAGGGATTTAAGTTTCAGAGTTGGAATTTTAGTCTCCCCTTAGTAAATGAACTACAATCTTCCTTTTACACTGCCAGTTACCTGACTCTGAGCTTTTATGAAGATGCGTAAGACCATGGTCCATAAAGTCTGATTCACCCAGTAAGCTGGGGTGGGGGGAACACACACACAAATACATGGCTATTTAAAGACTAGTATTCCAAGTTTAAAGTGGCTGGGCAAGTTTGATCCACAGCCTTTCAGAAAGCAATTTTAAAAACCATGAAGCGAGTGTGATGTTCCAAAAACTCAAGGATCGCTTTGCTTTACTACGTAAGCTCAAAAGTGAAACTAGCTAGAGAGCTTTGCTTGAACTCCCAGCTCTCTTTATTCGAGCTGCCCATGACTAAGGGGCTGATTTTTATCATGGCACGAATTACAGAGCAGCTTTCTGAAGCACAGGCTCCCCACCCTGCACATTTTGCCGTAGTACTATTACACATCCAAAACCCACACCACCTAAATCTGCAGGAGAGCTGAAATGCTACAGCAGTATCATGTTCTCTCCAAACTGAGCAGCAGGCACGTGCTTCCACCCCCCCCTTGTCCAATTAAAAGAAGCAACTTTAAAGGGTAATAAGGTTTTTCTCCTTATTTGTTAAATTTATCTTGGGTCTTTTCTATCAGAAATTGTTAGAGAGGGGGAACAATCAGAGGAATAGAGCAATGACTATCAAATGTCACTGGGTACAAGTGAAGGGATTTTGAGTAAAGCTGACTTAATATTTAGGCATGAGAATGTGGCAGGTTCAACACTTCTTCTACCTTTCAAGCAGGAGCATACGATCTGTTGTCATTCAGGACGTTAGTCTCAAGTTCTCAGAATAAAACCAAAAAGTCTCAGGAAAGCTCAGGAGCGACTGATATTATTAAAGTGAATAAAGAAAATCAATTAATGCAATAGACAAAGCCATATATATATATATATATATAGCGCTTCAATACTGAAACAAAAGCACAAAGCAAACTCTTCTGGGAATTGGCCTGTACTGTTTACTCAGTAAGGCTTTCAAGAACAAGGAGCTTATCCCCAGAATTCCTGACAAATTCCCACTCCAGTATTATTACTCATTTCAAATTCCTTCCACACTTGCCAACCACAAATAAAATCCTTTCAAGTGCTTTCAAGCTCCACATGCGCAGACGACCTACCATGTTTTATACCAGACCATGGCTACTCCGATGCAACGGGCTGCAACGGAGTGCACTGGAAGTCAAGTGCTTCGTATACAGCCAGCATTTGGCCACAGGAAACTAAACACAACAACTCCTACAAAATCTCCCAGTATTTTAGTGATCTTTTTGAAGCTTGCCACTGCAGCAATTCTGAACTAGCCCCTTTCTCACTGTTGATCCCATTCTCTGTAGGGGAATACTGCAGCATTAGGCGAATACTCAGTGTCGTCCCCGGAAAATATTCTTTTCAAAATCCTGTCAATGTTTCACCATTGTCAATCGGTACTTTTCTTGCAAGCATCCCCAAGCATGCTCTCCTTTTCTATACTTTGCCCAGCCTTCCAAGTTGACTATTTTCTTTTTCATCTTCTTCCATTTTTGGTTTGTTTGGTTTTTGTGGGGGAAGGTTTGTTGGGGGGGGGGTTTGTTTTATTTTCTGTGTAGCTCTATTTGCCTGCAAGCACAGCTCTTCCCAAGGATACGTACTGCTGTTGACTCAGAACACATGCTTTATTCCTAAATTGCCTCCTTCCTCAAATTCACTACAGTCTGTTTTCTTCCAGAGGACTACTTTTGGTTATCAGGCAGCTCTTTTGGCTATCACATCACTTTTTGCCTAGTTAAAATTTGATTTAAGGCATGACTAAGATCCAATCACAACATGGAAAGCAATGTGTCTCTGAGCTATATCGAATACATACAGTCTGCACTGGCAGTAGAAATAACAAAAAAAAGTTGCAAGGAATCCAGCCGATCCCACGTGTAGATGCCAGCCAGCTATTCTTATTTTGCTGATCGGATTAAATCTGAACATCAAGTTCTTTTCCCTACACGCCGTTATCATCAGCTCCCTTTTGGCAAGAGGCACATGAAACGCAGGTCTGTTTATAAGCAATTTAGTTGCATGCCAGCCCAGCTGTATCAGATAACAGATAAGAATAATAAAATACTTGTATTAATACAGTTTGGGGAAATAATCATTAGACAAATCTTGCATGCAGATAAGAATAAACCAGAAGAATATACCAAATCTTTCACTCAGTAACAAAACTTAGCTAGCACTTTTTCCACAAAGACCTAACATTTTCTACGACAGCAGATCTGGAACAGTCCCTCTGCACCTCAAGACCAGTTGGTCTAACTTTAAACTGGAAATGTTATCACAATTCAGAGCTCAGCACTCCCACAACAACATCAGACCTACAATATTTGTGTGCATATAAAATGATTAAAAAAAAATACAGTAACTTCAAGCTGCACGCTTTAATCAAAGAATGGACCAAGGTTTCCAATAAAGAACTTCGAAAAGAAGCTGCAAAAATCTTTACCCAAATGTGCGCAATTTGTGGGAAAACCCCAACCCTTTGAAACTAAAGTGGCATTGGATTTAAAGACCATGAGAAATCCACCATTAGCAGGCAGTTTAGAAGTTCATTAAAGTGAGTGCAGTTCTTGTATTGCCTTGTAACAGAAGACCAAATCAAAATTCAGAGAGCAAGTGCTGGAGTTAAGCAAGATACCCGGGAAGCGTATGCATTCTGCAAGATGATCACCAGTGTTCTAGTTAGAAAAATGACAGTTCAAAGCAGAAAAATAGTCTGGCTTAAAATTAAATTTCTGTCTGTGTAAAGAGAAGAAGAAAAATGAAATTAAGCCTGATGTAACAGGATTCAATTGAAGTGGTTTGGATTCCTTCATCATTTGTTAGCCATCAGCTGCAAATGACCACGGAGAAACTGCCTCCCCATGGAGTTCAAGCTAGCATCCCATTTTAAAGGCAGTTTTTCCACATGCCATTTCTGCAATACGTGACTAATGAGTATCAGCATACAACTTCATTATTCAAGCAGTAGCAAACATTTCTATCAAAAGGTATTCTACAGAAGTTTCAGCTTTTTCCCCGGAGAAAACAGATTTTATTCTGTACCAAGTCTGTTTATTTTGAAGTGGATACCAGAAAAAGGTACCACTGACCTGTGCACTGATTTAACTTCGTGTTCCCAACTGGACATGCCAAACCTAAAGCAGTCATTTCTGGATATCGATTAGTGTTGAAGTGCTACTTTAACCATCTTCTGACTAGACAAGCATTCGCAACTTGGTTTTTGTTCAATTTCTACAGAAGTTTCATTTCCAGAAATTGTCTTGGCCCTTGCATTGCCCGGTGCTTCTGACACCTCAGTGATGAACTGCTGAGATAATGGGACAGTCAGAGTTAACTAAATTTGAGTAGACACTAATTACACGTCACCTGTTTCAAACTCAGAGATCACAAAGACTATTTAAAACATAAGACTGAAAGAAAAACACTCACTTGTTCTCCAAGTTTATCCAAGTTGTCCAAGAAATACTTTACAGATTCCCCCTAAAAACAAAGCAAACAGTTATTTAAGCAAGCGGTACACTTGATACCAACAGTTTACATTACTAAGTCCAGTTAATTTACCAAAATCTAGATTTAAGTGTTGTAAGCCTTAATCACAGCCATTTTTTTTAAGCAGCTATCCTAAGAACACAGTTGACATTTTATTTTTAGGCTAGTTAATATTTAAGCTTTAAAGCACAGGTAGGCATATTTCTAATAGTTAAATTCTTTCCAAGTTTAGAATTGCTAAATAAATCCTACACTGTTATCCACAGGGAGTATCAAGGAAGCCACCACACCTTTATTATGAAAAGACACATTTAATCATTCTCACCCTTTGAAGAATCTGCACATATAGGCATTGAGGTACAGGGGTTAATCACTGGAGACAAGTTAATTTATAACTGCATTGCCATACGATCCCATTCATACAGGTACTTCCCCCAAGCACAGAGACTGACTAGCAGAAGAGGGGATTAGAAACCACAACAGATGAAGCATTTTACTAAACTTTCCTATCAGAGACCAAGTTGGACACGAACGCCTTTCTCTGGGAGTAAGGAAGAGAGCTCTGCGCTGCCACACTGCAATTACATCACATCTACTATCCAGGTTACCTTCCAGATTCAAGCCATCACTGTCCTTGCAAATAGTAACTGCAGTTTTTCATCCCTCCAGTAATGCAGAACTAAAGATTTTTTTATTGTAAAGCCTGAACTACAGTCAGCTATCCAGAACTCTGCTAGGGTGCTGGGATTATGGAAGAACTCAAAGACGGTACTGAACCTGAGTTCACCTGCAACAGGTCATGTACTGATTGAATTTATTGCAAAGGAAAGCAGTACCTTTTCAGGATTCTCAGCATCATCACAGAAGCAGAAACATGCTTCCTTTTGAAAGCTCTTGATTAACAAGCTGTAACTTATTTACTTTATAGTAAATACAGAAAAGAAGCCATCTGTGTTTTCACTCAGTGGATGGAAGAACAAGAATTCTGAATGGATTTTCCTGATGAGAAATTCAAGAAGCATCCAAGGCTGGGGTGACTACATCTAGGCCAGGCAAGTGATTAGGACAGGAGTTGCACCCTGGTAATGACACTTCCCCTCACTTCAATCTGAACTCTGCAAACTTATCTAGGAAGAAATCAAACCTCTGTATTAAACTGTGTCACTTAAACAGCAGTAGAGTAGAGTAGGATAAATAACAGTCCAAAAAGGGTTCTGGCAGATACATAAGCCAGGTACCTCTGCAAGTTTTCCCGGTACTAAAAAAAGTTACATAATACAAGTAGATACCGCACCTTTAAGTGTGCAATTCGAACATCAACTTCTAATTGGGCAAGACTGGGACTCTGGTTAAAACATGCCTTCTGCTCAACACACCTGCAGGGAAAAACAGCTCTGCTATCTTATTTTACTTTGTATTTGGCTTCACATTACCGATTTTCTCCAGGGTGACAAACTGCAGCAGCAGCACTAACCATTTTAAAGCCTGGTGGCACACAGCAGCAACTGCTTGCACGACGGTAGTATTTCACACCTGCATCTTTTCCAGTGCTTCAGAAATCCATTCTAGCCTCAACTCTGTAACGGAATTGTACGGGGAAGAGTATTCCTATTTCACAGAAAATAAAAATACACACCCTTGACACACAAATCCATCAAGCTACCCAAGCAGGTGTAACACGATCGGAATTCGGGCCTTCCAAGTACTGAGACCACTGTCTGTAGCTGAATGTTATGACAAAACAAAGTTTAAGGTCAGATTTAATTTCTTTTTTAGGTCCTAGCAGGAGCTGGCAAACTTCCCTCCCCCACAGGACTATACACAAATCAGGCAGAGTTCAGACTCATTAAGTGGAGGTGCTCATTCTAGAACACCCGGGCCTCCGAGGCTCTATGTATGCATGTGTGTGAGCATGCATACATATATTTTAACCTTAGACAGCTTTTCTGTACTGCTTATGGCAATGCCTACTCCCTAAAGAAGCACTGGCTCCACAGTACTGGAATGCACGAGTTACTACCTCTCTTTTAAGTCCCGGGGCTCACTGCTGCTGCGATGGATTGAGCAGTTGGAGCACACAAGTAAGCCACAGCCTGTAAAGGTCACCAAACACCCCCAGAAGCAGCTTCCCAGAAAAGGGGATTTCCTGCACTGCAAACACGAATGCAAAACACATCGGCCTGCAGCAACAGCAATGCTCTAGAACCACACATCCAACAGTAAAGTAACTGCCAGAAAGCCCACTGAGAAGACTGCTTATCTTTCTATGCTGTCACGTATCAAAGTCAATGGCAGACAAACATCACGGTGGCCATTTTGAAACTCTGAGATGAAGCTATAAAAAGCTATATAAGCTATGAAAGTGATCAGTTACAAGCATAATACAGTCAATATAGCAGTGACATACCAGCTTCCCTTCTCCACATCTTCAGCTCAGTCACTAGGTTCTTCCCTTATGAAAACCTATGCAGACAACCAATCCAACACACCAAGCAAGTGCCACCAACACGACTCAACTCTGTATTTAAGGATAGAAGTTGTTCAGTCATTGGCTCTTCTCAATTTGCACAGCATCGAGAACTTCCAACAGCTTCAAAGCTGTCATCTGTTCCTCCACCCCACTCCAGACACATCTATCGTACAGCTACAAGCCAGGGCCTTGGCTAGTGGTAATTTTCTGTCTGACCCAGACATCTTCATGTTAGCAGGCTCAGCTCTGCTAACTACCAATACCCTGGAACAGCAAACTACCAGGACTAACAGATTGTTATCAGAATGCACTGCTGTAGAACTGAAGAGTCCTGACCCATTTTAAACAAGCTTCAAAAAGGAGACCTTCGAAAGCAACCAAGACTTCCGACTGTTTTCCAAAGGGGTGAACCTATGTATTTTAGGCGGTAATGAAGCGAAACAGACCGAAAAAAACCCACCACACGACAAACAAGGAAAGCCTTCATGCCAGCAGTTGTTGAAACTGAGTAGGAAAATGATCTATTCACACCCTGTATGACAACAGCTCCAAAGACAGCTTCTGTAGTAGACTACTTTTTCTTGATATTAGATACAGAACTAGATCTCATTCTGTAAATGGATGACAGTGGCTGTATTTAAATGGCTGCATTCAACAGACAGTTGTAGCATTCTAAAATTTCCCTTTAGACAAACTGTAAACTCTCTAGTTTACCCTAGATGACTAGAGAAAAAAAAAACCCTGGGTTTCCCCACTCTGCCCCACTAACTCCAGTGCAGCTCACCACGTCCAGTCCCTGCCACGTGGCCGCTGCAGCAGTCAATCTGCTGCTGTCGTGCCACAAAGGGGCCACACCAAAGACAAAATCAGCAGGAGACTAAGAAACCACAGGATCTGCCCCCATTAAAAAACCCTCTATAGTTCTCCATTACATTCCCACTGCCTTCACACCCATGTTCCATGAGCACCTATGATGCAAATTTAAATTAAAGATCTCATTAAAAAAATACAGTGATGTGAAGGTATTAAAATAGTCACAGGTGAACTTCTGGTTTGTTTTTTTTTTTTAAATGCAGGCGAGGCCTTCACAGTCATTTTTACAGCTGAGCAGTTCTGAACTGCAAACTTCTCAAATGTGGCTGAAGGTTACCAATGACCTGTCACACTGCAGGAATCGCACCACTGAGCCTTACTTGTCCACTGCCTGCTTCCTTCTACTTCACTCAAAACACACACAAAAGATGCCACCAGAAGTGACAAAGTCAGCGCAGGCTTGAGCACATTTCTCATATGCCTGTTGACACACTGCAATAAAGCAAACTTCCTGAGCACACACCAATACAACAGAATGAATGGCCTACGTGTTAGCTTCAAAGATCTTTCTGTGTTAGGTGATGGGAGCTTTTGCTTATTTAATACAAGATTAAAATAAACTATATCAGAATCTTCGATTTTAAGCAACCACTTTGTTTGCAGAAGATGCCCAGTCTTGTTCAGAGGGAGTACAAACATCTCAGCTGCAGCCCTTCAGCCTCCTCCTGATTCAGAAATGCATGTAAACCACAGGAAGTTGACTGTTAAATAGCTTTATTCATAACTGTCAAGTATTCCATTTTCAGAAAGGTTTGATTTGAAACAGCTTGTGTGCCTCCTGGAGTCTTGTGATCCTTACCGAAGAAAGCCAAGCCACAACATTTCATCATGAACACACAAGTGATTTACAAGAAAACACAACTAAATCATATTCTTATCAAGGTACTTGATGTTACAACAACAGCTTACCTCACAACACTGCATTTATTTAACTAGTCTTGCTCATGCCTGCACAATGCAGTATCTCCAAGTTTTATGTAACGCACTCTTTCGACAAAGACAGGATTACAGCACATATTGGTCGTTTATCTATAGGACAATAATATGCGGTAAATGCTCATGTGGTCTTCTGAAGTAAACCAGATCAGTTATCTTTCACAAACAAAGCATGGCACAGAGAAAGATTAGCGTCTAAAATGTTGCTATTTAGTGCCTAAAGCAAAGCAACCACAAAGATATTTTGGGGGAGGGAAAAAAAAAAAGACTACATGAAATAGACAACAGACAAACACATCTTTTAAACCCAGGAAGTGGCACCAATTTATTTGGTTTCCATGAAAACAATGTCAGCAATCTGATTTGTTGAAATCTTAGTATAGCCAAACGGCATTTTAGCTGTTCTAGGGGAACACAGACACCACGTTTTTTCCAACGGCAATCACTAAAAAAAAAAAAAAAGCGGGGGGGATAGAAAAAGCATCAAATACAGATTTGGTCATCACAAGGCTTACAGAAAGAAACATACTATTTATCAAACCATCTACATTTGGCTGCAAGTTCAGTGGAACATACTGAACTGACCAGACATCTTAAGTATCTGAAAGAATAAATCAGGTATTTAAAGAAAAAAGGAGATATAACTTAGTAACTCTAGATTAGAATTACAGGAACCACCAAACATTTTTTCTTCCTGACCTTACTTGAATTTCTGGGAAAACAGAAACAAAGATTTCCTATTTTATTTAATAAAAAAAACCCCACAAAACCACAAACAAACAAAAATAACAAAGTTTTTTTAAAAGCCTAGTTTAGAATAAGAACAGGTAACTACAATGTTTTTAGTCTGGCATGTACTTGCCTAAATTGACATGCAAACCACACCATCCACAACATGGGAACAGCAGCTTGAAGGAAGCAACATGATGGGGGAATACCCAGAGCCTTAAAATTCTGCATAACACCCGCTTCATTATGTACAGTTTTCCCTATTAGAGGCTTAATCCAGATAAATCTCTAGCTAAGCATTTTGGCAAAGAATCCAGAGAAAAGAATCTCTAACCTTTATTTTCTTGATACCCCCCCAAGCTGATTCAAAAGAAGACTGACTGAAAATCAATACTGCTGTTACTGAAGTCTCCCCAGATGTCTTCTGAAATTTCAGTAATAAGCACAGAGATAATTAATGGAGAAATGTTTTAGTCAAATCATTGCAGAATTCTTCGTGGGAGAGGTATGAGAGGGCACTACAGCCTCCTCCCCTCCACCCAAACAAGGGATGCCCACAACACTACACAAATGGAGCGGATGAGACATTTACGCCACGCATGCACCTAGCCCTAATTAAATTACTGAGCTCAAATCCACAATTGTCTTAATTGTTAGGCTAGTAGAAGTTGAACCAAGTCTTCTGTCGAGACTTTGAATTGGTTGGGTTTCTTTTACTGGCCTCAGACTTTCAGGTAAATAAAAACCATCTTGCTTCCTTCACAGCTTTCAGGTGCCTACAAATTAACTTCCCTCACCAGTCACTCCTTCCAGTGCTTTCTAATGAGGATTCCTCTTTCAAACATGCCCCAGTCCCCAGAACAGGACAAAACTTCTACACATTCATACGCGTAACTTCTTTATTCAGGGAACTAAAATTAAAAACCAGATACATTTTGTAGTTTATAGCAGCAATTCAGCAACTTGCCTGGTATCTCCTCAGGTGAGGGGAAACAACCTGTTTCCCAGTTGCACTCCGATGCTCTAATGCTTGATATAGTGCTCTCTGCAATTTTATTAGCAGTGTTTTGGGAGTTTACACTAAGCATATACAATAACTAATTTTTAATAAGGGTGTTAAAGGTATTTAGGGAGAAGTGTTGAGGTAAGCAACAGTGTATTTACTTATCAAGCTGCAAGTCTGGGTCAAAATACTTGAGTGTGCTAACACAAAACACTTTTCCTGGACAGAAGTATGCTTCCTTTCTCCAAGTGTTAATTATGGCCAAAGCGATGTTCAAACCAGCATAACCTGGCACTCCCGCCAAAACGAAGCAGTCCCCATTTATGCCCACAGGAGCATGGCTGCAGCCATGTGCAGAGCAGCCAGCTGTTAACCCAGTCCCTCCCTCCCTCAGCAGGGCGGGCAGGCGGCACTGCTGCCCGGGGGGGGCATTGGTGGAGAAAGCCTTCAACAGCCCAAAACAAGGATCCCTCACGCCAAAGGGCTAAAGCACGGACACTGACACTGACTGACAATATCAGACATTTCAGGGTCTCCTAGCTTCCTTCCCTCCAGCTCAACCATTCGATTAGTCATTTTAAACCTGATCTGTCTACTGTCAAAGATGAAATTTAAGTACATTGGGATTAACTGCTGCTTCTTTGGAAGACTGGAGAGTTTCTGACACAGGCTGCATTTGCTTACACAGGAGCACAAAATAATCCTGTTTGCCACCAATACACGTCACAAGTGCGTCACAGCTCATCCCACCGCTGCTGAGAGCACTATCCTATTTCCTCTTTTCGGCACCTCCTGCGTGCAAGCTCGAGCTGGGTTCGACTTTTTTTTCAAAGCAATCAGAACTGCATCACGCAGCGTAGAAGTGAAACCTGTCTTGTGTTCAGTCACACAAACTGAGTATCTGTCCTAAAAAAAGGAAAGGTGGAAGTCCTGACTCACAGATGTAACCTTTTGGTAGCAAAGCAGAATTTGTATTCAGCACAGCTGGATCACGCTGGGTGGAGGGTGCTCAACCACACGAAGCTACAGAAGCACCGAGAACGGAAGGAGTCACACCAAGTTTATTTCATCACTGACATTTTCATCTTGCATAATGGCATTAACAAAGAAAGGTGAAGGGGTTTAAGAAGGGTTTTAACCCAATAATATCCCTTTAATCTGTTATCCCCTATTTACCATGTAATCCAATTAATCCGTAATTCTCAAAATGTGGGTGAGAAATGGAGGAAGACAGAGCATGCCAACCTGAGCTCTTGCATTACAACCACCCGGCAGCATCTGCAAGCTGCTGGGTACCCAGGAGCATCTGCCACGGCTGCCATACCCACACCGTAGCGAGTGAAAGATGGGAGGTCAGCCAAGCCACAAGTCAGTCTAGAACTAAATGCTCCAAATGAGGCTCCAGGACCAGCTCTTTCTCCCTCTTGCACCAAATTCAGTTTTGCATTACCCTTCAAAGTGCCTCATTCACTCACACACTTCAGACTGGGATTTTCTCCGATCAGTAGAGTACTTGCACTGTTTCTGATATAACATGCTATCTCAATTAATCAAACGAAGACATGATCAAGCACTAAGAAGAACTTGATCCATATACTAGTTTACCACAGAGCAAACTGTTCCAGTTTTGAATTACTTTCCTAACAGGCAAGAAAGCCAATTTCATTTTTCTTAGTTAGGTATCCCTCCCCTCTCCTGGAGAAGGGATGTAATTGCCAGATTCTTTACAAAACTTGCTTAAAAATACAAAAATTCACTACAGCTTTTAGACATGAAACAGCATTCCATTAAAGCCTACAGAATTACAATTTCTTCTACACAAGGCACTCAGTTACCATATTTCCAACTAATTCTGAAAGACTACTTGGAAATCACAATGTACCACCGAATTCTAAGAAACTGCATAGCTTTGAGTTGTATGAAGTGATACTCTGTTTGTACAAATCAAGAGCAAAACCCCAAAAGTCTGCCGAGACTCCTTCCCACAACTAAAAACCCTAGGAGGAATACACAGCATTTATCCTGGCACGTCGTTTTCGTTAGGATCACCAATGCTTCCAAGTGAGAAGCAAACTCCAGTCTCCTGCAGCCCCTTATGGAGGTCAGAGCGCCAGGTTAGGGAATGCAATAAATGGCATCTAGGACACAACACCTGCAGAAACACAGCATCTAATGAAGATGTTTCTGTCTGCCAGAACCTGAACGGAAATTAATCCATGAGAGCAAATTAGGATATGCTGTCCACAAGATGAGGTGCCTTTTCTTTCTTCAAAGATCTTTTAACTCTCTCCCTCAGTAAACATTTACAATCCAAACTTCTCTTCCAGAAAGTTTACTTTAGGAAAGACACCGAGACTTTGCAAAAGATTTTCAAATTTCACTGATGAAACAGATCTCCCAAGTCACAGCGCACACACACAGACCTAGAAATCATATGGAAACATGCACTGACCAAGATGAAACAGCCACCTCCCGATCACTATTTACACTCTGGGAAGCATCTATATAAACTTCAGATGTTTTGCACACAAAACAGACTGGAACCAGACTGTAAACATTTGCTTTTCTTTCAGTGCACTGACCCACTGGCTCCATGACTTCATGTGTTTGCAACTCCAACTGCATTTAATCCAACACTGAAGCAGCAGTGAGTCTGCAAATCTGCCATCCATCATTTAGAGCTTTACTTGCTTCCAAGTTGTATAAGACCAGCAAAGGCTCCCAAAAACATGACAAATACTTGGCATGTGGAAACATATCAGCACTAACAACGGACATATTGAACTTTACGATACTCGAAAAGCCCATTATTGCATATTCTGTAAACCAAATCACAAAATTTCAAAAGCAGAACTCTAAACGAGATACTGATGCACGCACTGAAGTATCTGTCAGATTCAGTTTTGTAAAATACATTTGGTTCCTATTTCAGCCTCATGAGAAATCCAGATGACCAAGTGCTTTTTAGTTCCTTCCTCTCCCTCAATTAGCAAAATCCATTTCAATTAAGTTCTGGTATTTCTCTTTGCAAAACAGTGACATACTAATATGTCAGCTCTTCTTACAAGCTACCTGACAAGATTCAGTGAAAATCTGCTACATCTTGTGAAAGATTTACATGTATCATTAGATGAATGCTTTTAACAATTAGTAAAAGCTGTGTCTAAAGCAAAGTAACAGCAAAGTGCACAAGACTCCCTGAACAGCAGCAATACCCAAGAGGCTGCAAACCTTTCACACCACTTGTAGTATTTCATACTAGAAATTATCTAAAAAACCCTAGAAATTAACTAAAAGAGCAACTATGTAAGCATTTGCTAGTGAAAACAGTTAAGGTCCCAATGCAATCCACATGTAAGATTTTAGTAGATCACCCCGCACTGAGCTTTTTTTACACACTATTTTGTGTGGATACTTTGAATGACAGATGGTGTCAGCGGACTGTGTTTCCTCGCCTGGAAATTCTGCATCCTCTTTATTTGGTGACCAGTGGGTGATCAAATACCATCATGTGCCCAGTGAGAAGCACTTCCAGGCAGCCTGCCGAGACTCCTGTCAGTTTGTTTGAAATGATTCGTCTGGAATCATTAAACAAAGGAAAAAGATACAGAAACTCATGTGTGATTATGCATTCCTGTACCTCACATCCCTAAAAAGAATTTGGGGTCTTTACAGTTCCTTGGTTAAGTCACTGAAGAGGAGCATGATATTCCACTTATTTTAACTGAGGAGACTCTGAAATACTGGGAAAACATTTTAGGCACGAATGACCATGACGGAGAAGCGTGCAGCCTGGTAACAGTGAATCAAAGGCTGTAGAAGTCAGCTCACTACTTATTATGGTCCAAAATTTTTCTTCTCCAAAATAGCTGAAATTGTCAGTTATTGTGGTGACAAAGAATTCAAGGTGTTTTCTATATTTAAAATTCCTCAACTTTTCCAGCTGTATTATCTCATGTTTGTTCTTAATGCAGACATGCAAGTGGAGAAGATACTGGAAATAATTTAGCACCTTCTTTAGCTGTTGCCTTAGTCTTGAACATTTTCTCTACTCACTATTTAAATTCGACCTGTCAAAATACTTTGGTTGTAGAGTATAAGCGTTGTAAAGCATAAGTGTTAGTCACTAGGATTATTCAGAGATTTTATTTGTATTAAATACATGTATTATCTGAGACTGCCAAGTTAACTAATACTGTGTTCTATGACCCATTTATTCACCTTTAAGATACAAAGAAAGGCTTCATATTCCAGAGCAATACAAGATACCACTTGGTATAGGCTAGACTCCACCAGCACCACCACCAATACAGCTTGCTGTTCTGCAAAAGGGCAGGCTCTGCACCTTCTGAACTCCTCAACTCCTTTGTTGTAAATTTAGATACTTCAAAAAAAAAAGTGGCAGTAGGCACAATGGTGATATGGAGATTATCTTGCTTTATGTGAAACACTAGTACAGTTATTCTACTGCTTTTCTTACGTAGTAAAGTCAGCTGCACTTACGTTTTCTCACATTTTCTTAAGCAACTTCCTCAGCTACCACAAGCTAAAGTTTCCTACCACTTTGCTAGTTCTGCTTAAGTAGTACAACATGAACTCAGAACATATAAATAGCATTTACCATTAACTGAAGTTTAGGTCAATAAAGACAGCCAAAACAGTCAACTAAATATTACATTCAGGATTACATGTGCTCAGCAAGAGCAGACTTAACCAAGGCTGAAGTTACATTACAGCAAGCTCAAATTAGGAAACAGCAGCACAAATCAACACTGCCCCTGGCATCACACCTCAATCCTAAAGCATCCTGTATTTACATATGAAAAAGATCACTTCATACTCTTTGCCTCGGGTGCAAAACTAATTTCACCTGTATAGATGGAAGATCATAGCTGCATTCATACCACAAGTTTTGCCAGCATGGAGATTTGCTGACAGCTATGAGAACTGAGACTTTGTAATGTAGATTGGGTTTATCTTTAGTCAGTCGTTTCTAAATGGACAGAGAACAGTGTAGCCATCGCTATATTTACATTCTGTCAAGTAATGTAATGAGACAGTTCTACAGGTACTAACATGTAGTATCTTGCAGGTTAGTAGCCAGCAAGGAACCGAGCTCTGAATGAGCATTTGTACCAAGGTCTCATGTTAGACTGTAAGCAGAAACAGCAAAAGCTCATCTAACACATTTGCACATATTTAAAAAAATCTGCTGAGAGCAGGTTCACACATCCAAGATGTGTGAAAGGCTGAGAAAGTCTCTTCCTCTGAAGTCTTCAGAGCTTGCTGGCATGCACAGCATATTCAGCAGTGCACTTGTCTTTTTAACCATTATTTAATCAAAGCTCTGTTACAGAAATCCGAATTTTTGCAAACAGTAGATCACCTTTTAGTCTTCTGCAACAGAATGTTTAGGAAACTAAGGCATACGATTATCAACACGACATAGCTTGTTCAAGACAGAGTATGTACAAGAACACATTGCTCTGCTCCCACACTGTACTGTGAAAGTCTGCATTTTAAAAGCAGTGGTTCCCCATAAACAGGTATTTGGATCGAGTTTGAATCCCGACTTCCATTCTCATAGGTCGCACTAAAACCACACAGAAAAGATACACTTGTACGAGCTAAGTATAGCGCACAAGCCTCCAAGAAGTTCTAGCACTCTTGGTTGGAAAATGATTCAGCATGCTGCTGTCTGGCATGTGTGTGCTGGGATAACATGTCCATCAAAAGACCACTCAATCCAGAGCCACATCTGTGCTCAGAAAGAACAGTAACAAAAAAAATAAAAATATAAAAAAGAAAAATAGTAAAATTCAGAAAAAAATTACAGCAAAGATGTTCTTCAGTAAAACCAGAGCAGTCTGCACTACAACATCAGCTGGCAATACAAGTCCACTCCGCTCCAAACACTTCAGTATTTTACTGCTAACAAGAAAAGGCAGCAGGCAGGAAGGGAAGAATTGTGGAAAGGGAAGAAGGCAGTCCCAGAAACTGCCTTTCAAGGCACAGTAACTCACAGAGGCTGAAACAGAAATCCTAATCCCCATTTGGAAAACAATTAAAAAAAAAATGGCACTTTGTGTTCAACTAGTGTGAAAGTTCATCTGAATATCATTCAGCTCAGTTAAAATACTACTGTCCATCCCCATTACCAAAGCACCAGTATACCCACTGAAGGGTTTCTGCCCACAAACCAAGATTTAAAGAAATTCAAGCCTCCGTATTGTTCAACTCTTGTGTTAATGCCTATATGGAACCTTATAAACACTAACTCAAACTCAGCATTATCTTGACATTGGGGCAGGAAAACCAGCAAACCCTCAAGAACTCTGAGTCTTTTCTGAGGATTTGAATGACTCCTTTTTAAATATAAATTTGTAAAGCACTCTTCCTTCCATAGTTATAGCAACAATCTTTGATAAATCCCTTTCACATACAGACCAAAACATGGCAAGCAGCTCTAACCTTTCCAAGAGCTTTAAGCAGTCATGCTCACTGTACACATGCCATCCTGTGATTTGATGCTTGATAGACTTACTGACTGGGGAAAGAGGGGAAAATACTTCATATTTCAACACGTACAAAGCAGCAGCTTTTTGGTTTCCCCTCACAAAAAATGTAAGCAATAATCAGTCTAATTACAACATTGAATTTAAATAAAGTAACTCTGAATTATACGATTAAGTGCCTACATAGTCAATGCACATGTTTACAGAAACGCTGGGCGATCGGATGTCATATCCGTAACGAAGAAGATTCTTCTACAAGACTGAGAAACTTTCTACTGACAGTTGTGCACTCAAGCATGTCCTAATAGAAGCACCACCTACACGCTTCAAGCAGAAACCGAGCAGGACAACTGAACACCCAATGCCAGAACCAAGAGGAGATCTGGAAAAGGGAGGGGGGAAAGATATCTCTCTCCCCGAAATGAGGGGTGTGGGGAGATTGTAGAGGATGAGTATCAACACATTACAGAGGGCAAAAGCTGTTGAAAGGCTTCTGAAATTCAGTGTCACAAACATGGTGTAGACGCTTTTAATGAACAACAGATAAGATACTCTTTTTCCAGGTTCTACGCTTGTGACTTCAGAGAGATGCTGAAGTACTGACCTCACAACTGTGTCATAAGATGGGCATCCACACTTGAGAAAGAGGAAGACCTCAACGTCTGGCAACCTAGTCTAGCCTCAAACACTGCTGGCCTCCACAGGATCACTACTCTATAATCAAGCACATTTCATGGACATGTTGCCCATGCACCTGAAGGAATGGTAAATTTTACTAATACTTTGCAGTGGCCATTTGAGGACTCCTTATTTCCAGCAGAGCTAATTTAATGTTCTTGTGTGTACAACAGCTCTACCAATATTCAGACACAGAACCCAGAAAAGCCCAACCAGAATACAATAAAACACAATCTGGCAGTAAACTGAATGCTCTCCAGAAATACTACTCCGCAACAGAAAAACGCTACAGAGAAGCTGCAGCAAACCTGGCAGTAGAACTTCAAGCTGAACACGCCTTTTCCTGTCTTCTATAATCTGATCTAGCACTTGCAGACATGTCACAGAAGTAAACAGGATCCAGAGGTAAATGCATATCCAATCACCCTTACTGTATCATCTATGTCTGCAGTTCTATGCAAATGCAGACAGAATAACATGTCATCACTGCCCCTGCGCATTGCAGGTTCGTGGCAAAAAAATAACCAAACCAATATTCAGCATAATTTGCAAGTAGGGCAGAAAGTATCTACCTGAAGATCAACAACTGCTGGTAGCAAACATCCAGACCCACCCAAACATTAATGAGAACAAACCTTTAACACGTTCAAAGCTTATCACGCATCTGAGCGGCTCGGCCCTCATCCCACTTTTCCATTCTCAGAGAACCAGAAGACTCCAGGAGACTACTTCAAAACGCTTCTCTGTTAACGACTCTCACAGAAATGCAAGTTCACAGCAAACGCACTGAAGTGAGAGGCAGAGTACAACAGTATTCTTACTCAGAAACGCTTTCCTCGGTGTTAGTAGATATGCAGCACCAGACACTTCTCGGCTGCCAGCGCCTCAAAGCCAATCTCAGCGAGAACAGCAAACCTCTACAGCCACCTAATTGAACAGCTCGCAAGTAGAAACATAAAGGCTAGGAAACGCCTAGTTCCATCGGTTTGCATGTTGTGGAATTAAGATAATGGGTATGTTTGTCCAGGCTATTTCAGCAGATTTTTACCGGAAATCAGCTTGCAACAAGAAGTCTGAAATGTTAATTAGATGTCAGAAAGCGTTCGGCTGATTCAGACTAACTCTGTAACTAATCCATGTTAGCCATCTGACTAGACACCGTAGGAGAAAAGCTCGGTAGATGAAGGAGAGAAAGCTTGAGGACGACCAGAATCCGAAGTGTAAGTTACAGAACTGACTAAGCTAGCGAGCCAAAATGGTCTTTAGTTAATCGTGTTAGTGGAACTATCACCCAAATGACTTCAGTTTGTAACAAAATTTGAGGGATTATGGTATTAACCACTGGAGAAGTATTGAAGTGGCATATATTGTACTAAGCTGCAATTAGCTCTTTCCGGTTCTAAAGCCCTACACAAGCGTGAACTAATGAATTTTCATAAATACTGCTGTTTGTGGCCAGAAGGCCCCTATTTTCATATCAAGGAAAATAAATCATATAGAGTATCCCCGTGACCACATAAGTTAACAAAATGAGGAAGGACACTCCAACAAACTAGGCATGGAAATGCTGATTTCTAATTCCATTAAAACACAACCAAGTTCTGTTTTTTCCCCCCCTCTCACACTGCTATAAAAAGACCACACTGTTTCTTTCGGCTCCTAGCATCATCTCTGGCATTGTAAGTGAAAGATGATAGAGAGAATCGAAAAAAGCAAGAGCAGCTCACCGATCTCTCACAAATGTACATGTATCCTTAATTTTTAACCATACACACGCAGAAACTTTAGTCCTAAGCCCTCTTTCTCTGTACTTCCTACCTGTCCAAGCTACAAACAGTTTCTAGAACTAAACACTCTTGATTCCTTTCCTCCAGAATTTCTATGTAAATTTTGACATTTTTCACTCCTTGCCCATCACTGCTCTGTTCTTCATTTGCTCACTTCTACCTTTGCCCCAGAGTGTCCTATTCCCAGGACAAACAATCCTTTCCCAGCATTCCTGCCTGTGCTCTCTTAATATGAACCATGTTTTTCTGTGCAGTGTCAAACTCGGCACAGTTAAAACTCACTCAACTATCTGAAAAGAATTTAGAGTTTATACAGTTAAATAACACTCTTCTACCATGCTCAGTCCCAGCATTTTACTCGTTTTTTAATGCCACTTTTCCCTCTCTCTTATTCATCTCATGCTTGCTGATCTCTCTCCCTTCATTACATTTTTTGCCACAGGCAGCTGAACTGGAAGTAGAACAGTATTTTTCTCTTATTCCCCATTCTACAATGCTAACAATTCTCAGTCTCGAATCCTTACTTCAGGAGTCAGTACTCGACACAAGTGAACCATCTGCGTTTCTCCCAACTTCCCCCCACTCTCTCTCCTGACTCAGGTACGCCTGTCACTGCCTCCTTAACCATCTCTGTCTTACTCCCATTTTACTGCGCGTACCTAAACTCTCTGAACAGTCATCTGCAAAACCTGCCAGTAAGTATGGTAAAAATACGTACTGCTTGCAGGAGTCTTCCGCCATTCTGCCGCCCACATGGAGCTGTCACAACTTACGCTGGAAGCTTACTGGGGTAAAACCAAGACTTCACACTTGGCCAGCACTGATCACACTGCTTGCACTCAATACAAGGACATAATTTGGCTTTTTTTTTTTTTCATGTTTATAACTTGGCATAAATATCTTGGGCTGAGATTTTGAAAGGATTTAGGAAATCAAGCAATGTAAGCATAAATGAAGCAAATACCTTACTTTCAAAAATCAGTGTTAGGACAGTACTCGACTATTAAGAGCACTTAAAAAAAAACATTCTTGAGTCTGCCTAAAACACAACATGATCCATATATATTTTTGCAAAGAACATTATACAGACTTGGGATTTCCAACAGAAAGCAACAGTTTTTTTTCTGTCCAATTCAGAAGATGACATTCTTCAAATCCCACTCAAAGTGAAACTCTGCACATGCTTCAGTTATGGAAAGAACCTACTTCTCAGTAACTCAAGATGACAGAACAGTAATAGCTCCCTTTTCCTTTGCAACTTAGCCTGAAGTCACTAAACATGCCTCATCAAAGACAAAATAATTTTATTTAACAGATTTTAAAACAGATCACTCCAGCACAGCAATTACGTCACTAGCAGTCACATCTGCACCAGAAGAGGATCTTGGCTATAGTACAGCAATTACCCTTTTACGATCACTTTGCAGGCAAAATGCAAGGCGCAATAGACCTCATTAGAAACTCACGCATATAGCTCAGAACTAGGCTGGACAGGTGCCCATCCTGCAATCTCTGGAAGATATACCATGAGGAGGGCAATACACATTTACAGAGTATTTACACAACCTGTTTAAGTCAGAGTATGATTACACAACCATTCGTAATAGCTCAGCAGGAGACACCATCAGCTATTGTTCAGATTCACACTAACACAAAGGTTATTTTTAAGACATAAAACACAAAGCCACTTAGATTAAATCTGTTCTTGTAGGTCTCTTAAACCTATTTTAAGGTTCTAAACCCCCACCCCCACAAAACCCCATGCCACCGGCATTTACTACACAAGTCTATGAACCAATAAACAGCAAACTTCACTTATATTCTTCGTTTCCTTTTGCAGCACTTGCATGGAAACGGAGCAAAGGGACTTTAGCTGTCAGGGACAGTTAAAGCTCCAGCTTAAGAACCAAGACATATTTCTTCTTCCTTTCCAATCCCACTACTGAATTGTATACTCCATCTCAACCCCACGACTGAATTGTATACTCCATATTCAGCTGAGAACTTCAATACAACAAAAATCTCATCACATGAGTATTAACACAGACATTCAAAATTAAACAGGAAGTATACAGAGGGAATGTTTGCTAGATTGCTCAAATTGGAATGGAGAAGGGAGTGGTTTTTAAATTCTTCTCATTAACCCATGCGTATCTTTTCTTAAAAAATCACATTACTATGAAGTCTTCCTTTATTGCAAACCATTTGTTTTGTTTTGTTTAAGTCGATGTACTAGTTAACAAAGTATGGAAATAATCATACGGTAAAAACACTACACAGGTACCAGCTTTGTTACAAAACATAAAAGCCCAGTATACCTCAGCTTTCTCACATATGAAATGAGGACAATTATGTCAGAAGCTCTTTACAATTCTTGTTTTTTTCAAAAAAAAAGGGGTGGGGCAGGGAGGAGCTAAATGCATCTGTTTGCAATACCACAGTGCAACAGCCTACCATGCAAAAACGCTTAAGAACCATAAGGAGGACGCTTGATCGCTGTTTTATGGAAAAGCAACACAAGAACAAGAATCACGTGCACTCAATTAAAACCACCGAAACACAAATCTTACCAGCTGGAATTCTCTGCGCCTGTCGTACGCGTGCTGGATTCCACTGTCCGCCCACAGAGCTCTTATGGCTGGAAGGTACTGTAAAAAAACTGCCGTCTCCACCATGCCTTGCACCACCATCACCGACCGAGTATCAAAAGCCATCATCGTATCTCCATTGCTCTGGTTAGCAGGATCTCCCCAAGGGATATGAAGTTTCTCTCTGGCATCTACGAGGACTCTCACACCTTTAACAACAGGAAAGAGCGTTGCAATCAGAGTTTCTCAGCATCTACTATTTCACTAGCCTGCAAATCTGCAAAGATTCACACAATGCACTTGCTCTGTACAATCTAAGCTCAAAAGGACTATCCACCCCGTAAAATTAGTAGGTTTCTGAAAAATGAACTCAAAGCACTACATTTTCAGGTAATATCAAAACACAGATGTTTGCTATCTGAAAAACATGGACACAATCAACAGCATAATATCCGTAGCATAAGCTTAACACTTGAAAAAATGCTATTTTTAATTACTAAATCCCCAATCTGTGCTACCAAGCAAACTCTTTTACAGATATTTATACTTCCCTCTGATCTCCAGAGTCATTCTACAGTTGTTAAATTTACCTGGCATGAACACGAGACAAATTAAGTATGTTTAAAAGCTTACTTCAGGATATATTAAACCATCCGATAGCTTATTTTAAGGTTACCTAGTATTTGTATTCTTATAAATTTGACATGTACTTATATCTAAGCGTAGAAAGTTATCACTGCCTTTAACATTTTCAGAGATATGAAACCAACATTTATTAAAATCACAGCACTTTCTAAAAAGGTATGTTTTTACTGCGTAAGTGCAGAAGGACTTGTATCACCTAAAGACTTCCCCGCACTACTTCTTGTTGTTTTGGTAAATATTCCCTAGGAGCAACAGAGTATTTTAAACTTCTCTTACACAGGACTTCAAAAAAAACCCCACTGTGCTCATACTGATAAGGGAAACACAGGGAAATTAATTCTAGCACTAAGTTTACCGGTGAAAAAATAAAAATAAAGAAGAAGATTCCAGAGAGAATAAGCAATTGGCATGGAGAGAGGTATGAGGATTTAAGATGCAGTAACAAATGACTGCATAACAATCTACGTACTCCATACCAATTTTTTTCAAGCTTCACTCTCTTTCCAGAATTTTTCCATCAAAAGCAGTAACTGCAGGAAAGCCTCCTCCAAAAAAGATCTGCAGTTCCTACGTGTACACTTTCACAGAGCAGGAAGTACCTTACTTTATGGATAAACTATAACCTGGGCATCACCCATGCTCGTGATTTATACTGCCTTTCTATTTATAGTTTTTCCAGGCTTGGTTCGTAAACAGCTTTGTCAAACAACTCTCTTTAAGAGCCACTGGACCTCGGCCCCGCTCTTGAGGGGGGCTGAGGTCTGACAACGCTTTGCTGTTTTGAGAAACTTCGCTAAGACTTTGTCCAACTATTACACAGCCCAAACCGTAAAATCTGATGAGTGATTTAGATAAGAGAGAAGGCAGGTAAGCAGAGGATGACCAATTAAGTCAGGATGACAGCAGCGAAATCAAGAGCCCGCTCCCAAACCGCGCGCGGAGGTTTTGGCAGCGCCTCTATGAGCAGCGGCTCGGAGTGCGGGTTTCTGTTAACTGATGCGTCAGCCCCGTTTCCAACACGATGGCAACGCTTCTTCCACCGGAGCGAAATGCGGGGAGCGCTTCCTCCTCGAGCAGGGGACGGGTCTCATCCTCCCGCACCCTCAGGTGCAACAACCCCCCCCCCCCCCCAATCCGCTACTGCGATCGCGGTACCGGGACAGGGCAAAGCCCGGGACGTGACGGGCTCAGCCCGCTGCTCCCGCCCTCCGCAGCACGGCGGGCCGCGCCCGGGCCAGCGCCCAACGCCGGGGCCGGCCCGCACGGCGGGGGGGGACACGGAGGAAGGCGTGGGGGCCGCTGACGCCGGTAGCGCTGAGGCCGCTCGTCCTCGGCGGGAGGAAGGCGTGAGGCGGCCGAACCGAAAGCGCCGATCGTGAGGGAGGAGGCCGAGACCCCGCGGCTCCCACCGGGCCGAGGGACCCCGCGCCTGAGGGCGTCACCCCCCCCCCCTCCCCCCGGCCGGGCTCCCTCAGGCCGCCGGCCCGGTGCCCCGCGGGCCCAGCCCCGCCGCCGCTCACCCACCCTTGATCACGTTGCTGTAGATGGTGGCGCGGAACTCCTCGCGGGCCGCCCGGTCCCAGTCCTGCCCGTGGATGATCCGCATCTGCTTGAGGAAGGTGGACTTGCCGCTCTCGCCCGCTCCCAGCAGCAGGATCTTGACGAGGCGCTTCACGTACGTCTTCTCGCGGTTGAGGCACTTGTCGATCTCCTTGGACTTGCGCTGCTGCTCGGCCTCGCCGCTGGTGAGCAGGCAGCCGGGGAAGCAGCCCGACAGCACGGAGCGCGACGGCAGGAAGTCCGCCATCTTAGCGAGCACTGCCAGCGAGGGGAGCGGCCGCCCGGCCCGGCCCGCACCAGCCCGCTCTCTGCCCGCGCATGCGCGCCCGGCGCCCCGCCCCACCCTGCCATGTGACACGGGCCCCCCTCCCGCCTCACACGCCCGCTCACGTGACCGCGGGGCGCCACCGCCCGTGTCACGTGAGGCGCCCGTCCCGTCCCGTGTCCCCCCCCCCCCCCCCCCCGGCCGGGCGGCATCACGTGACAGCGGGCTCCTCACCGCCTTTGGCGGGAGCTCCGCCCGCTCGCGGCGCCTTAGAGGAAGTGGCGGGCGGGGGCGGCTGCTGCCCCCTCCGGTATCGCCGAGGCGAAGCGCGGGGTCGTGTGAGGGGAAAAAGGAGGCCCAGGCTCCGGCACCACCTCTGGCATGGCCCCCGCCGGGGGAGGTCAGCCCCCGGTCAGCGGGCAGGATGAAGCTTGCCAGCTAAGCGCTTTTTGTTCTCGGTACAAAAAGAACAGTTTCGTTCGAACGCCTTGAACAGCTTGGCACGTCCTTCCCCTTCGCTCCTCTGAGAAGAGCTTCCCAACCGTACCCTGGGCTGCATCCAGAGCAGCGTGGCCAGCAGGGCGAGGGAGGGGGTTCTGCCCCTTTACTCCGCTCTCGTCAGACCCCACCTGGAGTCCTGCATCGAGCTCTGGAGCCCCCAACATCAGGAGGACAGGGATGTGTTGGAGCGGGCCCAGAGGAGGGACACGGAGATGATCCGAGGGCTGGAGCACCTCTCCTCCGAGGACAGGCTGAGGGGGTTGGGGATGCTCAGCCTGGAGAAGAGAAGGCTCCGGGGTGGCCTTAGAGCAGCTGCCAGTGCCTGGAGGGGCCGACAGGAAGGAAGGAGAGGGGCTTTTCACGAGGGGGTGCAGGGATAGGACAAGGGGGAACGGCTCTAAACTAAAAGAGGGCAGATTTAGATTGGATATTAGGAAGAAATTCTTCCCCATGAGGTTGATGAAACACTGGCCCAGGTTGCCCAGAGAAGCTGTGGCTGCCCCTCCGTGGCAGTGTCCAAGGCCAGGCTGGATGGAGCTCTGAGCAACCAGGGCTGGTGGAAGATGTCCCTGCTGATGGCAGCGGGGTTGGAACCAGATGAGCTTTCAGGTCCCTTCCAACCCAAACCACTCTATGATCCTATGCTCCGGGGATGCGGACACCAGGCGCGGGCCTCACGTGGGGGCTCTATGCAAGCAGAGAGAAAAGCGAGTGGAACTTTTATCCGCTACTAAGTTAAAATTAAAAAAAGACTATTTTCAAGTGCTTAATAGTAAAATTTCCCCAAAAGTTGGCAACCCTGCATGTAAGGGCTACAGCAAATAATAAGCAAGGACTGAAAATCCCCACTCTTGACATGACCCATCCCTGAGCACCATTATCCTGCTCGTCATTTGTGCAAAAAACTGACTTGCCATCAGTCACACCAGCATAGTGCGAGGTGATACAACTTCTGCCCACACAGGAATATACCCAGTGAAGATGTGGTCTGTAAGACGAAAGGCAAAAAGATGGAGCAACCTTTTGCATTACCTTGCTTCTTGATGCAACTTTTCAAAGCTGCTCGGAGAAGCCTTACTGAGGCTGCGGTCTCTGTACCTGCTCACTGACACATCGGTTATGTTCTGTGGGCTGATTCTCTGATTTTTCATTTGTGCAATCATCACACGTGTCGATTTGATCCATTCCGAAGAAGCTGTAAAGGGCTCGATAAGCTGAACCCCATCTTCAGGGGGCGGAACAACTTTACCATGACCCCTGTGAGCTTTCTTTTCTCCTAGCAAACAACAAGTCTGGGGATGTGCAACAGAGGGAGCGGGGATGGAGGAATTTAGAGCGGGTCCATGCAAAGAGTTCTTCAGCTTGAGCTGCAGCGTTTTGGTTTCAAAGGGTGCAGAAATTCTTTGCATAGTCAGAGAATCACTGTGCAATCTCACACGTTGGAGCGGGACTGATCCTTTTTGTGTTGCGGAGGGGATTTGTGTACTTGTACCTTTCCAGGGTGGTGTTGCTGATGTTCCGATGCTTCCCTGACTTTTGCAGTGTGCTTCATACTGGAGCTGACTGGGGCTGACTTGCAAGCATTCTGCAGCCTGCCAACAGTTAAGAGGATCTTGTCAGGGGACATTCAACAACTTGGACATCTTCTCTTTTCACGCAGCAAAGGGGCTTCTGCCCTGTCAGGATGTGCAGGTGTGTAGCGAGAAGAGCCACGTTCAGATTTGCCATCTGTTTTGAAAAAATAAAATACAGTTGAAATCGAGGGTAGTTTTTGTGATCATTGTTGGCAGGGTAGTACTCTGAGTAGGACCCAGGATAGGTGCTGGACTGACAAGCATACAAACAGTCCAGGTTTCTCTGCAGGGCAAGCCAATAGTGCCCAGTTCAGTTTGCCCATCCTTTGCCACATTAATGACAACATGGGGTTGTTCCTTCTCAGGTGCAGGACCCTGCACTTGCCCCTGTTGAATTTCATCAGGTTCCTCTCTGCCCAACTCTCCAGCCTGTCCAGGTCTCGCTGAATGGCAGCACAGCCTGCCGGTGTATCCACCACTCCTCCCAGATTTGTGGCATCAGCAAACTTGCAGAGGGTACACTCTGTCTCTTCATCCAGGTCATTGATGAAGAAGTTAAACAAGACTGGGCCCAGTACTGACCCCTGGGGGACACCACTAGTTACAGGCGTCCAACTAGACTCGGTGCCACTGATGACAGCCCTCTGAGTTCTGCCATTCAGACAGTTCTCAATCCACCGCACTGAGCACTCCTCCAGCCCACACTTCCTGAGCTTCCCTAGGAGGATGTTGTGGGAGACAGTGTCGAAAACCTTGCTGAGGTCGAGGTAGACAACATCCACGGCTCTTCCCTCGTCTACCCAGCTAGTCATGCCATCATAGAAAGTTATCAGATTGGTCAAGCATGATTTTCCCTTGGTGAATCCATGTTGACTACTCCTGATAACCTTTTTATCCTCCACTTGCTTAATGATGACACCCAGAATGAGCTCCAGGGACAGAGGTGAGGCTGACCAGCCTGTAGTTCCCTAGGTCCTCCTTCTTGCCCTTTTTGAAGACTGCAGTGACACTGGCTTTCCTCCAGTCCTTGGGCATCTCTCCTGTCCTCCAGGACATTTCAAAGATGGAGAGAAGCTCAGCAATGACATCTGCCAGCTCCCTCAGCACTCATGGGCGCATTGCATTGGGTCCCATGGATTTGTGGGCGTCCAGATTGCTTAAATGATCTCTCACACAGACCTACTCCGCCAAGGGAGGGTCATCCTTTCACCAGACCTCCTCTCTTACCTCCAGGGCCTGGGATTCCTGAGGGCCAGCCTTGGCGCTGAAGACTGAAGCAAAGCAGGTGTTCAGTAACTCTGCCTTCTCTGCATCCTCCGTCACCAGGACACCCGCCTCGTTCGGCAGCGGCCCCATCATTTAATCCATGCAGTTACCTTAGGTGTGCTTGTTCAGAGAATTGTGTCCCACCTAGCTACAAAGAGTCCTTACCAGTCGCTGCCAGGGTTCTTGCTGAACGGGCTCTCGCTGACTTTTCTGCGGCAGAGGCATGGGGTGGTTTGGTGCCAGGAAGGAAAGGCTTTTTCTGCTGCGCTGCCTGAATACGAAAAGTCTTTTCGATCTTGAGAAAAGGCTGCTGTTGCCAGCAAGCTGCTGATTTCATCAGTTCATAGCAGAGAGCTAGAAAACAGAAGAAAAAGTCATCTCTCAACTTTGCTAGAGTTAAGCTTCTTGTTTTATTAAATAAAATCTTCATAACAGATGGGATTTGGTTACTGTTTTGCCGCTTATCACAGCTTTCAAGGCTCTAGGTATTAGAAATTATCCAAAGATATTTGATTAGCGGAAAACCTCACAGAATTCAAAGATGACAGCAAATGTTGACTTTTTAAATATTATGTATGTATACACAACCCATACTTTTTTAACCACTAAAATTAAGATATATTGCACTCCCTGTTTGTTTCCTGTTTCTACAAACTGTGCATCTTTTACCAAGCAGAGCTGCATCAGGGAGGTTTGCATCTGATGGCCTTAAAACTTTCTTAGTCCATGAGTTTATCTGCAATAGACAGTTTGATTGTAGAGCTGGAAGATGTGTGATACTGTATTAAATAACTGCTGATTTAGAAAGAAACAACATCACAATGTTACAATTTAAAAGGTGCCTGCTTATGTGCAATTGCATTTCCCAGTGATGGCAGATCCTGAGTGCAGGTGTTCTGTGACTGCTGGAGTATTTTCTAATAAATAATTCAAGCACTGAATCAGCAGCATGTTTCCGTGCACGCCAGCCATCAGAATGTGAGTAATGCTACTGATTTCCCTATTACTCAGTTGGAAAATGACAGTGCCTGTCTTGACACATATGTTGAACTTCTACCAACCCTTTCTAAAAAGGTACAAAGGTTTTACAAAAGCCCCCAGAAAAAAGACAGAACTGTTGAAACCCAACAGCACATCTACCAGACTGCACTCTAAAAAAAAAAGCAGAGGTTCTGTATATTGATTAGGATGAAGGCAGTGGGTACTGGAAATCATTTCTAACTCATTTTAGAAAATGCCAGCCTATTGCAGGAGCTGTACGTAATACTTTGAGTTGTTCCACAGCTTCTCGGTGACCGGCAGCGGACCCCCAGGACAGCATGAGCAGGTCAGCGTCTTGTGTCTCCAGAGCCAGCCGATGCCTGTGGCCGGCGTTGCAGCGTGGCATTCGCCGAAGGTGAAGCAGTGTTCTGCTCCAAGGCCCACGGGGCTGGTTTTTCTTCTCCACCATCTCTCTGTCAGCATCTCAGCATCTAAGGTATAGACCCACCTGATGTCCTCAAACTGGAACAGCAGCAGACTAGTCGGTGAATTGATCACCATCCTGGAGAGGGGAAGGGAAAGCCCTTCAGAACACAAATATCACTGACACAGCAGTTGCTCCCTGAGGGGCCCGTTTGCTGCTAAGCAATACAAAACCCAGGGCGCTTGAACAGATCCGAGATAACCATCACTTGTTTAAGGAAGCAGTAGCAATTAGTCCTATCAATCCGATGCGGCGCATTTTAACTCATACTCTGCCTGAGCTCTGTGGGGCTCTTTTCATTCAGCTCCATGGCAGAATTAATTTTAAAATAATCAGGATGAAAATTGCCAACAGTGGACTGAGCTGGATCAATGCAATGCAAAAAGAAACTTGGAGGGATGGAAAATTGGAGGGATGTACCAGGTCTGGTTGGGCTGGAGCGAGTTTTCTTCATAGCAGCCCATATATTGCTGTGTTTTAGAGTAGTGACCAAACCAGCATTGCTAACACACCGGTGTTTTAGCTATTGCTCACGCAGAAGCCAGGAACTATCTTTAGTTTAGAGGCACAGCAGTGAATGAACCTGGAAGGATTTTCCATTATTGGCTTTTATAAAGAAGCAGTAGATGAGGGAACAGCCAGAAGTCCTGTCAGGCCTTGGCTTGATTCTCCAACCTCTTAAGAAATTTGGGTTCCGAATTCAGCTTTACAGTGGGTCTATGTCTTAAGTTATATAGAAACATGAAATTGTACATTGCTGAATGGACTAAGAAAGAGCTCTTTTCAGCCACTGTTAACAAAACCAAATGATTAAAGCAGTCAATAATCAGTAGAGCACTTCAAAACTTGTTTGTGAGAAGGACAGTAAAAGGAAAAATACACAATTATTTAAATTACAATGTAATCGACCTAATTTGGTTCAGAGACTGATGGCAGCTGTTATCACCAACCTGTTTCCTGCAACACAGAAAGAAGATATGGGGTCCCCTCTGCTGCTGGCCATCAACACCTTCAGGCAGCTTCCAGTCAAGTAGTTAAATATACGAATCTTTCCATCAGCACAGCTGCTGACGACTCGGAGATAGAGGAACTCCAGAGACAGAACTTCCCTGAAAACACAACACCTAGGTGTTGGTACATTCACTATGCTTTCACAAGGAGACACCATCAGCTAACAATGTTGTCTTGGAAGAGATGCAAAGGTCTGCCTCCATCAACAGGCTAAACAGAGGAGCTGATCAAGATATTTAAAAGATCTCACAGTGAAGTCCTTCATAATCATGTCATGTCCAAACCAACCAGCCCAGTGCATTTTCATAGCAATCAGTATGGTTATGGCCATCTGCTGCATTTTAAATTTCAATTTTATGTCTAGGAAAGTAAACAAAAACGATACACTGCTACAGTTTTCACAGTTCTAATATACAATTGAAGTATTAGAAAATGGCATCACACACAGTCCGTAGGGTTCAGCAAGTAACTCAGCCACCTCCAACATAGACAGTGTCTATTCTTGACCAGGCAGTGTGGTACCCTATTGCATACAGGTTGGGATCCTTGAAATATTGGACTATGCACTGTCAGTCTTAAGTCATCCCTGTTTGCGAACAAGCGGTTGCATTTTTGCATTTTAGGGCATTATAGGTCTTAGCTAACAAATGCTGGTTGTGACCATGTAGTGCCTGACACTGTTTGTAAGATGAAGATTGTTGAAGGATATTTCAAATGCCAGGACTGATAATTAAGGCATTTTCTGTTCCTGCAAGGGAGACATTTTCTTTACAGATTTAGTAGACTGTTGAGTACAGCTTGAAACACATCTGATTCCTACTTAGGGTGGCGGAAAGCTGTTAGGCATCTCTTGAGGTTTCCCAACATGCTCCATCCCAGGACGTATGCATCGGTGCTTCCTGTGACGAGGTGCCACTGATCAAAGGACAAGCACTTAACTGGGCCTTGGTGCCCCTCTAATGTCTGCAAAGTAAAAGAAATAGGTGCAATTTGGTCAGCAATCTGGATAGAAATATGCCAAGATATCCTATGGCATTCACAATATCAGCCTTATATACTATATTGTAGTTTATTGGGTGTTATTATAATATACCAATACACCCTATTGATAACTGTGTTAGCTTTATAGTCGCTTACAAGAAATCTTCTGGACCTGTTGCCGATGACGAGCTGCTAGCATGGAATTAATATCCATTTTCTGTCTTTATTACATGTGCTAAATAGATGTTACTGTACCAAGACCTTTGTGATCTACTGAATGTTCACCCAGGAGAGAAGAGAGTGGACGGCCCTGACGGTAGTGGAAGGGGCAATTGCAAATGCAGCTCAGCTGGATCCAGGATATCTTGCACTGGAGAGGCATCTCCATTTGCAGCTCCTCCCCACAGGTAGAAAGAGCTTTGCTGCTCTCAGATGTGGACTAATACTAATTCTGGACGCCTGCTAGGGTAATTATCAGACTCTGGCCTCAGTCTTTACAGTGCAGAGCAGCTATCCAGCTGCTTCAAGTTTATAAACTGGTTCTGAGAGCAAGTTTCATATTTTGGGCTAACCCATGATACCTCCAACACCGAGAGCTGTCAGTCAAGCCCTCCCACCCGATTCCCAGGTTCTGAATGTTTCCACAGGAGCAGGGATGAATCCATCTACACAGAACAAGTAATAATGGGGTTAAGGAAAGCAAACCAAACCCTAGGTGAATACAGAACAATTGTTCAGTTGTTTGCAAATCAGTTTTTATATTATCTGCTTAAAAATAATTCTGCAGTTTCTTTTATCTGCTTAGACTTCTTTGGGGGATTTGTTTTTTTTAGAAAGCCTTTGGCAAAAGCAAAAAGCTATGATAACAGGATCACAGAATGATGGGGGTTGGAAGGGACCTCTGTGGGTCACCCAGTCCAACCCCCTGCCCAAGCAGGGTCACCCAGAGCAGGCTGCACAGCACCGCGTCCAGGCGGGTCTGGAATATCTCCAGAGAAGGAGACTCCACAGCCTCCCTGGGCAGCCTGGGCCAGGGCTCCGTCACCCTCAGAGGGAAGAAGTTCTTCCTCGGGTTCAGCTGGAGCTTCCTCTGCTTCAGTTTGTGCCCGTTGCCCCTTGTCCTGTCGCTGGGCACCACTGGAAAGAGTCTGGCCCCGTCCTCTTGACACCCACCCTGCAGATATTTAGAGGCATTTCTAAGGTCCCCTCTCAGCCTTCTCTTCTCCAGGCTGAACAAGCCCAGCTGCCTCAGCCTTTCCTCCTAGGAGAGATGCTCCAGTCCCCTCTTCATCCTCATAGCCCTCCGCTGGACTCTCTCCAGTAGCTCCTCATCCTTCTTGAACTGGGGAACCCAGAATGATAAACTGATACTATCAACTATGATATGAGCATAGAAGATTTTTGACTATTTAGCACAGAATTATCCACCTAAGAGGAAACTTACTTTGATCAGAGTGCCCGTATCGGCACACCAGACTTTCACCAGCCCTCGGTCACACACACTGACAACACGGGTGCCATACATTTTAGCTACCCAAACAGCACTGTTGTGTTTCAGAGTCTTCAGACATTTCCCACTCTCCAGATTCCACACTGTTAAGGGCAAAGGGGAGAAATATTATAAATATCTATGCCCCAATGATAAGTTTTCCTGAGTACAACACAAATTTTAAAATATAATTGGAATTAGAGTTACACCTTGTAACTGCAGCCCTGCATGGAGCCAGGTGCTGACTTGAAAAGTATAATTGCATGGCAAAAAAGTTAAATGCAAAGACCAGAAAATAGCACATCTTTTTCATCCTTATTCTATAAGCTAGTAATACGGAAACTTCTGGCAACACTGAAAGCTGATACCACTTTCCCAAGAGCTGGTCTGGCCCTATAGCCACAAAGCCATTGAAACTGAATAAAAGCAGGAATAATCAGAATTTATTCAATGACACAGAGACCTTATGTGTGCATATGTCCACAGCTTAGACTGTTCTGGAGGCAAATATATGAGACACTGAAATTCACTCTCCGATTTACAGACTTACTTTCATATTCGTTTCACACATCCCAACTCCCAGGCCCTCTGCCCATTGCTCCCGCTGTTTGCCTTTGGCTGGGAAGCTCCTAGTCTTGGCTTTCACCTTTCACCATCTCATCTCTGCCTCCTGACACAAACTGCTCCTCGTGTAAATCCAAACAGGTGACTGTCCCACAGTGACCGTTTTCACACAAGCACCACTGTATATATTCCAGCATCTACGAAGGACCAACCAAAAATGGAATACAGTGGTTAACTTAATTGGTGGCTTATTCATCTTATTATTTCCTACTTAACAGGCCCAGTTCTTCTCCCATACACACCAGGTTAAAATTAGGAGTCATTCCACTAAGGTGTTGGAGGATTTGGAACAATGAAGTTAGGCTTAGTATTACATTTTTACCAATTTTTGACCATTTAGCACATTTTGACCATTTAGTACTTTGTTCTTCTGCCTCCAAACATGTGGCTAGATCTCACCTTTGGCATGGTTACCTTCAATTCACCTTAAAATGTAAAGCTTTCCAGATAAGGTTGTTTCTGTACTGGCCGGTGCCAAGATGACTTCTGTTGAGTTTACCTAGAGAACTCAAGCCCACGCTTGAGCAAACAGCCCTTTTGGAGCCAGGAGGATGGAGCCTGCGTCGGTGCAAACTCTTCTCTTTCCCTTTCTGTTAGAGGCTGCCTTTGCTGAGGTTGTGCAATTGCCTTGCCGGAGCCAGACGCCCTGCTGCTTACCTTTTGCCCCTCCTCGCGATCCTCCTGGGATTTAGCGATACAGGTGAGAGCTGAGCACCCCCACCCTTGTTTCAGGGTGCAGCGCCTGGGTGGGAGCGGCTGTGCAGCAGGTACCGGGGCGGTGAGCCGGCTTAGCACAACAGGCCTGCTAAAACGGCACGGAGAAACCCAGCCTCCCTGAACTCGATGCTGACCTCAGCAAAGCCAGAATCTCACTGCGAGTGCCTATGGGAAACGTATCTGGTGGTTTAAGATACTTTAGGAAACCCTGTGCATCCCTATTCTCCTATCTTATCATTCAGTACTGGGTGAAGCTGGGAAACAGAAGCTGTCCTATGCGAATGGGGGACGTTTACCCTTATCTACTGTCCTTTCTTCATTACTCTAATGAAAGCGATGGAAGGAGGATTCCTAAAGTTTGAAGTGGAAGGATTGAAGTTCCATTTGTCCTAGGTTTACTATGGGGCGGGTATCCCACAGCACAGCCCCAGCGCTGCTCACCTGATGCTGAGATTGAAGCTTGCGCTGAGGACAAACCCTTTCTTCTCATGGAGGAAGAGTGCCTTGATGCTCCCAGCGTGGCCAGAGAGCAGAGGCGGCACTTCCTTCATTCCTGACATACCAAGAAGCCTCACTTTTCGGTCTGCAGAGCCAATGGCTACCAGGTTCCCACCACTGTAATGGATTGTTCTGCTTCGGTCTGGTCTGGATAAGAAACAGTGACTGAGATGAGTTTTAGCCAGCTAACAAAGTACAACGGGGCTTCCCCATGAGGGTGGTGAAACACTGGCCCAGGTTGCCCAGGGAAGCTGTGGCTGCCCCCTCCCTGGCAGTGTTCAAGGCCAGGTTGGATGGAGCTCTGAGCACCCTGGGCTGGTGGAAGATGTCCCTGCTCATGGCAGGGGGCTTGGAACCAGATGATCTTTAAGGTCCCTTCCAACCCAAACCATTCTATGATTCTATGATTCTAGGGCTGTGACAGGCATTTTGCTGATGCTTAACGGTCCTCGCTGAGCAACATGATGGGCAATACACTTCAGCAGACGAATCCTTTGCAGGGCTCCACAACCAAGGTCCCTAGTTCTGCGTACCCAAGCGTGTATCTTGTAGGTAAGCTGAGAGAGGGGAGAGGGCTCCTCCCGGCCCCATATCCCTTGGGATACACTGTGGATCACTAACCCTTAGCTCTCTTTAAAAACAGCTTGTCGTGGTGTCTTCACAAACTGAATGTGACACTGAGGACTTCTTAACACTGACGCTGAGAGCCCCTTCTCCAGCCACACATTCTTGCAGAGGGATCACAGGAATGGGACAGGTTTTCAGAAGCTGCTGTCTGGCCCTACAGCCAGGCAGTCTACTCACTGATCCATGAGGACACGAATGTTGTAGGAGCCACAGAAGACATTTCTCTCTTCCAGCTGGATTGTGTCTGTTTTCAGATCATGATAGGCTGCCAACAGATTGTCTTCCTTTTCCTGATGGAAAGAAAAATAGGGAAAAGTGACTCGGGGAGGGAGGAATGCAGCATTATTCCATCGTATGAAAGGTATCAGCTTGGTCCCCGCTATAGTCATGAGGCCAACAGAGACAGAAAGTGTTGGTAAGGAACACTTAGAGTGTAGGAACTTCCTGGTTAGTGCAGAAAAAAGGGCTGTTCCCATGCCATGTCCATGGCAAAAATGGAAAACCTGACAGCTGCACCCTTTATCCTGCAGGAAAATGGCCGTGTCCTTGGGATGCTGCCTGGCCTTGCCAGCATCCCTGGCCTCAAGGCTGTGCATGTGGCTGGGGGATGCATTAAGACAAGGCAGGAGTTGAGTGATGCAGGTTCCCTCCTGTGTGAGAATGTGCTGAGCAAGCATGGGTCCTTACAAGTTGCTCACGATGGTGCAAGCCAGAAGTGGGAGAAGAGCAAAGCAGCTCCGAATTCACTGTCCTGTCTTTCAAGACCACCACGTCCTCCTTCCTCCCCAAATCATAGAATCGTAGAATGGTTTGGGTTGGAAGGGACCTTAAAGCTCATCTGGTTCCAGCCCCCCTGCCATGAGCAGGAACATCTTCCACCAGCCCAAGTTGCTCAGAGCTCCATCCAACCTGGCCGTGAACACTGCCAGGGAGGGGGCAGCCACAGCTTCCCTGGGCAACCTGGGCCAGGGCCTCACCACCCTCATGGTGAAAAATTTCTTCCTAATAGCCAATCTAAATTTGCCCTTTTTTAGTTTACAGCCATTCCAATACTGAAACGCAGAATCTATGGAAGGCAAACAACTTCCTACATACCTTGGTTTTACTTCCCCAGTCATGGCCTGTCACTTCGATGACATCACCCTCTTCATTTAACTGCGGAATTGTCACAGTCTCGTAGTTTGAAACCACTCCTCTAGGGCACAACCCCTGGAAGAAAGCAGCAGAGGCAACACGGTCACTGCAGAGCCCGTGTGCACAGAGGATGCTGCTCGTGAGCTGGGGCTTCGGCATCTCCATGGGATGCTGAAGTTACAAGCAGAGCTGAGCTGTACGCACCGGCTGGTTGTTATTGCTTAAGAGATATGGCTTGCATTTACCACTTTGTCAGTAGAAGATTTAACTTCTTGTGAAAAATAATTGCCTTTTTTTTTTTTTCCAAACTCTAGTCTTAAGCTTTTAACAAGTTGCAAAATTTCAAAGTGCATCTCATCTTCAGCGAGGACTCAGTTGATTCAGAATCCAAACCTGCTGAGATGAGAGGCTCTCAAAACATCTTTATTGATATTTAAGATTCATTTTTACTCAAAACATCTTTACTGATGTTTAAGATTCATTTTTAATGTGTGAAACCTCCATGAACCCTGCTTTGAATGCTAGCACAGAGCTGAGATCTCTATGCCCTCTTCACAAATCAAAGCACGCAAAGACTCCTAAAACTGTCTCTTTGGGGATTTACCTTTACGCTTAGCCCAGTGCATGGCAGGTCTGTACTGACCAGGACAAGCCTTTCTTAGAAGTTCTGCTTTACTGCATCCCACCCACCAGCTCTGACCTCTCGCAAAGAACCTAGCATTTCCATCTTCCTATGTGGAGTAAATAAAGCTTGTTTTGGAGCTGCCTCATGGAGCCATCGTAGCTCTGCCCAATTTCCACTAGCTCTGGGAAATCCAGTATTTGCATTTGTGACCAAACTCTGCTTTCTCAATTACAAGAACATATTGATCCATTTTTAGAGTCACAGGCTCTCTGAAGGTCGGTAAAAGCTATGCTGTTGTGCTTACTTGTGACAGTAGGAGCATCTAACCTGGCCTAGACATCATACCTGCAAATATAGGATCTTCTCCTGTACTTTGCTTCGACACACACATTCTCTCTTGACTTCTTTGGCCAGAAAAGCCCAGCATCTACTCACAGCAGCATAGGCATCGAGAGATTTTTGATCCAAAAACCCTGAGAAATTAAAGGGACAGGTTGGCTAACCCCTATCCACACCAGAGACCACTCGTTACCCTTAGGGGAAACCACCCGTGGGAAATCCGAGCAGCATTACCCAGGATGTACATGGACAGGTGAAGCGGCAGGCAGCGAACGAAGTCCTTGCACTGGCTGGTGTTAGAGGGTGACTGGAGAGATGCAGGAACCGTGGGGACATCTTGACTGGTTAAGGAGATGATAGGTGAGTTGCCCTCGGCATCAGGACCCTCCTGGATGAGGCAGCCGGTGTTCTGGGGCCAGCAGCACATTGCTGGGGGTTGACCACCTAGAAGACAGGGGAATTCACAGTCTCAGAAGTGCTTGAGCTTTGGTGGCTGTTAACAGAGTGCTGTTGGTAATGCACTGCAAGAGCTGGGTGATCTGAACCCAACTCTTCTGCTAATCCCTTTGGCACTCTAGCATTCAGAGGAGAGTGCTGAAAACACCGATGGTCTTGCAGGACAGGTCCCACCAGTGGGGTCTGAGGGCAGAGAGAGGCAGCTCTCCCCACTCCCCACTGCCCTGAAGGGTAGCGAGGGCTCTTCACAGAGGGAGAAACCAGGGGATCAGAGGGCCCATGGGAGCCCCTGGGTGTGCTTGGTGGGGGTGCAGCGGGACAGCTTTACGTAAGATGCTTCACCTCCTCCACCTCTACCTACAGCAGTCACCAGCATGGGAGGGCGACTGCCCCAGATGCTAAGGGGAAGACTGAAACAACCTCATGCCAAGAACATAGCACTTCTTTCTCAAAACAAGCAGAAAATCTTCTCTTCCTTTAGCCGTTAGATTTTCTGCAGTGAAAACATGATTTGGGTTATGACATTGCAGAAGGAAAGAAAGAGGGACAAATTTCTCTGTTGTCCCTGAGATAACGGAACAATAAACACAGCTAATGCCCTGCTCACGTTAGTAGTTTTTGTTGGTGTCCGCATACACCTCTAGCATCTTTGCCAAGCTTCAACCCCCCCCAGTGTAAGGCTTTCCTTCCTTTTAGGTGCAACAGCAGCCACAGCGCTGCGTTTTGAAATTCAGGTTGTGCTGGTGGAAGACCTGACACCTGGCAGAACACCACCTCAGTCAGCAGCAGGGAAGGCACCGTCCTGCATCTCTTTGCTGAGAGCACACTGTCACTGCCTCAGACTTGGGAAGCGGCTCGGAGCAAAGCCAAGCGTCTGTCAATGGCATCGCCTCCTCTCGCGTGGCGCTTTGAACGTTCCAGCTAACTACTGCCACGGTCTGCCAGGCTTTTCTCCAGAATGACCCAGAATAGAACTGTTCCTAGGCCGTGCCAGTTAGCGTCCTGTTACGAAACACCGTAGATTGCCCCCCACTCCCCCCCAGTATTAAATATTCAGGCAGTGGTGCCCATCATCCTAAGCTGGCCAGTTCTTGCAGATGAGGTTTTGCTCTGTAGAGCTGCAGAATTGCGAGCAGACCATAGCGGAAATCCAGTCTGGGCACTGGGCTGAGGACAGCTGCCTTGCTTGAAGCCACTTCGGGATTCAGCAGATGATCTATCCACTGCTTCCTCTGGCAGAATTAAGCAAAGAGTCAAACCTCACAGTAGGCATCTCAGAGCTGAATTAGAGGGTTGCAGATGTTAGAATAATGTATTAAGTATCTAACAAATAAATTATGCTCTATTATTTATTCTACCCCTTCTAGCTATGCAGAATTAGTCCCTTCAGCACTTTCTTTAGTGTGGTTTTCATTACTTAGAACATTCCCAGCCACCCCTCCCGAGACGTGTCACTCAGAAGACTTCACGAGGAAGATTTTTTCATTACGTTGTTGTCAGCTGTAGAGCCCTTATAAGCTCTATTCCTCTTCCCTTTAACGATCCCCTCATTTACAGGGTGGCTGCACACTGGTGCTGGCTGGCACTGGGGCAGGGCTGGCCCTGGGAGGCTGATGCTGGGCCAGGATAACGCTGCTGAGTCCGAGTCCCACCCAGCCCCGTCTCCTGCTGCCAGGAACACCCCATCCCCTCCACAACCTGTGCTCACCCTTGGCTTTGCCCACTCATTTCCTACAGCTGGAAGGATCAGAGACCCAAACGATACCAGATTTGCAGTATTACCCAGAAGGTTAACAGCACAAGGCAAATAAAGCTACAATTAAGAGTGATGTTGGCTGGATGGTTTCTTTCAGCAGTTACCCTTCACACTGCCTGCATGGGGAATTTAGCCACATGCAGTAAAATACCTGCTAGAGAGGGGAACAGCCAGAGCAGCAGCATCAGGAGCGCTGCAGATGACAGAAGGGAACCTGGGTAATGTTATCTCCACCTTCGCATCACCCCTGGACCGCAGCGCTTGTTCCCTCGGTGTAGCTCTGACCCAGCCTGGGCACCTCCCGACAGCGCGCTGACCCGGAGCACGACCGGAGCGAGATCCAAGGCAGCCCTGGGATGGCTGCAGGACCCTGCATCTGATTCTAATCATTTCCATGATTCCCCGAGGGACACGAGATATGCTCACAAACAGCTGATCATCCACACCCTGCAAGGAAAAGCTCATTCCCCCGACAAGAACACCAGCAAGGGCTGCGTGCTGTTCCCCTCCACGGCCGGCCCCGTGGGCAAGGGCTCTGTCAACAGCCACCCACCCTGGTCACGGGTGATGGAGCCCTGGCCCAGGCTGCCCAGGGAGATTGTGGAGTCTCCTTCTCTGGAGATATTCCAGACCCGCCTGGACGCGGTGCTGTGCAGCCTGCTCTGGGTGACCCTGCTTGGGCAGGGGGTTGGGCTGGGTGACCCACAGAGGTCCCTTCCAACCCCCACCGTTCTGTGATTCTGTGAGGTTGTGTTCATCCCAGGATGAACCGAGACAGGAAAACATTCAGTTTGGATTAGCCGATGTGCCTCCCCGGCTTTAACCTTCAAATGAACCTTATGCACCCAAGGAATTTATTGCTTTCTTGGAAGCACCCATCCCTCTGGCTCTGCCCACGGAGAGGGCTCCCCAGGTGGGCAGTCCTGCCTGCACCAGGGACAGGCAGAGCCACCCGAGCTCCAGCAGCAGGAGAGGGAGCACAGGTTTCCTATGAAAGGGGCTGGGATGCGGCACAGAAGGGCTGGAGCTCGGGGAGGGGTAAGTGGGAGGGTAGGACCAACTTCAAAAAAATAATTCAGCTTGCTATCTCAGCTGTTGGGCTGCACTCTGAGGTCCTTCAGGTCATTTTTCTCTTGTGCAGGTATTTAAAGAAAAAATCCTTTTTTTAAAAGTCCCAGTGTTGGAACAAAGGCTGGAGCGTGCCTGGGGGCTAGCAAGGAAACCCCTCTTCATGCAGGGGCGGTTAAGGCGGCGCGAGCACGGAGGACATGCTGAGCACCCTGAGAAGGAAGCAGTGACTTTCGGTGGCAAAACACTTCTTGCTTCCCAAGCACGGCACCCCTCTCCCGTAGCACGTTTCCCCCCGCGCGTCGTTTTTTAGCGTGACGGTCTGAAAGGCGTTGACAAGGGTGTCAGCCCTGCGCGGCGGGCTGCGGAGTGAGGGTGATTTCCAGCGTCGTGGGCGTTGGGTAAAGCCGGTGGGTGCAGAGAGGGGGCAAAGCAGGGGAGGAGAACTATCAGGTGCTGGTCACCTTGGTTGCCCTGGCCAGCTCACACGCTGCCTGTGAAGGGCAGGGAAGCCTGAGCATCACCACCCTTACCTCCAGAGGCACCGCGAGTGTCCTGATAAACACCAACACCCAGCAGTGATGGTTATTTTTATTGCAGAAGCACCAAAATGAGGGAGCGCCCAGCTGAGCTGGGGAGCCGCAGACAGCCCTGCCGCAAGGGGCTAGAGGTTCAACCAGACACGGGGAGAGGAAAACCAGTGCTGTCTTCCTCATGGTGCTGGGACGTGGAGGGGTAGGGTTGGGAGCCAGGATGCCCACGGAGCTGGTGGCAGAGATGCCTGGCAGAAGTCTCAGGAGAAGCTCAAAGCGACCAGTCTGCTTGGTGGCTGCTGCTGTAGTGCTCATGGTTGCATGGCTTGCTGTGGCTTCAGCAGAAGAGAAGCTGCCTGGAAGACCCCTTCCTTCTCCCCGCTGCCCTCTGCTCAAGCGGACACCGGGCGCTGAATAGCGAAGAACTTGCCCGGTATCACCTTCCTCTCTATCTTGAGCCATAGAGAGAATAAATCCATCTCCTCGTGCTCAACGGCGAGCTGGAAGGTGAAGTTCTGCAGCAGCGTGGTGAGGAAGAGGAAGAGCTCAATGCGGGCCAGTGCCTCTCCTGGGCACACCCGCTTCCCTGGGGAGACAGAGAGGGGAGGGTGAGAACTGGGCTGGTGGCTTCATCCAGCTCTTGAGGACAAAAGAGCAGGAAAGGGTAGCGAGAAAGCTCGCATTAAGGGTATAGCTTGGTGCCGACCAATATTCCTGCTGGCGGTCCCGGAGCGGAGCCGTGGCAGGCAGGGTGCTGGCCAGGGCAGGGTGCAGGGCTGAGCACTGACCTGCCGAGAAAGGCATGAAGGCGTCGCGCTTCCTGAACTCGCCCTTCCCATCCAAGAAGTGGCCTGGGTCGACTTCTTTGGGGTTCTCCCACTGGGTTGGATCCATATGGACGGAAGAATATACCGGAATAACAGCTGTGCCCTGCGGGAGAGGGATGGGCGAGCAAGGAGAGACATCAGACCCGCGGCGTAGGGCTCTGCTGAGCTGAATGAGCACATGAGGAGCATCTGGGGGGCACGGGGGGAGGCTGGGTGCACACCCCGATGCCTGTGGTAGCCCGGAGCGACGGCTCTGTTCCCAGCAAGGACAACTAATGTGGGGCTGGTTCTGCGCTCCCCATGGTCTCTGTGCAGCTCATGAGACAGAAATCATGGAGTTATTCCCACTGATTTATGTTAAGGCCCCTCTCATGCACAGAGTCCAGAGGATGGAGGTGTTCCTGCAAGGTGGGTGTCGTACAAGGCGCTTGCAGTCAAACCCGGACTGGGGATATGCCGAGGAGGTGGGGGCTGACTGGGCCCCATGCCGGAGCATGCTCAGGCTCCCAGCCCCAGCAACCCTGCAGATCTCCTTGGTGGGATGAGTTGTTTCCAGGACAGGCAAGGGACACTGGTGTGGACAGAACTGGCAGCAGCGTTCACCTCCCTCCACTCCTCCTTGAAAAGATTATCTCCATCTCCCCACACCGAGGACTGGGAAAGACCCGGGACCCTCATGGGAGGGCGAACAGTCCAGGGGCGAAGGAGAATCTCATTCAAGCCCTGCTGCCACCCCTCCCCTTGGGGACACAGAGAGTCCAGGGCGATGACATCACCTTGGGGATGGTGTGGCCCCTGAACACGACGTCCTGCGTCGTCATCCGTGGGAAGTTCTCGGTGCGGGACTTGTGGAAGCGCTGCATCTCATGGATCACCGCGTTGGTGTACGGCATCCTCAGCTTATCCTCTGTGCTGGGAACACGGCCAGGACCCACCACCGCATCGATCTCCTCTTGGACCTTGGCTGGGGAAGAGGCAGGCGTGGAGCTGTGGTGCTTCCCCTGTGATTTCCCACTGCCCTCCATGGGCACCTATCCTAGCGCCAAAGGATGACCTAGCAGAGAGGGAGCAACCCGGCATAACCCCTCGTAGAGAGCAGAAGTAGGGCCTCTGTCCGCATCCTTAGATCAGGCAGGTTCAAGGCATGTGTCATGGGCCAGTCTGGGGACATCCGCACAGGCAGGGATGGGGAGAAGGGAGCAGGTACCCAGATCCCTCTGGCCTGTGTGTATCTGTGTCTGATGGCTCTCACCGTTGGGTGACCCATGCAGGAGGATGTTGGTCTCCCCCCAAATGGGACCCTCCCAGGGCTGGGGCTCTCTATCAGCACCTTTGCTGCACCGTGACCTCCTCAGGCGCAGGGAGCAGTCACATTTTGCTGCCCTTACCTTGAATATGGGGGTATTTTGCCAGGATCAAGAGGAAGAAGACCAGGCTATTGCTAGTGGTCACTGTCCCGGCACCAAAGAGGTCGAATACTGACATGACCAAGTCTTCATTGCTGTATATGCTTCTCTTCTCCTGAAAGGAGGCAGTGGGGAGGGGATTCAGTATCATCTCAGTGGTGTTCTGGGCTGCAGCCAAGTCTGGACAGTAGCCCTTGCCCCGCTTTGCACCACCTCTACCTTCTCTGCTTTCATAAGGAAACAGTCAATGTAGTCCCGGGGGCAGCTGGGATCCAGTGTCAGCTTGTGAAGCTCCACTTTTTCTCGGATGTAGTCCTTCAGCTTCTCACACTCATCCAGGGCTTTCTTGTGTGGCCCTGGGAGGTGGTGCATGATGTTGGGGAAGGTGTTGTAGACCTGCAGATGGAGGAGGCACAGGAGGGCTCAGGTGCCTGGATGGAGCCTCCTGCACCTTCCCTCAAAGCCATGCTGTCCCACCAAAGACAAGGAGTGACCCAAAGCCAAGGAGCATCTCTTGACTGCCTGAGCATGTCAGACACAAGGGCACTAAGCACAACAAGGATGCCTACCATGGCGATGGGGGAGAGGAAGAAGCTGATGTAATTCCCGATCATGTTCAGTAGCTCCAGAAAGGCTTTGTCGCTGTAGCTGTAACGGCTTCCGAAGACAACGGAGCAGATCACGTTCGCAGCTGCATGTCTGAACATTGTCATTGGCTCGAAGGCATTTCCTGCAGCCACAGAAGAGGCAAAAAAGGCATCAAAAGGTCAACAGTTAGTTATCTGCTTCAACGCAGAAAACACCCTGCTTGCCCCTTCCTTTGAGCTCTGAGCCCTGGTTGGATCTGCCTCGTCTAACAGCCAAAGCAAAAAGCTGTGGGCTCCTAAATCTACCTCCCTGTTCCTAAACCTGTCTGCAGTGTTGGGGACTGAGGAAAGCAGAGGCCCCTCCAGGTGCTCTGGGCTCCTACTGATGTGCCCTGGGGATCTGGGGGGGCTGCAGAGCATCTCCCTGCGGTGACAAGCCCCTCGCCAGCACCGCGCATCAGCAGCAGAGAGGCCAGCGTACAACTGAGCCTCCATCTGTTATATTCAGGAAGCCCCAGAAGAGGTGGTGGCACTGGTAGCAGCTCTGTTTTGCTGGACCGGGAGGACATCACCCTGATAACCTCCCTGTCACCAGGGTGGTATCCAATCTGTGCATTCTCAATGCCATGCAGTTTGGTTTCCTATTTCTGTTCTTTAGACATGAAATGTTCCTGGGTGGTCCCCCACCCCGTGCACCAATTCAGGAGCAGGATCTTCCACCCTGGCCTTTAAGCCATGACCATACCACATCCCTTCTACCCTCTCTGGGTGGGATGGGGCTGGGTCTAAGCCCTCTCTCTACAAGGATCATCCACACCAGCCGTTGCAAACAGCTCTGGGGATCACAAATGTCCCATGAGACTGTTGCGTGTCCTCCACCTGTCCTGGGGAGGATGGACAGGACCCATGTCACCTCTGAGTTTTGCCAGCAGGTCCACCAGGTGCTGGGCCTCCTGCTGCACTCGCCACGACATGGAGCTCTTGCCCATCCCGAAGTCCCGCAGGGTGCTGAGCGTGAACCTCCGTAGCTCCCGCCACTTCTCCTCGTCATGGGAGACAAAACCTGGAGGGAAGCAGTGGAGACCATTCACCTGCCTGCCCCACCACTCCTCCTCAGAAATGAGACACCCTGCTCTGAGCCCGGCTGAGGAGCAGAAGACAACCCTGGTGTGTGCACAGCATCCTTAACAGGCTGAGGATATCTACAGAAACTCAGAACAAAGCTGGAGCTGGCTAACTGGAATTAATGTTGTCCTTGGACAGGAAGATTAATAGATGGAGGGACATGCAGAGTGGGAAACCAGTATTTGAGGTCTTGGGGCGTCAAGTCCTTCACTAGACTTGAGCATGGCCAGGTGCAGTCAAGGACTTTCTGCTCACCCAAAGAGCAACAAAGTGCCTAGAAGAAACCCAGACACCTACCGTAGTCTTTCGATAGCTGCATCAGGAGGGGTATTTCAGGTCTCCCTCCAAACTCCTCGTAGTGGCCCAGCAGAGCATCCTTCACCACCTCGTACCCGCAGAGCACCACCGCCGGCTTCAGCCCCAGCCAGACGGTGAAGACGGGGCCGTACGTGCTGCTGAGCTGGGGGAGGACGGGAAGGCTGCGGTGATTGAGGGTCCCGCACCCAAGCCGCTCATTTAATTTCAGATTAGGTCCCGTGGCCACATTGCTGATGAGTGCATGGGCAGGGAGGGGAAGCGCCTCACTTGCAGCCCGCGTCTTCGCCCCGCTCCCACCCCAGCCCTGTCCCTCTGGGGGTTCTGGTCCCAGTGCCACTCTGGGGGTTCAAAACACCATCTCTGGAAAGTAGCTCTGGATGGATGTTAGTGCCAGCACCATGGGTCCCTTACAGGAGGAGAAAGACTGCAATAACACTACTGATTATGCTCCCAGTAGCAGGGATTTAGGTAATTCTGGCAGAGCAGGAGAGGAGGGTGGGAAAGAGAGAAAAGAAAGGTGGGAGAAGAATCATCTGCATGATTCCCCCTTCATTTTGGCACAGGACATTCATACTTTCTCTGGCTGCCCTGCTGGGACTGGGAGCAGGTACAGCACTGCCAGCTCCTCTCTTACCTTCTCATAGGTCCTGTAGAGGGGCAAGATGTCCTTTTGCCATAAGTTGCCCAGAACGGGCCACGGGGCTGGTCCCGGAGGCAGCTGGCTTCTCTTCTTATCGTTTCTCCAGGCCAGGAACCACAGGACGGAGAGGAGGAGGAGGAGGGTAGTAAGCACTCCAGTCAATCCGACATCCATTCTCACCCTGTTCTGCTGAGCAGGGAAAACAATAAAGAAATTCCCCCTCCAGCGAGAAAATCACAGCTGAGCAGCGAGCAGAGGAGCCGAAACCTGCTGCCTCTGTCCTTCCTTGCGTTTCATATAGGTGCAGCGCTTCCCACATCCCCGGGGTCACCTCCTGCGCATCCTCCCACCACTCCCCGGGGGGTCATTGACACAGAAACGCTGGTTTCTCCCGGTCAAGCACATATCTGCCCCCACCATGTCGTAACGCAGGTCTCAAAGGTCTGACATGGGGTGCTGGAAGCGTTGCAACACCCTGCAGGCATGCCCTGCATGTTCCTGCGGTGCTGGATCACTTGTTGCTCGGTGCTCCCTTTCGGTGGCGTGTCGGAGATGTCACCATCCTGGCAAAACCTTGCCTGTCACCACCAGGCCATTGCTCGTTTCATCGCTGCCGTGCTTACCAGTAAACGGAAACCAGGGAAGCCCAGGAGCAGGGCACATGCAGCTGGACAGGGTGAGTTTTAGGTTAGGTGACAATTTTCCACCAAACTTCTTTCTTATCCCTGGAGGTGTTCAAAAAACGTGTAGATATGGCACTGCAGGACATGGTTTAGTAGGTGGTGATGGGTTGACGGTTGGACTTGGTGATATTAGAGGTCTTTTCCAACCTTAATGATTCTATGATTCTATGGTTCAGATGGAAAATGGGAAAAACAACATTTTTGTTCTGAAAGATTTTAGGGTTCCACTTGGATTTTGGATGAACATCAACCCAAGTTATTGCAGTTGTTGCAGACATGGGGTTAACTCTTCCCTGGGCTTCTCCAGGCTCTTCAGGGTTCCTCCGATGCTTTTGAGCATCTCGCTCTGCACACCAGCACATCTGGCTGCACACGAGCACATCTGGCACTGGCTCAGCTGCCACCCCTCTGGTCGAGAGCACTCACAGCCCTTGGCCGAGCAAGCTGGTTACAAGCCGGCTCCCAGCAAAGGGTGGGGATTCTCCTGGAGGACAGGGCTGGAGGAAAAGAGAGAGGTCTGATTTCATGCTAGTCCCTGCAGTGGACGGAGATTCTCAGCAGAGGGCATTGAGTGGTGCTCCTCGAGAGGAGCCTGAGATGTAACGCTGAGCCGGAGCAGAGCACAGCAGCATCCCCCGGCACCCAGCCGCAGGACGAACGGCGGAGCCTGGGCTGCGTTTGGGCAGCGCTGATGGAAACAGCCAGGACCTCCGTGCTTGCAGCCTTTTTTGGCCACGCAGCGGGGCCGTTCGCAGGTGTCGGGCAAAGGGTGCTTGATGCCACCAGCCGGGCTCATCCCAGCAGGGCGCTGGGCGATGCTATCCTCAGCCACAGTGTGAGTCCTTACATGTACACAACAAATTTCTCTCAAATCACCAAAAAACAACTGGCAATGAACCTTCCACTGCCCTGGGACTGCTCCATTTCAATATTTCAGTTTTTTTCCCCCTTCCCCAGGCTGCTGGGGGCTGGAGGCGGCTCCACCAGCACCCCAAACGCACTCAGCAAAAGGGGTTTTGGGGGGAGAGGGTCCTGGTGGCTGGAGGGGCAGCCCCACAGCCCGGTGCCAGGAGCCCCATGGCTGAGACTTGCTGGGGCTGAGACCAGGAGTTTGCGGTGACTCACTTGTTTACCCTGTCCCATCATGTTCCGTCCCTGCTCTTCTCACAGATTGCTCTAAATTCTTGGCTTGGGTGCCCGCAAGAGCGGAAGTTTGCTCGCGGAGGTGATGTAGTGACTGGGACTTTGGCAGGGGAGTGAACAGCCTCTCGGTGACCGACACCATTTATTCTGTGGCAGCCAAACAATAAAAAGGAATCACTCGAGCAACAGGAAAAGAAAAAGACGTGGGCATTAATCTGAGCTGCAAAGTTTAAATCGGATGGAAAATTCCCTCTTCTGCGAGCGAGCTCAGGCAGAGCCCGTGGCCACCTGCCTGGAGACCGATGGCGTTGGACTGCGGCACTTACTCATTGCTACGGCAGGTGGTTTGAAAGCTGAATGTCTGTAATGCAACAAAAAAAAGCATTATTATGTCACATTTTATTAATTAAATGGAGAAAAATTAATTAAATGGAGAAAATAAACAAATCACACTGGGTGTTAGGAGTGCATGAGTCCAGGTAACCAGAGAAGCAGTTTAACAAGAAACAACTCCCAGGGATGATGAAACTTTGCCTTTTTCTTCTTCAACTGCTTGATGAAACCTTGCTTTCAGTTTCTCTTCATAATCTATAGAATAAATCAAACCAAAAGATGAGCAGTGTAGTGTCTCTATAGTATCTCTTGTCAAGTAGGCAGAGAAAAAGGGCAAGGTAGAAGCTGTTGAGTAAACTTTTGGCAGCTGAGTGCCGTTGTGCAAGAAGGAAGCTCAGGAGGGAAGAGCACAGATGGGCTTCAGAGAAGCCACTTCAGCCCTGTGAGGGTCTGGGACCTAAAGTGAGCCCAAACCACTTCGTATGGACCCAAACCTGTTGCTATTTTGTCCGTCTTTCTACTGATTTTCTTATGAGGGCTCTTGGAGAGCAGGGGTCTGGAGAGGAGCAGACTGCTGCAAGGCTTTGGGAGCCCTTCACTGTCAGCTGGTGAGACCTTGCTGCCTCAAAACCTAGAACAGCAGGGACAGGAAAAAACCCACATGGATGGACCGATGTGACATGACCAAAAAGACAATATTTTGACTTCTAAAAAAAGATTAAAAATCTATATAGAGATTGCCCAGGCCTTTGGATTTTAGTTTAATGTCATGTTTTGGGACAAAACTCATGGAGAAATAATGTGTAAAAGCAATTGAGAAGCAGAGCAGCCCACGCTGGCCCAGCATCTGCTGGAGGCTCCTGGTGCGCGGGGGGACGTCTGGTCCCAGCCATGCCCGGTCCTGGAGCCAGGATGGAGCCCAGTTCCTGCCTGCCATGCTGCAGCTCTTCAAGGGACGGGGAAAAGCATTGCTCTGTTAAATTGTCAAGTTGCTGGATCAGACCCAGAATATATCTGAGGGGTAGATTCAAGGAATTGGAAGAAATGATGCTTGTGGGGTATTTTTTGGTGTAGATGTGTATTTGGAAAAGCTGCAAGGCAAACACAGAAGTGAGAGAAGATGACTGCAGTTAAATAAAGGAGTCAATAAACTGTCTGGGTTATTAGATCTAGGAAGATCTGCTGGAGGCAATCATAATGGCTGTTCCTGTCTCTCAGCCAGTGCTTCTCTGCCGTCGGTATCAAAACACCATGGGAAGGAGTGGGACACGTACCACACCACGAGGAGGAGGATGAGGAGCAGAGCCACGGCACGGCCGGGAACAGGGCCTGGCTGGGGCTTGCAGCTGCAGAAACACCAAGGCTGGAGGCACTCTTGAGGTCATCTCCTCCAAGCCCCTGCTCCAGCAGGGCCAGCGGCAGGAGGCTGCTCCGCACTGTGTCTGGTTGGGCTTTGAATATCTCCAAGGATGGACACTTCACAGCCTCTCTGAGCAACTTCTTCCCATGTCCAGCCACCCTCACAGTAAAATAGTATTTTCTTATGTTTAAGGAGAATTTCCTATATTTCAGTTTGTGCCCATTGCCTTTTGTCACTTGGCACCTCAGAGAAGAGTCTGGCCCTGTCTCCTCTACCCCTCTCCATCAGGCATTTCTCCACATGGATAAGATCTCCCTGAGCCATCTCTCATCGGAGCCATGCTCCAGGCCCTTAGTCTTTGCTGAACTCACTCCAGCATGTCCATGTCTCTCGTACTGGGGAGCCCAGCACGGGGCAGGACACCCAGATGTGTCTCACCAGTGCTGAGCAGAGGGGCAGGATCTGCCCCTCGATCTGCTGACGATGCTCTGCCTGAGGCAGCACAGGAGGCTGACAGCCTTCTTTGCTGTAAGAGTGCATCGCTGGCCCATGGTCAGCATGGTGTCCACCAGGACCCCAGGGCCATCTCTGCCGAGCTGCTCTCCAGCTGGGTGGCCCCACCATGTCCTGGTGCCTGGGGCTGCTCCTCCCCAGGGTAGGACCTGGCTCTTCCCTCACAGACCTTCATGAGGTCTCTCCCAGCCCATTTCTCCAGCCTGCCCAGGTCCCTCTGGATGCCAGCACGACCCTCTGGTCCATCAGCCACTCCTCCCAGTTTGGTGTCATCTGCCAAAGTGCTTGAGGCGCGCCCTGCACCATCACCCGCATCATGATTGAAGATGTCAGACAACATTTCTGGAGACTTCTTGTCCACAGGCTTTTGTGGCAGCAGTGCTGGGTAGCTGTTACACCGTGTGCAGTTTCAGCCTGGGCTTTGGGGAGCCCACCCTACTTCCACAACCTCTTCCTTGCACCCTTCATGTTGGAGCCATTTGTCAAGGCTGATGCCCAGATCCCACCTTGGGTATGAAGCAAATCTACACCCGTGGGTTCCCCTGATCTCATGCCTTGCTTCAGCTCCGCTGGCTTCGAGTAAGCAGTTACACTTACGCTAAGGCAATTAATATTATCCTAATGCAATTCTCCCCAAAGCCAGGGCACTCTGGAGGTGCTCCACTCCCCCCAGGGCCTCAACCGCGCAAAATGAGAGAGGCGTAAAAATCGCTGCAAACCATTTAAATCTCTCTCCCTTTCCTTTCTGCAAGCACAGGGGTGAGACAGCCCCGGCGACTGCTCGCTGCGTAACCCGGGCCAGCTCATGACTAATCTGGGAGTATTTTTGGTTGCTCTTAATAATGCAGCAGTACTCGCTGCGCTGGAGCCTGGCCGTACTTCTAGGGCCAGTGTCATTTGTCATCGCTGTCATCTCCTCTCGCTGGGATGTAGCTCCATGGCAGCGTGGTGCAAGAGCCCCTTTCACACTCCTGGGGGTCATTTCTGGGGTTTGCTATGGGATCCCTTACGGAAATCCAGTTTTACACCACCGACCAACCCAGACCTGCTCTGGTGTGTAGGAGAGGCACAGTTTGATTTGTGTCAGTAACGAAAATGTGTTTTTGTTTGGTCCCAGGGATTTCTCCAGTGTGAGGAAGGCAAAGCCATGGAGCAGGTCCCCTCTGCCCGCTCGCCGTCCTTGTGCTGTTACTACTCACCTGCGTGTCTCACCTGAGGTCCTCGGCTGAGCCACCTGCCTTGATGGCTGCTACTTGGAGGTGGAGAGCATCAGTGTGTTGTGGCCTTCGCTCCTGGTGATAGCCGTGGCAGCACGGGCACCAAGCAGGGCTTCAGGCTTTAAAATACCTACGGGCCCAACCCTGCACCCTTGGAGGATTCAGCACTGGAGGAGCATTGGGCTCTTCCTTCACCCATCTACACATCACAGTTAAACCAAGCAGACAGCTTGGTCTGGTTTTCCACGGCTTGCTCATCCTGCAAGGAGGATGAGGCTTTCACCAGTGCCAGCACGTTTCTCCTGGTCCTGAAGTCCTTGAAACATCTCAAGGGTCTCTGGGAGCCCTGTGGGACATCAGGGACGGGTCCTGCTTCAAGTGGGAGAGGCAGACCTGTGCTCCCGTGTCCCATCTTGCCAAGTAGCAAGACATAATTCAAGCAGAAAGATGAAGCAATTCCCATCTGCTTTCAATAAATGTCATCAGCTTGCTTCTAGTCTACCATGGTTTTAGTTTTAACACGGTGGCAACAGTGGGTGATCCATACAGCGGTGGCAAAGGAGAGCAGAGCACGATCACAGCATTGGGAACAGCCCTGGGAACGGTAACGGTTACTCAGGGACTGCCAGCCCTCATTCTGATTCCTTCAGGTCAGGAAAAGAAGAGAGAGACAGACATTTTTCCCATTAATCAGAGTTTGCACAGAAGGCAGACGAAGGTAGATGGTGTTTGAAGTGCCTGCAGGATCAATCCCACTCCGAAGCGCTGAGCGTCAAAGGCCGGCGGGCCCTGAAGGTCACTCATCCTGGAGAGCCGGGCATGAAGACAGCCCAAATATCTCTTAATATTTGGCCGGAGACACGCACAGCCAGAGCACGGTCCTGGTCTGCGGGTGCACAGACACCCCTGCCGCCGCGCTGGAAATCAAACAAGCCGGCTGAATCCCCAGTGGGTGGAAATCCATCACCACTGTGGGGAATGATCTCAAGCGCTGCCTTTGTGATTGAACCCGAAAATGCGAGTAAACTTTCCTATAATGTTTTAATTTTTAATCTTCCCCCTGCTTCCCTGTGCTGCCTGTCCGATGTGTGTTGTCCACAGCCGGGCACGAGGAGCAGCTGTGGTGGATTTACAGCTGCTCCAGGAGCTTCCCATACGGCCTCCGCTTGCTTAATTACATGGCATTAATCTCTCCCTGTAATTCCCTGGAGAGCCAGGCTGGCTGCGGCAGGGAGGAGCAGTTTGTGCTGCTTGTGGTGGGTCTGGTTTATGGACAAAGATGCAGTTCTGCTCTCCGAATCGCTCCGAAAAAGGAGCCTGCTGCTCTCCCTGCACCCTCGCTCCCAATGGGACCAGTTGCACTGGTCCTGCTTCCAGTTCTAGGTAAACATGGCTCTGTTTTTAAACAAGATGATGCAGCTTTCCAGGGTGAGTTGCCTTGCAGGTTGCCGGTGAGAGCATGCCAGGAGCCCAAGTACCATTCAGAAATGTCTGAAGAGAGAAAATCTTGTGCTGTGCACGTGGAAAATTAGCTGAGCCTCGCCGCGTTCCCGTCTTCCCTGTTAGTGAGATGGGCATCCCGGCAGGGACATCAGCGAGTCGTTACGAAAATCATGTACAGGATGTAAAATACTTGGCATTTCCTAGAACCGCTGTGGAGGTGCAGACTGCACGTGCTGAAACCTTCCTGTCCTGCTGTTCACCGTTCCTCCAATAATTGCGGAGAGGAGGAAAAATCTCCCCCTCCTTCTCCTCTGCCACCTTGCAAACACACCACGTCCTTATCCAGGGCACGCCGTTCCTTTGCTCTGTGCGTGTGTGTGTTTACCACATCTACAAACCTCATGAAAATGTGATAATTCCAAGAAAGGGGAAAAAAATAGCACTCGCACTTGATGCACCTGAACGCGATGCTTACACCTTCCCGAGCACGTCTGGGAGAGATGCTCCCCGGGAGCCAGGCTGGTCACCTGGGGCTGGCACCGTGTCACAGAATCACAGAATGGTGGGGGTTGGCAGGGACCTCTGTGGGTCACCCAGCCCAACCCCCTGCCCAAGCAGGGTCACCCAGAGCAGGCTGCACAGCACCGCGTCCAGGTGGGTATGGAATATCTCCAGAGAAGGAGACTCCACAGCCTCCCTGGGCAGCCTGGGCCAGGGCTCCATCACCCTCAAAGTGAAATATCTGCACCTCCTGTGCCAGGTCCCCTCTCCCAGGGGATTTAACCCCTTGCATCTGTGTCCCCGCTGGCCACCGGTGAGGCAGGGTGGGATCCCTGCGGAGTGGACACAGGAGGGGGCCCTCCACGAGAGCCACTGGCACGGCTCCGAGCAGCAGCATCACTCGTCACCCGTCCAAAAAGGGGCAGCTCCGGTGCCATATGTGACGCGACGGGACAGGCACTGTGGAGGCAGGTAAGCAGATGGCCGGTGGAGCAGAGCTGCCCTTCCCTGGGTGAGCGGCTTCGGGGCACGGCAGCGTGCCAGGCGGCAGCGGCCAAATCCGAGCGGGCATGGGGAGGAGAGGGCTGCAGCGCAGTCGGCATTGCAGCAAAGCCCCGCTGCGTGGGATTTTGCTGCTTCGTTGCTTCGCAGTGCCCAAATGATTATTTACACTTGCACGAGAATAAATCGGGGAGCAGAGAGTCTGGTGGCTCCTGGTTTTTGGGTGTCCTGAGGAGGATGAAGATTTGTGCTCCCATAGCATCTCAGCCGGGGCAGAGCAGGGGTTTGGTGGTGGTCGCAGGACGGTGGGTGCCAGCCGGGTTTGGGCTCTCTGGTGGCAGGAGGGGGCCCGCTGATAAACAGAATCACAGAATGGTGGGGGTTGGCAGGGACCTCTGTGGGTCACCCAGTCCAACCCCCTGCCCAAGCAGGGTCACCCACAGCAGGCTGCACAGCACCGTGTCCAGGCGGGGCTGGAATATCTCCAGAGAAGGAGACTCCACAGCCTCCCTGGGCAGCCTGGGCCAGGGCTCCGTCACCCTCAGAGGGAAGAAGTTCTTCCTCGGGTTCAGCTGGAACTTCCTCGGCTTCAGTTTGTGCCCATTGCCCCTTGTCCTGTCACTGGGTACCTCTGAAAAGAGTCTGGCCCCGTCCTCCTGACACCCACCCTGCAAATATTTGTAAGCATATATTAGGTCCCCTAAACAGGACCTTGCTGCCAGCTCTCCAGCCACGTCCCCGGCTCCCTGCCTCCCTTTCCTCCAGTTTTCCTGCACAGGCGCTGCTTCCATCACGCCGTTCGTTATCTCTGCCTCCTGGAACAGAAAACAGGGAAATGCGATTAACGCCCTTTCGCAGGGGAGCTTATCAGCCTGCGGAAAGGACATTAGCTTCGTCGCTGCGGGGAGAGAGCATCTCTGGTTCTCACAGGGCTGCAGCGGGGCCGTTGTCAACATGGTAGGGGCTGTTGCTCCTGGTACATTCGCAGCAGGGAGCCCAAGCACAGCACCCACCAAAGCCCGAGAAGAGGCACGGTGGGATGCGACGTTTGCTTGTGAGGTGTTTCGGGAGCAGGTCGGGTCACGGAGGGGTGGAGGTGGGTCAGGAGGAGCCTGCGCTGCACCCAGTAGGGGCGACTGGGCCAGCTCCCGGCTCATGTCAGGGCTGTTGACTATCGTATGGTTTTCCACCAAAATGGGTTGCTTTGATGCTAATTTGTTTTGACCCATCTGGGCTGAAGCTATCTGATCTTGGAGGTTCGACAGCACCAAGATGATGAGGGGTGGGCAGGAGGGACAACGCGGTTACCATGTGCATGAGGCAGGAGGGTTAATGCCAGAAGCAAGCTGGGATGGTCACATTGACCTTCTCGGCACCAGCGCGTTGGTGAAGACAAGAAGAATCAACCCTGACGTGGTGTTTTGAAGCTGCCTCCAGGCCAGGAGAAGGTGGGCACCGTTATTGTGTCCTGCAGGGTTTTTCCCAGGGTTGTGTCTGTGAGTTTTACCCTTCCTGCTCCAGTGGAAAGTTGTAAACCATCTCTCCAGCCGTGTCTTAAAACATCGCATGGTGGGAACCGCAGCTCTGAACTGTGCAGCTCCCTGTACCTCTTCAAAGGAGCCAAAACTCCCTGTATCTACCCCCAGACACCCCATAAAATGTCCCCTTTTGCCACCCCACAGTAACAGTGTCATCAAGAGTAGAAAAATAGAGAGAGGAAGCGCCAAGCCTGCACCAGCTGGTGCCAGGGGAGATGCCAGGAGCTCCCTGGCTGCAAAACATCCCCGCATCCTAAGATATGTTGTGCCCTGTGATGCACCGAAAGCATCGCAGCAGCACAGGGAGGAAAGACCCCCCTAGGCACAGCCCCCCAGTCCAGCGCCCACGGGCACAGTCCCGGGGGAAGACCCCACACTGGGGCACCGTCAGAGGTGTTGGGGTGAGCCCCCAGCCCTCATCCCCATCTCGCTGGACTGAGGTGCTCAGGGATGGCTGAGCAGGGTGGGATTGCTCCCAGAGGGTCCCAGCCCGGCCGGGGGGCTCGGCCACCTTCCCTCCCATCACAGCAAACCGGCGGTACCCGATCTCGGGTGTGATGACAGCTAAATTTAGTGGCAAAAGCCCACCAGCAGCCTGCGAGCCCCGAAACGGGGATGTTCTCCCCTCAGTCCTTGCCCTCCTGCACCAGGGGGGTCCCTGCATGACCTGCCGGGGCACGGGGGTTCACAGACCCAAACCTCATTGCTGGGGGGGCTGCAAAATCCCGTGGACTGGGAGACACTGGGCTGGGGCTTCACCTCCTGGGGCAGTCAGGGTTGGTCCCTAAAGATGCCCATCACCGCTCCTCGGGGCTGCGTAGTAACTGAGAGCATCCTCGCTGGTCCCCAACCAGCTCCAGGGGGGTTGTTACTGGGTTTTACCCAGGAACGAACTGGTTTTGTGAGCACTTGTGCGTTCAGCCCCCAGGAAAGCAGCCCCAGGAGCTGCCCAAACGCCGGGACCGGGGAGACGCGGTGGGGTGCTGCCTGCCAGCGCGGGGACCGGGTGAGGGTTTTGCAAGAAAATAGTAATGGGGAGGAAGGACCAGTATTCTACAAATAATGTAAATCCCAAAAAAGCCTGGGAATCTCCTCTGATGGCACCGAACAGAGTGGGGGGAGAGGGGCTGCTGCTGCGCGGCCACCCGGGGCAGCTTTTGCTCTCCATTAATCCTGAATTTCTTGGCTTTTTCCATTCGATAAGCACTGATTTATTTTTTCCCTGGGTTTGCAGAGAGCATGGCTGGGGCTTGATCATATTGTTTTTTTTTTAAGGAGTTGTGCTAACGAACGCCCGTGTGCCTGGCGTGCGTCGGCAGCGTGCCCTGCCTGCACTGAGCATCGCCCTGGAGCCAGAGTGAGAAACGCTGCTCCGGGGGTTTGTCTGGACTAACGAAATAGCAGCCACAGCATCCCGCTTTAGGGGGTTTTAGGGGGTCATCGACAGTGCACCTAGAAGCTCACAGGAACTTCTGACTGCCAGAAAATCCAGTCAGCCCTAAAAGAGGCTGTAAAAACCCCGGGAGCACCTTTCTAGACCCATTTTGCAGGTGGGAAGACTGAGGCCGAGGGCTGTGGAATTGCGCCGGAGCAGATGCTTAGCGGGGTCCAACAGCAGATGTGGGTTTCCTGACCCCGTTTTACCAGAGTCAAACACGGGCACATGGGAAAGCTCTGGGGGCAGCGGGGTTTCAAAGCGGAGCTCACAGCCCGGTGCAGGGGCTGCCTGAGTGTTCTGCTGCCCGAGCCTGGCTGCTGCCACCGGAGAGAGCGGCCGTCACGGGGCCGTGTCTGTGGGCAGAACACGTCTCTGAGGGTCGGATCCAGATGCAGGACGGGGACAGTGGGATGGGGAGTCTGTGGGTGCCTTGAGAGAGCATCAATGGGGCTTTTCCTTAGCAGGTTTCACGTCGTCGCGGGGATCAGTGCCTTTTACTTTCTTATTCCACACCAAGAAGCTACGGAGAAATTAAATCAATCAAGTGTCCTTCAAACCAGGACCGATGCCAGCATGGGCAGAGCAATGCTTTCGGGGTCAGCAGGCCCTGGGCAGGCGGCCAGGGTGATGGTACGGGGGTGAGCATCACCCCACCTTCTCCCCCGGGGTCTGCAGAGCAGCCAGGCAGCGAGGTCCCCCGGCTGGGACCGGCTCCTGCTGCCCTGCCCGGAGGGTGCGGGCAGGATCCTGCTCGGGCTCATCCAGCGCTGCCCAGGGACGCGCAGCAGCAAGAGGCTGTTTAAACCTGCCCCAGCCCCCGGCACCCCAAATCCCCGGGGCTTCGGGGACTGGGGGGTGGGATGCCAGGGATGGCAGGGAAATCCTGGGGGAATGTCAGGGGGATGCTGGGGGACACCAAGGAATGCCAGGGGATTGGGGTGGGGACGCTGGGGCTATGCCAAAGGGGTGCAAAGGTGATGTCGGGGGGATGCCAAGGGATGCTGGAGGGATGCTGAGGCCATGTCAAGGGGTGCTGAGGGATGCCAGGAGATGCTGGGGCGTGCCGGGGGGATGCCAACTGGATGCCAAGAGGTGCTGGATGGATGCTAAGGCCATGTCAAGGGATGCCAAGGGATGCCAGGTGACACTGGGGCTTGCAGAGGGATGCCGGGGGATGCCAGGGGGGATGCCGGGGGGATGCCAGGGGATGCTGAGCGTGTGCCGAGGATGCTGAGGGGTGCTGGGGGGATGCCGGGGGATGCTGAGGGATGCCAGGGGTATGCGGGGGGTGTGCCAAGAGGTGCTGGAGGGATGCTGAGGCCATGTCAAGGGATGCCGAGGGATGCCAGGTGACGCTGGGACGTGCCAGAGGGATGCCGGGGGGATGCTGAGGCCGTGCCGAGGATGCTGAGGGATGGCGGGGGGATGGCGGGGGGTATGCCCAGGCCAGGCCCGAGGCCCCCCTGCCCGGCAGAGCCCCGGACTACATTTCCCATAGCCGCCGCGGCCGGGGGCGGTGCGGGGCGGTGCGGGGCGGGGGGCGCGGGGCGCAGGCGGAGGCACGGAGCCGCGCAGGGGCGGCGGGCCCGCTCGGCTCGGCCCGGCTCGGCTCGGCTCGGTTCGGCCCGGCCCGGTTCGGCGCCGGGAGAGGATGCGGGAGGGGCGGCCCGCGGCCCCCGCTGCCCGCCCGCCCTGCCCGCACCGCCCGCGCCGCCGCCACCATGAAGAAGCAATTCAACCGCATGCGCCAGCTCGCCAACCAGACCGTGGGCAGGTAGGGATGGGGACGGGCCCTGCCCGCCCCGCCGCCCTCATCCTGCACCCTGCCTGCGTCCTCCCCGCCCCTCTGCCCCATCCCGCATCCTGCCTGCTCCCTGCCTGCCCCCCTGCCCCCATCCCGCACCCTGCCCGCTCCCTGCCTGCCCCTCTTACCCCATCCCGCACCCTACCTGCGTCCTGCCTGCCCTCCTGCCCCCATCCCGCACCCTACCTGCTCCCTGTCCACCCCGCCGCCCCCATCCCGCACCGTACCTGCTCCCTGCCTGCCCCTCTGCCCCCATCCCGCACCCTGCCTGCTCCCTGCCTGCGCCCTGCCTGCCCCTCTGCCCCCATCCCGCACCCTGCCTGCATCCTGCCCGCTCCCTGCCTGCCCCTCTGCCCCCATCCCGTGCCCTGCCCGCCCCACCATCCCTGCCCCGCACCCTGCCTGCTCCCTGCCTGCCCTTCTGCCCCATCCCGCACCCTGCCTACGCCCTACCCGCTCCCTGCCTGCCCCACTGTCCCCACCCCACGCCCTGCCTGCTCCCCTGCCTGCTTCCTGCCTGTGCACCCTGCATCCCCACTGGCCCTGGCTGCTGCCTGCTCCCCCCTGCCTGCCCCACTGCCCCTGCTCCCTTCCTGTACCCTGCCAGCTCCCTGCCCTCTGCCTACCACCCCCGTTCCTGCCCACCCTCTGCCCACCCTGCTGCCTGCAACCTGCCTGCCCGGCTGCCTGTGCTGCCAGCCCTCACCCTGCCTGCTCCCTGCCTGCCCCTTCCCCGCTGCCTGCGTCCTGGCTGCTCCCTGCCCACCCCCCTGCCCGCACCCTGCCCCCCTCCTGCCCCCTGCCTGCTCCCTGCCCACCCCTCTGCCCACACCCTGCCCCCTGCCTGCTCCCTACCTGCCCGCTCCCTACCTGCCCCACTGCCCAAACCTCGCCTCTTCCCTGCCCGTTCCCTGCCTCCTCCCCTGCCTGCAGCCCCTGCCTGCGCCCTGCCTGCTTGTTAACCCCTGCTCGTCCCCCCGCATGCACCCTGCCCCACTGCCCCCCCGACCCCCTGCACCCTTTATCCACTGCTCCCGTGCCCTCACCCTCCTGCCCCCCGCCCCGCCATTCCCCAGGGAATTCCTCATGCTGCGGGGTGCCCCACCGCCGCCTTCCCCCGGCACCCGCGGGTGCCTCGTCTGGCTGTGGAGCAGGGGTGCGGGCGGGGGGCACGGCTGGCTGTGCGTGGAGCCGGGATGCTCGGCCAGGCCCGGGCTTTGGGGGCGGCTGTTGTGTAATTCCCGGAGATTTTCCAGCGGAGAGGGGGATTTCTTTATTTTTCCCTTCCCAGCGCGGTGCTGGGGCACCGGCACGGCTGGGGCGGCGGGCTCAGCACCCCCCCCGGAGCCGAGGGCTTGGGCTTCCCCTGGCATCCACCGCGTCCCCCCTCGCTGCGTCCATCCCTTGCAATGTGGGAATGCGGCGTGGGAACGCGGGTTGGGAGCGTGGTGCGGGACCATCCGGTGCGGGAGCGTGGTGCGGGAATGCAGCAGCAGGAACGCGGTGCGGGAATGCGATGTGGGAACGCGGTTGGGGGGCATGCTGCAGGAATCTGGTGTGGGAATCCGGTGTGGGAATGCGGTGCGGGAGCGCGGTGTCGGAGCGCGGTGCGGGAACGCGGTGCGGGAGTGTGGTGCGGGAACGCGGTGCAGGAGCGCAGTGCAGGAACGCAGCAGCAGGAGCACGGTGCGAGAATGAGATGTGGGAACATGGGGAGCACGCTGCAGGAATCCGGTACGGGAGCGCGGTGCGGGAACACGGTGCGGGAACACGGTGCGGGAGTGTGGTGCAGGAGCGTGGTGCGGGAACACGGTGCGGGAACACGGTGCGGGAGCGTGGTACGGGAATGCAGCAGCAGGAACGCGGTGCGAGAATGAGATGTGGGAACATGGGGAGCACGCTGCAGGAATCCGGTGCGGGAACGCGGTGTGGGAACATAGTGCGGGAGCGTGGTGTGGGAATGTGGTGCGGGAATGCGGTGCGGGAGCGGGCGCAGTGTGGGAAGGCGGTGCGGGAACAGTCTGCGGCAGCGCGGTGGCAGGAACACGGTGCAGGAGCGCGGCGCGGGAACGCTGCGTGCTACAGGAGCGCGGGGTGGGAATCCGGCACGGGAGCGTGGCGCGGGAACGCGGTGCGGGAATGTGGCGTGAGAGGCGGCACGGGAGTGCGGTACAGGAATGTGGTGTGGGAGCGTGGCGCAGGGATGCGGGAGCGCGGTACGGAGAACGCGGTGTGGGAATGTGGTGCGGGAGCGCTGGGAGACTGGCGCTCGCCTCCTTGGGGGAGCGGCAGGAGGAGGCTGTTTTGAGGACAGAGCGTGTGAGTTTTCTCCCCGCGTCTGCGCGGGGCCGGGTTTGCTCTCCGGCGGTGCCGAGGAGGTTTGGCACATCTCCCGCTCGTGGCTGGGGGCTGCAGGGGAAGGGGGGGGTCCCCAGGTCCCGCCACTGAGGCGTGGGCGACGTGAGCGTGCTTCAAAATGGTGCCGCTGCCAGGACGAGCATCCTCCTCCCCGCATCCCCCCCCGGAGCGCGGGGCCATGGCGGGCTCCCCGCAGCGCCCGCTCGCAGCCCGGGGAGCGGCGACGGCGGCCGCGGGGCTGCGAAACCCTGAATCCTCTTACGGGGCTCGCCGGCCGACGTCGGCACCCCGGCACGTCTGCGGCCACGCTCTTCGGGTTGGGTCGAACGGAGCGGGGACGCGGGCCCCACTTTGCTCAGCGCTGGGACGGGGCGGCCGGAGCCTCTGCAGGGCTCGGCGGGGGCCTGGGGACCATCCTCTTCCTCGGAGCATCGCTGTTCGTCCCCGTCTCCAGCGTGGGCTGGTGCTTCATCCTCATTCCCCACTGCAGAGCCTGGAGCTGCCCTCTCCGGCTGGCTGGAAAGAAGGAATAATGGATGGAAATAGGGAATAATAGATGGAAAGAAGGAATAACAGATGGAATGAAGGAATAATAGATGGAAATGGGGAATAACAGATGGAATGAAGGAATAATAGATGGAAAGAAGGAATAATAGATGAAAATAGGGAATAATACATGGAAAGAAGGAAAAATAGATGAAAATAGGGAATAATAGATGGAAAGAAGGAATAATAGATGAAAATAGGGAATAAAAGCAAATAAGGAATAATAAATAGAAAGAGGGAATAACAGATGGAAAGAAGGAATAATAGATGAAAATAAGGAATAATAAAAACAAATAAGGAATAATAAATAGAAAGAGGGAATAATAGATGGAAAGAAGGAGTAATAGATGAAAATAGGGAATAATAAATGGAAAGGAGGAATGATATCTGGAAAGGAGGAATGATACATGGAAATGAAGAATGATGCATGGAAATTAGGAATAATACGTAAAAATGAGGACTAATTAATAGAGATAAGGAATACTAAGTGGAAAGAAGTAATAATAATAGGAATTTTGTGTTTTGTCTCCCCTGGGAGAGGCTCGCCGGGGTACATGTGCCATAACACTCCGGGGTCTGAGGGGTGTCCCCTCCTGCTTGTCACCAAACCCCATGGGCCACCATCACCCTGCGGTGCCAGCACCCCTGAGGCCAACGCTGGGGACCACCCGGCTGGATGCTGCCCCGGGGCTGGGGTCTACGCTGCACGTGGAGGTCGTCCCTCGGGGGGGGGAGTGGGGGGGTGGGGGGGGTGGGGACAGTTTGCGTGTGGCGGTGGCAGTGGTGGCATCCAGCTGGTGTCACCCCCCCCCAGCAGCACAGGGGGCTGGGCGGGAGCTGTGTCCCACGGGAATGGGGGGACAGCGGTGACACCTCCCCAGCCACCCTGAGGGGTGTGTGGGCAGGGGGTGGCGGGGGGCTCCCAGCCCTGGGTGGCGTTTCCTGCTTTTGGTGGTGCGGGTTCCTTAAAGGAAGAGAAGAGGCAGCTGAAGGGAAAAATTCCATCCGTGGGTCGGGGTTAGGGTCAGGGTCAAGGTTAGGGTTGGAGTTGGTGGTCAAGGTCAGGATCAGGGTCAGGCGAGGATGCTGAGTGCCTTTGCTTACCCTTCCAAATCCGCTCGTCAGCTCCGTGTCCCAGGCACTGTCGCATTCCTGTGCTGCTCCCCTTGCGATGCTGGGGGCGAGCACCTTATTTATTTTATTTTTATTTTATTTTATTTTAATTTAATTTTATTTTATTTTATTCTATTTTATTTTATTTTATTTTATTTTATTTTATTTTATTTTATTTTATTTTGGTCATTTAGGTCATTTCACTAGATAGAAAGAACTGGGGATGTTCGTCCCAGCCCAGACCTGTGCTTGGCACCCCACCTTCGGGGAATTTCTGCACCCAGTCTGTAAAGGGCCCATAACATCTATCTCTACAGGGTGGGAAAAAGGGAAGAGAAGTCGATAAATGGCTGTAAAACATTTCGAAGGCGCTCCCTGCAAAGCCCTTTTATTTTTTATTTCTATTTATTTACCCGTTCCCTCGGCAGCCAAGCCGGCGGGAGCTCGCACCCTCACCCCGAGGTCGCCGGACGATGGGTGCTCGCGTGCCGCGGCGCTCGCTCCGGCGGCCGAAACGGCCCCGTGAATTTTCCAGAATTGGCTCAATATGGTGGTTTTTTTCCATCGGGCACAGAGCAGGCGCTCGCAGCCGCGTGCGGAACGGCTCGGCTGGGCTCCGGAACGGCACGGCGGGGACACACCGGGGACGACGGTGTCACCTTGGGGGGGGGCAGTTGGTCTTTACCTCCTGGCCCTTTCTGAGCATCCCCTGGCTGTATCCCGCATCCCCGGGGACAGCGGTGGCATTCTGGGGTGGACATCGCTTTGACGGCTCTCGGGGCAGATGCTTTTCCGAGCACGTAGATATAAAGCCTTTAAAGACCGAATTTTCAGTCTCTGTGCAGCACCATTCTGCGAGAAAGACGTTTGATTCTGCGCCTATAAAATAAGGATGGAGGGAATAAAAGCACCACCCAGGATTTTTCCAATGGGATTTGCAGGAGGGAACGACGCGATTTAAATAGCTGGGTCCCGCGTCAGCACTTTGGGGTGCCGGTGGCTGGCGGTTGGCAGCCCCCCCCTGGGATTTTGGCTCTGCCGAGCGATGCCGTGGCCCTCGGACGGCGCTGGCAGCATCGCTGTGGCCCCGGGGATATTTTTATATCCTCCTCGCCAGGCGGCAGCGCTGACAAACTGAAATATTCATGGAGCGGGCTGAAGGTTTCGTCCTCGCAGACTCGGGGCCCTGCGCTTTGCCGGGGCTTTTCTGTGATTTTTCAGGTCAGGATGCGACCCCCGGGTGGGTTTTCGCCTGCTGGGGATGCGCCGGGAGCGAGGAGCGGAGGGCCCCGTGCATCCCGTGCCAAAGGGGTGCCAACGTGGAGAGCTTGCAGCCAGGAGAGGGGCAGGAGATGAGGAAAAGAGGCTTTTCTGCCTTTAAATATCTGTCCCCCATTTTGCTTTGATTCCTTTGGTTTTCCCAGCGGCGGGCAGAAGAGCGGAGCGAAGCCGGACCTGCCTTCCCCACTCATTTCACCCCACTTTTCCAGCCTGGCTCAGCCGAAGGCGGGCGGGCTGAGCCCTGGCACCGTGCCTGCTGGGTGGGCACCGCTGCCCGCAGCCTTGGGACACGGGGACTGTCACCCCAGGTCACCCACCGAGGCAGGACGAGCCCGGGACGCGCCGGAGGAGGCACCGGATGGGGCCGTCTCACCGTGTCTCGCTGGGTGTTGCAGCTGGGAGTCATCTCCCCGGGGGACTGAGCAGCGATTTCAGGATATAAATATTTGATGTTCTCTTCTCGACTGCTAAAAAGGCACCGGGAAAAACCGGCAGCTCCACTTGGCCTCGGCCGGATCCTGGTTACGAGCCGCTGGGCTGCGTGTCCCCGGGGATGCGGTGGCGAGGAGAGCTCAGACGGCGGCTGGAGCTGGGGACGGGGATGGCGCGGTCCTCGGACCAGCGTCCAGCCTGGACCGCGATGCCCAGGGCTTGCCTGGATGAGACCCGAGGGGCTTTCTCCTCCCTCTGGCACACGCGACGGACGCTCAGCGCCTTATCTGCGCTGCATGGTTGAACCTCACCTCACCGACCTCACCTCTGAGCTTCGGGGGCTCCAGGACCTGGAGTTTTCCCGCGGGTACCAGCCCCCGGGGACGTGCAGCGGGCAGGACCAGGATGGAGCCGGGCACCGTCCCCGAGCCCGCTGGGATGGCGGGGCAGACCCGTCCGTGGGAGTTCACGCTGCCGGCACAGGATGACCTTGGCCAGGTTTTCGTGCCTCCCCCAGCTCTGTGCTCACCCGCGAGGCTGTTTTTAGGCTGGAGCAAACAGAAATCAGCCGGAGTCAGTAATTAAATAGCGATGAAATATTTACGGGCGTACTGCAGCGAGGAGGTGGCCAGGGGTGGGGGTGAAAGGGGCGTTTGGTGGGCAGGGGGTTGCTCGGGGCATCGTGGGCTCTGCCTCCGGAGACGCACCCTCGCCCGTCCCCGCGCCGGGGGAAGCGCTGCCCACCAGCCGGGCACAGCGGTTTTCCCGTTCCGAGAGAACCCTGCCACGAAATCCCGGCTGTGCTCGGCGTTTTGCTGGCTCGGGGTCAAACCCAAGGCTGTGGGCTTCTTGTCTTGGGTGGCTGGAGCGTCGGAGGGGGACGGTGGCAGGGGGAACGGTGGTGGGGATGCAGGGCGGGCGCTGGTGATGGATGGTCTGGTGGGATGGAGATGTCCGGCATCGGGAGATGCTCCAGGGAAGCTCCAGCTTTGCTGTAGCTCCTCAGGTCAAGACACTGGAAGCTCATGTAGTATTTATTTGGAAACCAACTTAATTTGCTTGATTGGTGTTGATTTCTGCTGGCAGCAATTAGTTTTTGCAGAAGCAAACACCCAACCAAATTGTAGCTGCGTTCCCTCCTCGTTTGCTTGTAACTCCCTCTCCATATTAATTGTCCCTTTTCTCCCAGCTGTTTGCAGGGACGTGTCTGGGTGCTGACAGAGATTGCCTGGGTCTGGGCTGAGAAAAACAGCGCCGGGGTGGAAATCTGGAGGGGAAGGGAGGAGTGGGCTTTTATTTGCCTGAAGGAAAGATGAAAGTGTTGAAAGCCGGGAATCCTGTCGGCCTCTCCAAGGGATGCTCCCGGCGGATGCGTGGAACTTGTAAGGCATGAAGTTTTGGGGGATTAGGGACCAGCCAGGGAAATTGGTGGGGTCTCTGCACCCCTCTTTTGGGTGCTGTTGTTTGCTGAGGCCACCTCGCACGAGCAGAAACCACCATCTCCAGTTCCCCGGGGAAGGTCGTGTCCCGGTGCGGGAGCCCTGGCCGCATCCGCCTGACGAGACGAGGGGATGGGAGCACCCACGTAAAAATGGATGGGTGAAAAGAATTGCCCAAAGCCGATACTGGCTTAAACTGGTGCGTAGAGATGTTTCACTGGTGCCACCACCCACCCTTGTGGTTGAGCCATGGGATGCTCCAGCCACTGGACAGCCCCTTCCCAGGGCTCTGCTGCGTGTGTCGGACCCTTGTGCATTGCTTGTGGGGCTGGGCTTGTGGGGTGACCACAGACGGAGCCGAACCCCGCTGGGGAGCGAGGAAGGGGTGGTCTGAAGCAGACCCCCAGCTGCCCCAAGGCAGGGGAGCGTGTGTCGCTCTGCCCCCCCGCCATGGGACCCTGGCACCCCCGGGAATTCCTTTGGGTGCAATAGCGATTTGGGAAGGGGATGGGTTTGTGCAGGCAGGAGCTCGGCTGGAGCAGCATGGGCACGGAGCAGGTCCCGGGGTCCCCTGGGCTTGCGGCGGCCGTAACCGCTCTGGCAGAGGCTGAATTTGGGGGTTTGTGTGACCCCTCAGGCGGCTTCATCCCAGCTTGGCTCTGGCTGCTTGTGCAGAGCCGGCACTGGGGCAAGGAGTGGGGCTGGGGGTGCTGGGGATGGACTGGGAGATGCTGGGGATGGACTGGAGGGGTGCTGGGCGTGGACTGGGGCATTCCAGGAAGGGCTGGGAATGCTGTGGACTGGGAGGGTGCTGGGGAGAAACTGGGGTGTGCTGGGATGGACTGGGGTGTGCTGGGGGTGGACTGGGGTGTGCTGGGGATGGACTGGGGTGTGCTGGGGATGGAATGGAGGGCTGCTGGGGGTAGACTGTGGCATGCCAGGAAGGGCTGGGGGCTGCTAAAAGTGGACTGGGGAGGGTGCTGGGGAGAAACTGGGGCATGCTGGGGATGGACTGGGAGATGCTGGGGATGGACTGGGAGATGCCAGGCATGGACTGGAGGGCTGCTGGGGATGGACTGGGAGATGCTGGGGGTGGACTGGGAGATGCTGGGGACGGACTGGAGGGCTGCTGGGGATGGAGTGGAGGGGTGCTGGGCGTGGACTGGGGCATGCCAGGAAGGGCTGGGGGCTGCTAAAAGTGGACTGGGGAGGGTGCTGGGGAGAAACTGGGGCATGCTGGGGATGGACTGGGAGATGCTGGGGATGGACTGGGAGATGCCAGGCATGGACTGGAGGGCTGCTGGGGATGGACTGGGAGATGCTGGGGGTGGACTGGGAGATGCTGGGGACGGACTGGAGGGCTGCTGGGGATGGAGTGGAGGGGTGCTGGGCGTGGACTGGGGCATGCCAGGAAGGGCTGGGGGCTGCTCACGGTGGACTGGGAGGGTGCTGGGGAGAAACTGGGGCGTGCTGGGGATGAGCTGGATTGTGCCTGGAGGGGCTGGGGGATTCCTTGGATGGGAGCAAGATGCCGGGCTGGAACAGGGAGAGCAGCTCTGCTGGAGCCAGACACGTTTCCCAGCATCGGTCGCATCCAAATTGGTTCCTCTTGACGCCGTAATGGGTTGCTCTGGGGCTGTGGTTTCGGAAGCACCTTGGTGATTTGGGCTCCAAAGTCCCACGTGCTCTGAGCTCAGAAAACTGGGAGCCAGGGCTCCTGGATCCCGGAGGGGTTGGTGAGCAGTTCTCCCTGGGGATGGGCAGCCAAGGCGAGGGGGAGGACGGGCACCCACAGCCGCCCGCGAGCAGGATGCCATTGGGAGCAGGGGAGGGAGAAGAAAGCGCGAACCAAACGAGGTTCGTTGAAGAGGAAGGGCTGAGCGGAGAGGCTCAGGGCTGAGCCCGCTGAAGATGCCTCGCCAGGGTCCTCAGGGAGACGCTGCCATCCCGCCCCCAGAAAAGGCAGCGGGATAATATTTCTCCATCCCCCCTTGGTGCCCGGGGGAAATCCTGGGTACCAGGGAGGTGGCACTGGGGCACTGGGGTGTCCTTGAGCATCTCTTAGTGCCAGCAAGGGCTCAGCACCCAGAAAATACCCCCCCAAGGCAGGACGGAGCCCGGAGCTTGCAGGAGAGTCGCCATCTCCCCGACTGCTCCCTGCAGGGCGTACGTTTTGCCGTCAAGCATCGCTTGCTCCGTGTTCGCAGGATGGCTCGAAAAACCATAGAAGCTCCTGTAAAACCCTGTTAACTTTAGGCTGAGACTTCAGAAACGGAACGAATATAATGGGATTTTTTCCCGGTGGCATTAGCAGCGCGCGGCTGTAAAGCGATGTCCGTGGAGGAGGATGATGTGATTTTTCAGTCTTGACACGTAACGCGGCCGTGCGGAGCGGCTTGGGCTGGGCTTGCGCTGGGTTTGGAGGCGCCGCTCGGTTCTCGCACTCCTGGATATGATTTGTGGGTTCTGGAGTGCTGCCGGTGCGGGCGAGTACAGAGACGAGGGGAATTAGTTGTATTGTTTTGGTACTTTCTGGAAGATTAATAACAAGCATTAGGTGGGATGGCAGGACGTGAGCAGATCCGCGATGCCAGCAGGACCGTGAGTACGTACAGGAGCAGGATCCATCCCTGCCAAACCGCGTCCAATGGATGGGTCCAGGGTGCTGCCCCGGTGCCTCTGCGGGGCCGGGCTCTTTGCCCCGGCTGCCAGCAGCATCGCTTGGAGCGTCCGGGTACCCACAGAATCACAGAATGGTGGGGTAACGGGCACAAACTGAAGCCAAGGAAGTTCCAGCTGAACACGAGGAAGAACTTCTTCCCTCTGAGGGTGACAGAGCCCTGGCCCAGGCTGCCCAGGGAGGCTGTGGAGTCTCCTTCTCTGGAGATATTCCAGCCCCGCCTGGATGCGGTGCTGTGCAGCCTGCTCTGGGTGACCCTGCTTGGGCAGGAGATTGGGCTGGGTGACCCACAGAGGTCCCTTCCAACCCCCACCATGCTGGGATTCGGTGACAGCATCCCGGCCCCCCACAGATGCCAAAACCAGGCAGGGAATCTCATGCTCCCTGCGGTGTGCCCATCACTCTGCCATGCAGCTGCGTCAAGCAGTTCCAGCAATCTCTTTGCTTCTTCAGACCTGCAAAACGCTGCAGCCTTTCCCCCCACCCCCTTTTTAAAACCAAATTAATTGCTGGCAGGCTCCCCAACCTGCTTAAGCACCCTGGTATGGCTGGCGCGGGTGTCTGTGCCGGGACTGTGGCTTGGGGACGCTCTCCGTTAAAGCCACCGAGGTTTCTCACGCCGTGGATGTGCTTGAAGGCAGAACAAGGCCAGATTTTGGTTATCCTGTGTGAAATGTTCTTTTCTGCTTCCCAGTTGCACGTCGGACCGTAGCGTGTGTCAGGTTGTGGCTGCTGGGACAGAGACACGGGACCACGGGGTGTGCGGAACCCATCCGTCAGCCCGGAGAGGAGAAAACGGCCCAAAGCCCACCGCTTTTGGGGCAGGGTTTTCCCTGCCAGGACAGGAGGGATTTCTTTCTCCCCCTCGCCTAAGTACGGGAGTGATCGCCGGGGCGCAGAGCGAGCGGCAGGGATGTGCGCGCATGGGTGCGTGATGCTCGCCTGCGTCCCTGCCACCTCCTCCTCCGGGATGCTAAATATATCCGCAGCCGGGGCGGGGAAGCGGGGACGGCCGTTGCGCCTGTGCCCGTGGAGATTTGCTGCTTTCTTCCCCGTTTGTGCGAATTCTGCGGCGCTTCCAACCCCGTCCGTAAATGCTGGCGAAGGCGATGCGCGGAAGAGGAGGAGGAGGAGAACCCGAGCAGCCCCTGCTCCCGGGCGGCCAGCGCGTCGCTTGGGCTCGACAGCGGAGATCTTGCATTGCATTTATCTGAACACCTTTTTAAAAACAATGAAAATAAATAGCCTGCTTTCTTTCTTTCTTTCTTTCTTTCTTTCTTTCTTTCTTTCTTTCTTTCTTTCTTTCTTTCTTTCTTTCTTTCTTTCTTTCTTTCTTTCTTTCTTTCTTTCTTTCTTTCTTTCTTTCTTTCTTTCTTTCTTTCTTTCTTTCTTTCTTTCTTTCTTTCTTTTCTTTCTCTCTTTCTCTCTTTCTCTCTTTCTCTCTTTCTTTCTCTCTTTCTCTTTCTCTCTCTCTTTCTCCCTTGCTCCCTTGCTTCCTCTCTTCCTCCCTTCCTCCCTTCCGCCCTTCCTCCTTTCCTTCTCTCCTTCTCTCCTCTCCTTCTCTCCTTCTCTCCTTCCATCTTTCCTTCCGTCTTTCTTTTTTAAAACCAACTTAAACCAGAAACTAGGATGACTTTCAGACACAAACCAGATTTCGTGCAATTAATTTACACCTTTTAAAAGTCTTTGCGTGCGTATTTGTGGACGAGCCCACAGCCCAAGGCGGTGTCGCTGCCGTGCCGGGCTTGCTCTTTGGACTTTGCTCTGCCGGTGCTTGTCCTTGCTGCCACGTTCCCAAGACTTCGCGCGGTCTCTCGGAGCTGAGGCAGCCGCTTGGAGGGTGGGAAGCAACCAGGGCTCGGGCAACAAAGGTATTTTTATAAGAAGGGTGAGAGCACTGAGCTTTGATTGTTTGTTAACGAACCTTTAGGGACTAATTGGCTAAACTACCACTCTGCCCAAGCGTATCTTGATGGAGGTCATTTTTCAAAGGCAGATGGTGCGTGAAAGTTGTAAAAAACCCCTAAGAAAATGACTCAATGATCCGGAGTGTGATGGTTTCAGTGAGCCTGAGCAGATCTGGTGAGGAGCAGCCGCGGGGGCTGCGTGGGCAGGGATGCTGCGTGTCTGTGCATGGCCGAGGAGGGTCTGTGGTGGGTTTGTGTCTCCTTCTGCACCCCCGGCACGCCTCGCTAGCAAAGGCAGCGGATGACACGAGCTCTGGAGCGGTAAATCTGGCTCCGACGAGCAGCAGGGAGGATTACGGCGAAGCCCCAGGCAGCAGCTGCCGCTGCAGGTTCAGTCGGCCACGTCGGACCGAAGAGGCTCAGTCGTGCGGACGGGTTCTGTCCTTGAACTCCGTGGCACCGAGGGTGTGCCAGAGCCCGGCGCGGCCCAGGGAGCTGCTTTCGTGCGTAGACGCACCGCATCCCTGCGCAGCACTGCCCGCATCCTCCCGGGAATTTAACATCCCTGTTTTGCTGGGGGTAATGGAAAAATAAGGAGGAGATCAGGGCAGGACCCTAAATTGGCCTGAGACGTGGCACGCTCATGGTGAGCCACGAAGCTGCTCCATCCTTTGCTTATGTGGGAGATGAGGCGATGGCTGGTGGGACCAGAGAGCCTTAAATCACTGCTGCATCCCGATGGAAAAACGCGTTCAGCCATGCCTGGTGCCACGGCGTGTGCCGGACCGTTCGCCAACGCTTTGTGTTCTTTCTTGTCTTGCAGGGCTGAGAAGACGGAGGTTCTGAGCGAAGATCTCCTGCAGGTGAGGTCCTGTGCAGCTGGCATGACCCGTGCCCAGAGTGCCCACGGGTGTTCAGGCACCCACCCGTGGGTGCTGGAAGCGGCAGCAGCTCCGTGCCGGCCGGTGCCGCAGTGTCCCGCAGCGATGAGACGGGCTGGGAGGAGGAGGAGGGTTGGGAGCGTGGGAAGCGGCACCATCTCCCTCCCGTGTGCCCTCCCAGCCCTTTCCCAGCCTGGTTTTCAGGTCAGCTGGAATCAGATCCAGGCTGACCTCCACCGGGACAGCAACCTGATACGACTGGCCGGATTGCGGGCGCCTGCATCTCCCCTCTCTGCTGTGAAACCTGCCCTGGGGACAGGACGTGTGACAGCAGGGGACAGTCCCCGGCGCTGATGGGTTGGGCTTCCCCCAAAGCTGATGGGTTGGGTGACTTCAGCAAAACAGCCCGAGCCAAAAGCCTGACGTGGTGCCTGGGAGAGTCGGCAGTGACGCTCGCGTCGCGGTCTCTCGGGGACACCTCGTCCCGGTGCTTTTTGCTCCGGGAGCGGGGCTGTCTGCCTGCCCAGGGGAGGGAGGCGGCTGGGACAGTGCCAGCAAAGGGACATGAATTCAGAGACCCATCGCTGAATTCGTGAGGTTGCTAACTTGCACGTTTTCTACATCGTCGCTCGTGTCTTGGGCACCGAGGCGCAGAGCAGCTGCCCGGTTGCCGGTGAGGGTGCTCACCCCCTGCGCCCGCACCTCAGCGCGGGCATCCCCTGCCCACCCACTCTGGCTGCAGCTGGGGCCGCTTCAAAACCTCTTTTGGGGGCGAGCTGATGGTTTTACACCTTCCTGCTTGGGAATCTGGTGTGGGCCGTTGCTATCAGGTAGTGGATTCTGCAGAAGCAGCCGGAGAATCAGTGTGCGAGGGTGCTGGGTGGCAGGCAGCAGCGACCTGCAGATGACAGTGGCCGCAGAGGGACCTTCAGCTCTTTCTGGACACCGTCTGCTGCCGACGTCTTGCCCCTGCACACATCAGGCTTTAGCCAGAGCCGTGTGTGACCCAAAGGGGTGAGCAGGGTCTGAGTGAGCCATCACTAAAGGGCTGAGGCGAAACCGTGCTGGCAGAGGGGGAAATGAAGCTGTGTGCAGGCATCCAGCCGCCTGCATCGGTTATTCCATCCCACGGCCTCTTGCTGCTTTGCTGGGGATTCAGACGCCGTTGCCATCGCGGCTGGGACCAGGGGGGAGCATGATAGGACAAGGGGGAACGGCTCTAAACTAAGAGGGCAGATTTAGATCAAATATTAGGAAGAAATTCTTCCCCACGAGGGTGGTAAAACCCTGGCCCAGGTTGCCCAGAGAAGCTGTGGCTGCCCCCTCCCTGGCAGGGTTCAAGGCCAGGTTGGATGGAGCTCTGAGCACCCTGGGCTGGTGGAAGATGTCCCTGCTGATGGCAGGGGGCTTGGAACCAGATGATCTTTAAGGTCCCTTCCAACCCAAACCATTCTATGGTTCTGTGAGGTTGGTCTCCGGCTGCACCAGTGAGAAATGGCTGATGGAAGGGGCCGTGCGGAATTCCAGGGCGTTGGTGGGTTTGTTCGCTCTCTGGCAGCGCTGTCCTCGCCCTGTGCACCCCTGCGAGTCAGCTTCCAGCCGCCGGGATTTGGGTTTTTATTCTTCTCTTCCCCGCCAGGGCTGGGCAGGGTGCGGCGGTGCCGTGGCCGCGATCCCCGGGGGTGGGCAGCCCTGGTGGGACGGAGCGGAGGGGAGCTGAGCCGCCAGCAGCCAGAGGGAACATCAGTAATGAACCTTTTTCATTTCTAGTTCAGTTTCTGACATGTCTTCTTGCCAGCTCGGAGGCCTCCACGGCCCCTTGGCGCTGAGCGCTGGACCCTGCTCTCGGTGACATCCCGGCGCTGGCCGGCCTCGGCGCCGGCACCAGCGAGGGCACGCCTGGCTTCGGCGACATCGCACGGGGGGGTTTTACACCTTTTGGAGAGGTGGATGATGTTGCAGAGTGGGTGGTCGGTGCTGCTTTGCCTGGGTGTCTCCCAAAGAGTCGGTTGTGTTCACAGGGGTCGGTCTCCAGGGGTGGTGGGGAGCCCAAACCCGTTCGGGTGTCCTATCAAATCCAGCTCGTCTGGGTGAGGGTGTGCCCCGAGATGTGCCCTTCTGAACATCGTACCCCTTCCTTTCGACGTATACACGGACAAGTGGAGAGAGAGACAGAGATAAAAACAATGCATATTATATATATTAGAAAAGTAATATTTATATATAGAAATAATAGATGTCAGTGATGCCTGGCTGCGGCAGAGCATCCTCTGCCAGCCCTGCAGTGGCTCCCACGAGCTGCCTCCTCCCTTCAGGACTCGCACACTGGAGAAGCTCAGCTCTTCTCCCTCTTCCTCAGCGTAGGGAGTATTTCTTTTTCCCTGGATTCTTTCTTTTTTATTTTTTTTTTCCATATTATTTCCCAAGGTTTTGAGCTTTAAGGAATATTTCTTTTTTTCCAGATTGTTTCCCGAGATTTCGAGATTCCCATGTTTTCCCTGAGTCTCTCAGCTATGGTTTTCAGCAGATCTTGTTTGCTTACATTTAATGACTCATCTCTCTGAGTTTTGGGATGAAAATCTTAATTTAATCAATGCAGAGGCAAAGAAGGCAATCTGCAGCCCTGGGTTGGATCTGTGGCCAGCTGGGTTTGTGGCAGGGCTCGGCCGGGGACAGATGCCTCTGGGGACACGAGGGCTTTGGGGGCTGGTCCGGATCCGGCCCTCAGCCTTGCCTGGGGGGTTGAGATGGGGCAGCATCAGCCTGGTGGAACCTTCTCCTGCTTAACACATCTCTGCCCTGGGAAGGGGTTGGGCTCCGGGGCTGTCGTATCCGACGCAGCAGCAATCAAAATCACTGGTGGAAAAACAACAAGTCCCTTCTGTCCCTTCGCGGTGGGTGCGGGACCAGGCGGGACGCCCCGGTGATGGGCACGGCCGCATCCGCAGGTGGAGAAGCGCCTGGAGCTGGTGAAGCAGGTCTCCCACAGCACCCACAAGAAGCTGACGGCATGTCTGCAGGGCCAGCAAGGCGTGGACGCCGACAAGCGCTCGGTGAGGCTTTGGCAGGGCTCAGAGGCTGCCGGGCTGGCGGCGGCGGCGGGGTGGAAACGCGGCCCTCTCTTTGCAGAAGAAGCTGCCGCTGACAACGCTGGCGCAGTGCCTGATGGAGGGGTCGGCTGTGCTGGGCGACGACTCCCTGCTGGGGTAAGGGGGGGCCCGGGTCTCCCCCGGCAGCGGCAGAGCTGGGATGCCGGGATGCTGCTGGCGGGAGTTGCTGCGGTTCCTTCTCTGTGGTGCGGGTAACGGAGGGGGTTGCACAGCGGTGCCAGAGGGGCTGGGGTGCTTGAGAGTTCTCGGTAGTCCAGGGGTTTGCTTTATTCTCCTGCTTGTGGTGAGCTGGGGTCCTTTAGTCGTGCAGTATACAATGTAAACCATATATATATCTTAAGAAAGTCCATACAATTTCAAACTATAATTGGTACTGTAGTTAGTGAGATTCTCCTAACACCCGCAGTGCTCCCGGTCCCCGGGCTGCCGCCCTCCCTCCAGCCCTTTGCCAGGGAAGCACTGCCCCGCGCCACTGCCGAGACCAGCTTTGGGTGACCATCACCCAGCCCTGGGCATGGGACGGCTGCCCATCACCCAGCCCGTGGGCACAGGATGGCTGCCCATCACCCAACCCGTGGGCACAGGATGGCTGCCCATCACCCAGCCCGTGGGCACGGGATGGCTGCCCATCACCCAGCTCGTGGGCACGGGACAGCTGCCCGTCGCTCCCCTGGCCCCATGGTGCCCAGCCCTGCCCATGCCCTTGCAGGAAGATGCTGCGGCTCTGCGGGGAGGCGGAGGACAAGCTGGCTCAGGAGCTCATCCACTTCGAGCTGCAGGTGGAGCGGGACGTCATCGAGCCCCTCTTCGTGCTGGCTGAGGTGAGCTCCTCGGGTCCGGGTGTCACCGTGCCAGGGACTCACATCCAAAACAAGCCTGGGGGAGAGCAGGGTTTCACTGCTTCAGTGGCGTATTTGGTTGCTGAGGCTCTGCGAGAGACCCTCGGTCTTTGAGATGTTTGCTGGGGTGGTGGTCCCGCCGGGCTCCCTCGCTGCGCTTGCTCTTTGCTGCCTCTCCCGAAGGCAGAGGCTTTAATGCTCTGACTTCTGACCCCTTTTTGCAAGCTCCAAACACATACTGTTGTTGTTTGGGACTTTTCTTTCCCTCCTTTTCGCCCTGGTTTTTCCATTTTACCCAACACTTTTCCCCTCAAACTTTTACATCTTGCAAAATATCCGGGGCGTGCTTCCAATTTTGTTTTCCCCAGCAGAAACAGCAGGAGCTTTGTCGCACTGCTGCCGCTACCGGGATGGGCGAGCAGAGCCAGACCACAGCTTTCTTTTCCCAAATCCTTTGGCAAGCCGTGCCCGTGCCTGGGAGGCTTTGCATTGCCACCCCCAAAAGCCCTTTGGCTGCCTTCATCCGGCTGCAGGAGGCTGTGGTCCCCCAAGGATGCTCCTCGCAGGGATGCGGGTTCTGTGGTCGGGGGGTGGCACAGCCCCGGTGGGGACACGGAGGAGGGACGAGCTGTGCCATCTCCCTCATGGTGTTTAAAGAAGGAGCTGCGTCCTTATCCACCCGGCTTGCCCCAGCCCAAACTGCCAGCGTCGCGGCCGGGTGCGACTCACCCCGGGCACCTCTCCGGGGCTGTTCAGCTCCTCCCGTTCCTGTGTGCTGCTGCAGGTGGAGATCCCGAACATCCAAAAGCAGAGGAAGCACTTGGCAAAGCTCGTGCTAGACATGGACTCCTCCAGGACGAGGTAGGAAGCGGCTTCGAAGCTGCTTTATAAAAAATACAAGTTTCCAAGTGCTGGGTAGCGCCGGGGAGGGCACGTGCCGGAACTCTGGTACCACGGCTCCCTTGGGACAATAATTCTCAACCGTGTCACTGTGCCGTGAAGTCAGGCTCTGCAATGAGCTGAGATTTATGCTCTTGTCTGCAGAATCCATGGATCCCTTTTCCTTGCCTGCGCCCTGCAGGAAGGAGTATGTTTTTCTGGCACAAATCTTTATTTTTTTTCCTCTTTTCCCTATCTTGGTGAGCTCTGACATGATGGCAAAGAGCTGGGTGCTCCTGCCGCTGTAGAGTAGTGCTGGGGTGGAGCTGGGATGTCACTTGGGATCGTCCCATGTCCCAGACACTGTGGTGGGACCCAGCAGTTTGGGTTTTGCCTGGGGCCATTTGCAACTGTTTAAAATCAACCGGAGTTGGCCAAGCCCCGCGCAACCTCATGGCATGGCCTCGGGAGAGGTCTGGGAGGTGTCTGTAGTCCCCAACATCAGTCCAGGCTTTCCCATCGCCTTCCTCTCTCCTCCCATCTGGATGAGACATTGTTTTCCTGCTGAAAATAATTTCTTAATTAGAGCTCAGTGCATGCAGCTGGTTGTGGGGATGGGGATGTTCAGGGTTGGGAGTGGCTGCTGCATCCCAGCCTGGGTTGGGACCATCTCTGTGGTGCTCAGCCCTGGGGACCATGGTGGCCGTGCCTGAGGGGGGTCCTTGGGCTGCCCTCCCAGTCCGCTGGGATCTGGCCACTGCTCTGCACAGGTCCCCGTCCCTCCCCGTGACAGCTCTGCCCTCTCTGCGCAGGTGGCAGCAGTCCGTGAAGTCCTCGGGCTTGGCCAGCAACCTGCAGCCCTCGGGTGCCAAAGCCGACGCTCTCAGGGAGGAGATGGAGGAAGCGGCCAACAGAGTGGAGATCTGCAGGGTACCTGGGGGTCCCGGGGGGATCACTGCTTGCTGGGGTGGGGGGATCTTAGCATCCTGGGCACCATGGAAATCCCACAGCCTCTCCTCTTACCCCGTTATTTGCCCTCTTCTTACCCCATTGCCTGGGACAGATCCTCCTCCGGCTGGTCCCCGTGCCCAAAGGCAGCCTGGTGGCAGTGGGTGATGCTCGCCAGCCAAGCAGGGCATCCCCAGTGCCTCCGTCCCCGTCCTCCATATCCCGCTGGAGCTGGAGAGCATCCCCTTCCCAGGGGACCTGTCCCACCAGGAGCCAGCAAGCTCAGCAGCGGGTGCACCCGGTGCTGGCACAGAGACCTGCGGGAAGCACCAGTGAGTGCTGAGCCCACGCGTGCCACCCAGCCACGTCACCGTGTCACCCCCCCACCATCCCTCATGAGCATGACCCACCCAGCTGGTCATGTTGGGTGGGAAGAGCGTCCAAGCAAGGGGGCACGCTGCTGCCAGCGCCTTCATCGTGGGCTGCGGGATTCAGCAGTGAAACCCACCGGCAATTTTGTGTGGCTTTAAAATCCCCCAGGCAGAAGGTGGAAAGGGTCAGGGGAACCTCATGGTGTAGGTTTTGGGCAGGAGCCGAAGCTGGGTGCATGTCTCAAATCCTGGCTCTTTTCTTCAGGGGCACAACCAGAACCCATGCAGCCTTTAAAATCCGGTCCCAGACTCGTGCTGTCTCCTTTCTCCCCCCTTTCTTAGAGCGTCGCAGCCCCGCACACCCAGCAATTCCCAGCAAACCAGCTCAGCCAGGAGCTGCCCCCAGTATATTCGCTGTACTGGTGCAGGATGTTGCGACCAGGATGCGCTCACGAGGGTTTTAAAACCCTGATGGTTTTCCTCCCGTTGAGTTATCCAAGGGGATTCTCAGAAAGGAGCAGTTTGGGAAGCGGCGAAGTCGATTTTGCGAGCGTGAGGGCAGAGTGATGCGTGTCCCGGCGCCGAGGGGCTCCTTGCAATTCGGGGCAAGCAGCACCCCATGCCCCGTCAGTCTGCTCTGCACCGAGCGGCTGGGTGCTGCCCGCAGCAGCCGAACCGTGCGCGCTGCTTCACCGCACAGCAATCAGCCCTGTGGTTAACGAGCCACTTGCGCGCGAGGAGCAATGCAACAGGGTGCTGGGATGAGCAAACGTGGGGTTTAATTTGTGCCGTTCAGCCCGCCGGGACGTGCAGCCTGGGGTTGTTTCCAAGTAACTCTCGCTTCCAGAGAGCTCGCTGCGAGGCGCCGGCTGATAGCGGGTGCTGGAGTGTTGGGCGCAGAGGAACCTGATGAAGTTCAGCAAGGGCAAGGGCAGGGTCCTGCCCCTGGGGAGGAACAACCCCAGGCACCAGTACAGGCTGGGGTGGACCTGCTGGAGAGCAGCTCTGCGGAGAGGGACTGGGAGTGCTGGGGGACAACAGGGTGACCATGAGCCAGCAGTGTGCCCTGGGTGCCAAGAAGGCCGATGGGATCCTGGGGTGCATTAGGAGGAGTGTGGCCAGCAGGTCAAGGGAGGTTCTCCTTCCCCTCTGCTCTGCCCTGGTCAGGCCCCATCTGCAGTGCTGTGTCCAGTTCTGGGCTCCCCAGTTCAAGAAAGATGAGGAGCTACTGGAGAGAGTCCAGCGGAGGGCTACGAGTATGAGGAGGGGACTGGAGCATCTCTCCTACAAGGAAAGGCTGAGGGAGCTGGGCTTGTTCAGCCTGGAGAAGAGAAGGCTGAGAGGGGACCTTAGAAATGCCTCTAAATATCTGCAGGGTGGGGGTCAGGAGGACGGGGCCAGACTCTTTCCAGTGGTGCCCAGCGACAGGACAAGGGGCAACGGGCACAAACTGAAGCAGAGGAAGTTCCAGCTGAAGATGAGGAAGAACTTCTTCCCTCTGAGGGTGACGGAGCCCTGGCCCAGGCTGCCCAGGGAGGCTGTGGAGTCTCCTTCTCTGGAGATATTCCAGACCCGCCTGGACGCGGTGCTGTGCAGCCTGCTCTGGGTGACCCTGCTTGGGCAGGGGGTTGGGCTGGGTGACCCACAGAGGGCCCTGCCAACCCCGAACATTCTGTGATTCTGTGAAGGGTGGAGGGTGAGGGTGGAGCCGTTTGCAGGGCAGCAGAAAGCAAACCCCCGGGATGCTGCCGTGTATTCAACGTCCCGAGCACATCTCGAGCGGGTGCTGCAATGTGCCACGTTGCGCGTTGGCTCCTGGTGTGACCGAGCTGGTCCCTCCCGACGGCCTCCGAAAGGGCCATCGTGGTGGCATCAGGGCAGCACGAGTGGGATGGCGACTAATTCTCTGCTCTCCGCAGGACCAGCTCTCGGCTGACATGTACAATTTTGTGGCCAAAGAAGTAGACTATGCAAACTATTTTCAAACCGTAAGTGCCGCCCGTCCCCGCGGGACCCCCTTGGCCCCGGCCGCGGGGTGACCGCCGGTGCCGCCTCTCCCCGCAGCTGATCGAGGTGCAGGCAGAGTACCATCGGAAATCCTTAGCGCTTCTGCAGAACGTCCTGCCTCAGATTAAAGCCCAGCAGGGTAAGTGCCCGCGGGGTCCGTCCCGCTCCTGCGTGCGATGCCGAGGGCTCTGGAGCCGTGCGGGGCTTCGCCGCGGCGATGAGCCGGCTGCGGCGTGACCCTGCGGTGTGGCGCGGTGCTGGGGTTGTGCTGAGCGTCCTCCCTTTGCTCGCCCCGTCTGCATCCCGCTTGTCCCGCGCCGCGGAGGGCATCGCTGTCCCGCTTGGTCGCGGGAGGCAGGATCCGGCCAGCGGCACGGAGCGGGGAGGGAAACCTGCCCGAGCGTCCCCACCGAGGAGCGCAGCTCCAGTGGTGGGAACCCAGTGCCGGGGTCCTGGGGCTTCGCTTTGCCGTGTGCAACCTGGGCAGGAGCTGGGCTGGGAGACCCGGGGCGAGGAAAGCCCTGCGCGACGGCCCCGAGAGCAGCGCAGTCCCCGGGCAGGGCTGGAGGTGCTGCCGTCGCTGCAGCGGGGCAGGGAGTGGTTTGTATTTTATTTTTCTCTCTCCATCTCACAAAATATTGCTGCCTCGAGCTCTGACGGAGGAAGGGGGAGACATTGCAAAGGTTTGCCTGTGATTGCTCCCCCTGGAAAATGTTATCCAGCCCCTCTGTGCGATGACTGGAAAACATTTTGTTTGGATTTTGTCTTTAAAAAGCACTTCCCCAGCCGCCCAGGGACAGAGGTGCGGGGTCCCGTCGTGGTGGCAGCACCCAAGCAGAACGTTTTGCTGCTGCTGAAGTGCTGTGATCCAAGGGGCTTCGGGGAGGGGATGCCGGGTCCGGCAGCGTCCCCGCCGTGCCCTCCCCTCACCCCCTCTCCCGTCGCAGAGGCGTGGATGGAGAAGCCCTCCTTCGGGAAGCCCTTGGAGGAGCACCTGGCCGTCAGCGGGCGGGAGATCGCCTTCCCCGTGGAGGCGTGCGTGACGATGCTGCTGGAGTGCGGCATGCAGGAGGAGGTGGGTCCCGTCTCCGACCACCCTCGGCTGGGCGTGATGGAAGGGGACATGGGTGCCCCAAGGGCGGGGGCGAGGAACGGGGCTGCTTTGGGGACATCCCCAGCCCAAAGCTTGTCTGATGCTCCCCCATGTCCTCTGTGAAGGGTCTCTTCCGAGTGGCTCCCTCGGCCTCCAAGCTGAAGAAGCTGAAGGCCGCGCTGGACTGCTGCGTGGTGGATGTGCAGGAGTACTCGGCCGACCCGCACGCCATCGCAGGTAGAGGCTGCCTCGGGGCAGGGGTTGGTGGTGTGCGGGACGGCCCACCCAGCCCCCGAGCACCAACCGTGGGCACCCGGAGGGTGGTCATCAGTGGCACGAGGTCTAGTTGGAGACCAGTAACTAGTGGTGTACTCCAGGGGTCAATGCTGGGTCTGACCTTGGTTAACGTCTTCATTAATGACGTGGGCAGTGGGGCAGGGCACACCCTCAGCATGCTGGCAGATGACACCAAACTGGGAGGAGCGGCTGATGGACCAGAGGGTCGTGCTGCCATCCAGAGGGACCTGGGCAGGCTGGAGAAATGGGTTGGGAGAGACCTCCTGAAGGTCAGCGAGGGAAGAGCCAGGTCCTGCCCTAGGGAGGAGCAGCCCCAGGCACCAGGACATGCTGGGGCCACCCAGCTGGAGAGCAGCTTGGCAGAGATGGCCCTGGGGTCCTGGTGGACACCAAGCTGACCCTGGGCTGGCAACGTGAAGGCGAATGGTGTCCTGGGCTGCACTGGGAGGGGTGATGCCAGAGGTCAAGGGAGGTGATCCTGCCCCTCTACTCAGCACTGGTGAGGCCACGCCTGAAGTGCTGGGTCCAGTGCTGGGCACTATGGGAGAGACATGGACATGCTGGAGAGTCTCCAGTGAAGGGCCATGAAGGTGATGAAGGGCCTGGAAGCATCTCTCCTAGGAGGAAATGGTAAAGGAGCTGGAACTGTTCAGCCTGGAGCAGAGAAGGCTCAGGGGGATCTCGTCAATGGATATAAATGCCTGCAGGGAGGGTGCAAAGAAGACCGAACTCTTTCCAATTCCGCCCAGTTCCAGGACCAGAGGCAGCGGGCAAGAACTGAACCGCAGGAGTTTCCCTCAACATCAGGAGGCACTCTGTCAGTGGCACAGGTTGCCCAGGGTGGTGGTGGAGTCTCCACTCTTGGAGATGCTCAAGAGCCATCAGGACACAGTCATGGGCAACCAGCTCTGGTGGTCCTGCTGGAGCAGGGGGTTGGGCCAGGTGACCTCCAGAGGCCCCTTCCCACCTCAACCCTTCTGTGATTTGTCCCAAAGCCTTTGAACAGCAAAGACAGAATATATGGGGGATGGCGGGGGGGCAAATGCAGGTGCAGAAATACAGCTCTTGGGAGAACTGGGGGCGTTTAGGGGTTGCCGTCCACCGAGGAGCACAAACCCTGACCCACACGTCCCCTCCCTGGCCAAGGGCTCGAGCAGCACGTTTGGTGACAGGCGAGGAAGAAATCAGGGATGCAATCATGATCCAAAGTGGCGCTGGGGCCCCTGGTGACACTAATGAAGGTGACACTAATGAGGGTGACGCTGATCAGGAGAGGCTCTGCAGGAGCGAGAAGTGGTTGGGAAGATTCCTGCGTGTTGTCATCAAGCCTGTCATCTTCTCTCTACCTCTTCTGTGGCCAAGAGCCTCTCCAAGCACAGATCCGAGCCTGCGGAGCTGTTACTGAGCGTTAATTGGGTTTAAATGCCAGTCAGCTGCCCCCTTCCTGGGCTGGGCTCTGGTGGGTGCAGGGTTGGACCCTGGTTTCCTACTGACTGCGATGGAAACCTCTTCCCAGCGCAAGGAGCTGTGGACATCCTAGTCAAAAACGAGTGACGGGGAGCTGGGTGAACGCCTGATGGGGGCAAGAACGGTGGAGGTGCGAGGAGGGACTAGGTGGAGGTGGCAGGGTGGTTGCTGGGGGTCAGGGGATGCTACAGGCTCCACCAAGCTGGAGGTGCTTTGGGATGTGTCGGTGGGGAGGCTGGGAGGGATGTGAGTCAGGATGCCTAGGAGCAAAACTGCTCGGTGCCTGGTGGTCAGGCTCCTGCGGTGCTGAGCCCCATGTCCCCTGTGTGCCACAGGAGCCCTCAAGTCCTACCTGCGAGAGCTGCCGGAGCCCCTCATGACGTTTGAGCTGTATGAGGAGTGGATCCAGGCCTCCAAGTGAGTCTGAGGCATCTCCCCCATTCCTCCGTGTCATGGGTGGTGGCATCTTGAGTCCCCGTGGATGGTTTGGGGCCCGTGAGTTGTCTCTGACATGGCTCACAGCATTTGAGACCTTTCCTCCAGGGTCTGAGAGCCAGGAGGCTTCCCATGATGCTTGAGCATGGAGGGTCCTGGCAGCAAGGGTGGCCTCGATGTCCCCCAAACCTGATGTCCCCCAAAGCTGATGTCCCCAGCGTGGTCCAGAGCTCCCTGGCCAAGGTGGCTGAGCTCCCCCAGCATCTTTCAGCAAACCCTCGGGTGCTGTGTCTGGAGGGGTGTGCAAATCCCGGGGGACAGCTGACCGGAGGAGCTCCCACCTGCCTTCCTGGGGTGCTCTGCACCGTGGAACCCCCAGACCCGGCAGGATTTGGCCAGCTGAGGTGGCACCATCGCTCCTGCTCCACCACGGGAGGGGTTTGGGGTAGGGAGTGAGGGACAGAGGGAGATGGGAGAAGGAGCATCTCTCTTTAGGGTGGAAGCCACCTCAGTGGTGCCTGAGCATAGGTCTGACCATGTCCTCCGCCTGCCCTGGGAGCGCTGGAGCATGGCAGGGACGCGGTGGTGGCTCGATGGAGGGGATGATCCCCGAGGGTGGCACGTGGGGGAGCGGGCTGTTCTTTTGGGGGGCCGTTTGCAGTCATTTCCCCTTCCAAAGCAAACACATCCCCAAGACAGAAACCTCGGGGAGGCTGCGCAGAGACGAGGAGAGGACAGCAGGAAAAGCTTTCCTTCTCGTTTTGGGTTAATTTACCTCTATAATGTTGGCGGCCGCCTGAGGGTCTCGCAGGGTCCCCAGAGGCAGGGCTGGCAGGGTCGGAAGCCCCGGGGTGGGGTGGGGATGGGGGATGACCCTCTGGCCCACCTCCCCGCAGCATCCCGGAGCAGGAGAAGCGGCTGCAGGCTCTCTGGAGCGCCTGCGAGAAGCTGCCCAAAGCCAACTACAACAACATCAGGTGAGCCTGGGGCCAGCGGGACCCGGGGAGGGGACGGAGAGGGAGCGATCCCGATACACCGACGCGGCTTGGCTCTGCTTGCCAGGTACCTGATTAAATTCCTGGCCAAGCTGACCGAGTACCAGGACACGAATAAAATGACGCCGAGCAACGTGGCCATCGTGCTGGGGCCCAACCTCCTCTGGCCACAGGCGGATGGGTAAGGGATCCGGGCGCAAAGCGAGCGTGCCGGAGGGATGCTGGGGATGGGGACGGGGCAGGGTCCGGGGTCAGAACCCCACCAGGGATAAGGCCGGGCTGCGGTGGGGTTGCTGAGCCGCTGCCTTGCAGGAACGTGACGGAGATGATGACGACTGTCTCGCTGCAGATCGTGGGCATCATCGAGCCGCTCATCCAGCACGCTGACTGGTTCTTCCCCGGAGGTAGGCTGTGCCTCACGGCCCCGGCGGGGTGAGGTGGGCTTTGTGGGACCCCCCACCGGCTCTCCCTGACTCCCATAGTTATTTTTGCCATCCCCCTCTGCTTGCCTTGGCTTGTGAGGGGGCTCAGGCAGAGATCTGGCAAGCCTCATCACAGCAGTGAGCCCAACCCTGCTGCTCTGGGACCCGCCCCGAGCGTTCCTGCCATGTCAATAACCCCCATCCCACCACTCACGTCCCGATGTGCCCCCACCCTCCTTTCCCCCCCACCCAGACATCGAGTTCAACGTGACAGGCAACTACGGCAGCCCCATGCACATCAACCACAACGCCAACTACAGCTCCATGCCCTCCCCGGACATGGACCACGCCGACCGCCGGCAGCACGACCAGGCGCGGCGGCCCCTCAGCGTGGCCACGGACAACATGATGCTGGAGTTTTACAAGAAGGATGGGTAGGGTCTTTGCGGTGCCAGGGTTTGGGGAGAGGGAGGTGGTGGCATTGCCACCGCCCTGGTGGAGGTGGCACTGAGCTGATGGAGGTTGGGCGGTCCTGGAGTGGGAGGACCCACTGGTCTCCACGTTGGGCTCTTGGGTGTGCTCAGGTGAGCTTGGGGTTTGACAGCTGCTCCCAGCCCGCTGAGATGGGAGTGGGGTGGCCCATGGGGTGGCACCGGGGCTTTGCCGTGCCGGGGTTGGGTGCCCTGGTGTCCCCAAGGTCTGCGGGCTGTTCTCCTGGGGAGAGCTCCCCACTGCCAGCCTGCGCGTGCCCCTCCCTGTGCCACCGCGGCAGGACCGCAGAGAGTCAGGTCAGCTCCAAAAACACCCCCAGTGCTCTCCCCATCTCTAAAACCCACCCCCAGGGCCCTCCCCACCTCCAGAAATACCCTCAGGGCTCTCCCCATCTCCAAAAACACCCCAGGGCTCTCCCTGTCTCCAAAACCCACCCCCAGGACTCTCCCCGTGTCCAAAACCCGTCCCCAGGACTCCCCCATCTCCAAAACCCACCCCCAGAGCTCTCCCCATCTCCAAAAATACCCCCAGGACTCTCCCCATCTCTAAAAACACCCCCCTAGGCTCTCCCCCTTTCCAAAACCCATGCCCAGGGCTCTCCCCATCTCCAAAAACACCCCCAGGGCTCTCCCTGTCTCCAAAACCCATCCCCAGGGCTCTCCCCATCACTGACGGGGTTTTTTTTACACTAATAATCGTGTGTTTCTGCCCATGCAGCCTTAGGAAAATCCAAAGGTACAGTACCCTCTGCAGCGGTGCTGGGAGGGTGCTGGGAGGGGTGCCTGTGCCTGCTGGTGCCTGGGGAAGGGAGAGGTGGCCGGTGGGTGACACAAACACGTCCCACACTGCCGCCCCTGCCCTATTGCCATGGAGGTTCATTCCCAGCAGCTTCCAGGTGGACGAGGGAAGCGTTTTTCGGGAGCAGGCACCCCGAAGGAGCCGCGACGCGGTGCCGGTGGCACCCTCCCTCCGGGCAGGTGCCGAGAGCCTGTCTCTGTGTCCCCCCCAGCATGGGCGTCAGGGTGATGGACACCTCGTGGGTGGCTCGCCGGGGCACCTCGGCGGTGCGCAAGGCGTCCTCCACCCCGCCGGCCGCTCAGCCCCCCGCAGCGCCCGCCGAGCCGCCCACCGCGCCGCACTCGCCCATTCCCGAGCAGCCCCCGGAGATCTCGGCTGCCCCTTCCCCGCCTGCCACCGGCGGCAGCTTCACCCCGGGCGCCGAGCGGACGAGGTAAGGCCAGCGGCACCCCGGTGTCCCCAGCCCCGGCACCCTGCCCGGGTGCGAATCGCGCAGCCAAACGACCCCGTGGCGGAGCCAGAGGCAGCGGGAGAGGGTGCTCAGCACCCCCGGGAGAGGAGCAGCATCCCGGGGGCAGCGGGAAGGGAGGATGCTCAGCACCCCCGGGAGAGGAGACAAAATTCAAATTTTCTGCCCCAAAAAGGGGAGCCGCGCTCTGCCCCGGGGTGCACCCACGCGTGGGGGTGGCAACGCCGGGTGGGTCGTGCCGGGGGGGCTCGGCCACCGCTCTCCCCTTCCCCCCGCGCCAACGCTGCTGCTCGTTTGTTATTGTTTTCTTCCTTTTTTCGGCCTTTTTTCTGGTGTTTCGGGACATTTTGCAGCAGGGGGGATCGGGCCCGGGAAAGCCGCATCGGGATGCGCGGGGGGGTGGGAGGGACCTCACGGCTCTCCCTTCTTCCTGCTCTTTTTTTTTTTAGTTATTGTTGGTTTACCTATTTATTTAATTTTTATTTTCTTTTTCATTTATGTTTCATTATTTTTATTTTTTATTTGTTATTTATTTAATGTTTAAAATTTTATTTCCCTTTTATTATTTTCATTTTATTATTTTTATTTCATTTAGTTTTATTTTAACTTTTCAGTTTTTTTCATTTTTTCATTCGCTTTTGCTTTGGTATTTTAATTTTTATTTTTTGAAATTATTACTTATTTTTTTTTCATTTTAATTTCTTTTTTAATTTTTATTTTTCATTTTCTTGTCTTTTTTATTCTAGTTTTTCATTTTCATTTTTGTTTTAACATTTCATTTTCATTTTTGTTTTAACATTTCGTTTTCATTTTTGTTTTAATTTTTCATTTTCATTTTTGTTTTAATTTTTCGTTTTCATTTTTGTTTTGTTTTAATTTTTCGTTTTCATTTTTGTTTCAATTTTGATTTGATTTTCATTTTTAAATTATTTTTATTTTTGATTCTGTTTTGAAAATCCTTTTCTTTTTTCTTTTCTTCTTTCATTTCATGTCCTGTCCCGTCTGCCCCCCCAGCACTGTACGGCCCAAGGAGCCCCCCCCCGAGCAGAGCCCGCACACCTCCCGCAAAGGTAGGAGCAGGGCTGGGGGTGCCGTGGGGGGGGGGGGTCCCCGCTCGGTGTGACCCCCCCCGCACCCTGACCCCCCCCTTCCCTTCTCTCTGTCCCGCAGTGGCCAAGAAGCCGGCACCCATCCCACCCCGGGGGGCGGCGGGGGAGCTGGGTGGGGGGCAGCCCTCCCCCTCCAGCCCCCCCCCTAGCCCCCCATCCCCCTGCCAGCCCCCCGGGCAGCCCCCCCCGCCCCCCCCACCGCCGCCGCCTCCCCCTGTCGCCACCCCGGCCCCCAAACCCCGTCCCACTCCTCGCCCACGCCCGCGCCCCGCGCTGCCCCCGCCGCCCCAGCCCCCCCCGGCCGCCCCTGGCCCCCCCCAGACCCCCCAGTCCCCCCAGCCCCCCCAGCCCCCCCGCCTGGACGCCGCGGGCCCCGGGGACGGCGCGCTGGCAGCAGGTAATGGGGGACCAGGGGGGACGGCTGCCGGGGGGGCCAAGGCACGGTGGCCTCGGGGGGGGGGTGACTGTCCGTGGGAAGGGGACAATGCCCCGCACAAGGTGGGACTGTCCCCAGGAAGGTGGTGGAATTGTCATTGGGAAGGGGACAACGGCCCTGGAAAGGTGACAGCAGCCTCTGGGGAGGGTGGTCATGTCCCTCAGGAAGGTGACCGTGTCCCTGAGAAGGTGGCAGTGTCCCCCGGGAAGGTGACACTGTCCCCTGGATGGTGACAATGACCCCAGGAAGGTGACTGTGTCCCTGAGAAGGTGGCAGTGTCCTCCAGGAAGGTGACACTGTCCCTGGAAAGGCAGAACTGTCACTAGGAAGGTGTCACCATCCTCGGGACGATGTTGATGTCCCCAGGAAGATGGTGATGTCCCTGGGAAGGTGGCAGTGTCCCCAGGAAGGTGGCATTGTCCCCTGAAAAGGCAGAACTGTCCCCTGGAAGGTGGTGATGACCCCAGGAAGGTGACTGTGTCCCTGAGAAGGTGGCAGTGTCCCCCAGAAAGGTGATACTGTCCCCTGGAAAGGTGGAACTGTCCCCTGGAAGGTGGTGATGTCCCCAGGAAGGTGGCAGCGTACTGGGGAAGGTGGTGATGTGCTTGGGAAGGTGCTGACATCTCTGGGAGGGTGGGCATGCGCCCAGGAAGGTGACAGTGTCCCCGGGAAGGTGACACAGTCCCTGGAAAGGTGACACTGTCCCTGGAAAGGCAGAACTGTCACTCGGAAGGTGTTGGCATCCTCGGGAAGATGTTGATGTCCCCAGGAAGATGGTGATGTCCCTGGGGAGGTGACAGTGTCCCCAGGAAGGTGGCATTGTCCCCGGGAAGCACCGCCGCTGTTCCTGCTGCCCTGACCTTGTCCCCGGGTTGTGCTGGTGTCGGTGCCCCCCCCCCCCCAGTGTCCCTGCTGCGGTGGGGGGGTGATGGTTTGGAAGTGCCAGGTGGCATCAGGGACACTGGGGACGTGGAGGCCAGGGGAGCGTGGGGCCGGGCACAGCTGGGAGCCCCCCAGTTTGGCCCAGAGGCCGTGGGGCTCTGCCCCTGCCCATCCCTGTCTGCCTGCGGGGGGGGGGGGGGGGGACAGGGTGGGCGGCAGCGAGCCCCCAGCACCCTGCAGAGTGGGGCCAGGCGCTCCCCGGGCGGGCAGCCTGCGTCTGCTGCGGCGCTGGCACCGCGTCCTGGCACCGGGGCAGCCCCAGTACCGCTCCCCAGCACTGCTGCAGCCCCGGCACTGCACCCCGGCATCGCGCCCTGGCATCGGTGCACCCTGGCATTGCACCCTGGCATTGTCACACCCCAGCACTGCACCCCAGTATTGCACCGTGGCATCGGTGCACCCCAGCATTGCACCCCAGCATCTCACCCTGGCATCGCACCCCAGCATTGCACCCCGGTGTTGGTGCACCCCGGCATCAGTGCACCCCAGAATTGCACCCCAGTACTGCACCCCAGAATTGCACTCCAGCATCAGTGCACCCCAGCACTGCACCCCGGCATCGCACCCCGGCATCGCACCCCTTTGTGGGTGCAGCCCCCCTGCCCTGTCCCCCGGGAGCTCCTGCCCGTCGCGGGGTCCCCGGGGCAGAAGGGCTTTTCCCACCCGGGGGTGGGTCGCCCCGCTCTGGGCGAGGGACAGCGGTGACAGGGCCTGCCTCGCGCTGTGGGTGCCTTGGAGAGGGGACAGCGGTGTCACCCGCGCTTGGTGGGAGGAGAGCAGAGCGTCGTGCGGGGACGGCGGGGCCGTCGGGCCTGGTGGCACTGAGCAGGAACTGGTGGTGACATCCATGGTGGCCGCACTACCATGGCGCCAGCCCCGGTGAGGTGTCCGGCCACCGCGGTGTCCCCCTGACTGTCCCCTCCCGCAGGTCTGCTCCGTTTTGAGGTCCCCTCGCTCCACGTCCCCCCGGATGCCGCCCGGTGCCGGGACCCGCCGGAGGCACCGCACAGACTCTCGGGCCCAGCTGCTCGGCCGGAGGAGGAGGAGGAGGAGGAGGAATCGGAGAGCACAGCCCTATGACAGTGTCCCTGTCCCCAAGCTCGTCCTTGTGGCACCCAAGGGCCAGCACCGGCCACCGGCACCGAGGGCCACCGGCACGCCAGTTTTGGGGGGCAAAGCGCCCGGTTTGGAGTCGGTCGCTCTTCTTTATTTCATTTTTTTTTCGCCTTATCCAGACTTTGCCTTTCAACTGGGTGCCTGCGTGTCCCATCCCCTCCCCCCCAGCAGCACCCATGGTCCCAGGGCGATGCCACCACCTCCTCCACGCCCCGACGGCGGGTGCCACCGGGTGCCACCGAGCCCGCCGGCGCTTGGCAGCGGGATCTCATTTCTTTGGCTTCTTCTTCCCCCTCCGCTTGGTCGCCGGAGCAGGATGGGACCGGAGCAGCAATAACAGGGTGCAGCCCCCCCCCCCCCCGGGGCTCTCGGGGTGCTGGTGGGTGAGGGTGCACCCGCTGTCCCCGTGGGTCGGTGGCTTTGGCTGCGCATGCGAAGACAAATTAGCCTTTTATCCTTTCCAGAGAGATACGAGAGAGAGAGATATATCGGCAGAGATATATATAGTATATATTTGTGTATATATATATATATATATATATATAAAAATACAGAGAGATTTGTTTTATTTGGAGCCATTCCCGCCCGGCGCGCAGAGGGAGGATGGAAATGGCAGCGCTTCGCCCCCCACCCCGCTTGCACCCATGCCCCTCGCCCCAGGCGGGCACCCGGCAGCATCGGGGTCCCCCCCCCCCCCCAAAAAGCGATCAATAAACCCGTGTGCCGCTCGCCGTGCCCTGCCCGCCAGCGCTGGCCTGTGGTTCGTGCCCGTCGGCGCCGGCCGTGGCAGCGGTGATGGCGAGGGGTGTTGGGTGGGAAGATGGGGGGGTGGGGGGAAAATGGGGGGGGTGCCGGGGGTCTGTGGGATGTTTGGGTTCTGGTCCCATGGGATGGGGCAGCGCCAGGCGTGGGGGGTGGTTCTAGGCTGGATTTGGGGGAGGGGGGGGTCCCAGCACCCCAGCCCAGATTTAGGTGGGGGGTCCCAGTCTGGGTCGGTGCCCACTGATGGGTTTCGGCTTTGCTGTGGGAAGTGGGGTTTAACGAGGGGTGGGGTGGTGAGACGACGGGGGTTTTGCTTTGTGGGGGCTGTTGGGGTCCCAGTCTGGTGGGATGAGGTAGCATCAGACCTGGGATGGTCCCAGCCTGGGTTTTGGGCTGGTCCCAGTCCGGATTTGGGGTGGTCCCAGCCCGGATTGATGCCCACTGGTGGATTTCAGAGCTCTCAGAGGGTGCTTTGCTGTAGGCAGCGGGGTTTGACGGGCGGTCAGGTGATAAAATGATGGGTTGGTGCTCTGCAGGGGCTGGCATGGTCCTGGTCCCCTGGGCTGGGGCAGCGTCAGGCTTAGGGTGGTCCCAGTCCCGAGGTGGGCACCCACCCATAGGCAGCAGGTCCTCGTCTGTGTTTTGGGGCTGTGCAGCACCGTGGTGGAGGATGGGCAGTGATGGGGTTGTGTGGCACCAGGGGCTTCTCCAGCCCGCAGACCTCCACCAGGGCCAGGCAGCACCCAAGGGTGGGCGCCCTGAGTGCCCCAGGGCTCAGCAGCCCCCCAGCCTCAGGGGGAGTGCCCCGGGGTGCTGGGGTGGCACGTCCCTGGGGTCCCTGCAGTGCGTCTGTACCCCGCTGTGGACCCCCACACTGCTGGCCCAAGGTCCTTGCAGGGGAGGTGGGCATGGGGTCCCCCTGGCACAGGGATGGCCACTCACTCTGCGACCACCCGCGGTGACACCGCGACCACCCACGGAGGGAGGTGCCAGCAGCGCTGTGTCCGTGTGTGTGTGTGTTCCCCTCACCTGCTCCCGCACCTCTCCCCGCAGCAGGGCCCGCAGCTGGCCCAGGATGCTCCGCTGCAGCTGCTCCCAGGACGCGGCCCGCTCCTCCCGCAGCACCAGCGGCGGGCCGAACCTGGGGGGGGTCACACACACAAGCGTGGGCCCCCCGCACCCCGGGGGTGGGGCGGTACCTGGCGAGGCGGGGCCCGGCGCGTGCCGCGTGGCAGAGCAGCAGCAGCAAGCGGCCGCGGGGGGGCGCTCGCGGGGGGGGGGGGGGCGCGCAGCGGCGGGAGGCGGCGCCGCGCCGGGGGACGCTGCGGGGAGGGGGCGAGGTCAGAGTCTGGCCACGCCCCTCGGCGGGGGGCGGGGCGGGGCTGCGGGAGGGAGCGCGCGGGCGCCACCTGCCGGCTGCTGCTGGAGCCGCCCGCGCCCCTGCCAGGTGCCCCATGCTGTCCACCAATTGCAGCCCAGGGGCCACGGCCTCCGCCAATCACAGCAGGGCACACCTGCCTCCCACCAATCAGAGCTGCACACACCTGCCTCCAGCCAATCACAGCAGAGGACACACGCTTCAAACCAATCACAGCTGAGCACAGTTGCCACCTGCAAACCACAGCAGAGCACTCCTGCTTCCAGCCAATCATAGCTGCGCTCACCTGCTGCCAGCCAATCACAGCAGCGCACACAGACCTCCCACCAATCACAGCAGTGCACACCTGCTGCCAACCAACCACAGCAGAGCACACCTGCCTCCAACCAATCACAGGTGCCCCACACATGCTTCAAACTAATCAGAGGTGCACACACCTGCCTCCCGTCAATCACAGCAGAGCACACATGCTTCAAACCAATCACAGCTGTGCACAGTTGCCACCTGCAAATCACAGCAGAGCACACCTGCTGCCAGCCAATCACAGCAGCACACACAGGCCTTCCACCAATCACAGCAGCGCACACCTGCTGCCAGCCAACCACAGAAGACTGAATTTAGACAACAAGTTATTCATTAAAGGAAAGGACAGAAGCGGGTAGGGAAGAGAAACAGAGATCGTGTGAAAGCAAGAGAGTGACAGCCAAAGAGTGTAAGAATAGTATCTCCTCTGACAGTACAAATGCTTTAAAACAACTTCAGTGCTCAGAGAAAAGGATCGTTAGGACTGGCCGAGGAAGCATCAGCCTAGCAGCTCGTGTGCCAGCTGTCAGTCCAGGGCTGGGTATTTCCAGACCAGGATGGCACCACCCGCGCTCACGCTGACGATGTACTTCTTCCCCGGACAGATCTTGAGGCGGGTGATGTTGCCACTGTGGCCCACTCCAACGTGAGTCACCGTGCCCTCGTTATAGTCCCACAGCTTCACCAGATGGTCGTCACCACCTGCATCGGGCACAAAGGGAGAACACACGATTACGCTGAGTTCTGCTGCTTTCTGTTCCCAGATCAGCGGCAGGGCAATATTTATGCATTCACTTCACTTAGGAAGGGTGGGATACACTGTCTGGGCTTAATGGCACAAACTACTTCTTTTCAGCTGAAGTACAGAGTCCGTGTCCAGCAGAGTGCTCAGGACCTGCACGAGCAGGTCACAGTGAGCTTTGGCCAGCAACTGGTACCAATAGTTCAGAGCGCCTTCGACAGGCTGCTAACCAACCCTCGTTTAAGAGGTTCATCTAAAGAGCTCGTGCTGACATCGAATCTGTGGGGTTTAACTATAGTTGTTATACACGGTACCATGGCCAGTGTCTATGCTAGTGCTAGGCTCCCAGTCACGATGGTGGAGAACATGTGAGCCTGAGGCTGGGTGGAGCCTGGAGTCATTCCTGCTTGCAGACCAAGAGGGACTGCCAGGCTGCTGGAGTAGGGCACTCGAACACATCACTCAAGGGCACGGTGAACACTACTGAGCTAAATGAGCAGCAGGGCAAGGTGAAACCCTGTATTCTTCCCTTGGAGACATCTGAACCTTGTCTTCACCTTCACATTACATCTTGCTAGACTGATCCATACTGATACCTGTAAATGTAAAATTTCCACTTACCAGAGTGACTGTAATTACACTAAACTAGATCCTTGCTGTTCTGAGAAGACAAGAAAGCTTTAAGATAAAGAGGCTCCTCAATAACACTACTTAGACAAACTCGACTTGCTGTTTTGAGAAGGCAGGAAAGCTCTAAGATAGAGAGGCTCCTCAATAATTCTACCCCAGACAGCTCAGCCTTGAGAGGGCAGATGCACCAAGCTACAGAGATAAAGAGGCACCAAGAGGGCAACAAGACCGGAGCAAAACAACCTGGAAGGACACGGTATACGTGATCTTAGAACTGAGTCTGCGCAGAAACAAAGGTCAACCAGCGGACACTGTGATGAGGAGTATGAGCCTTCATCCTGAGACCCCCAAAGACCACCCGAGGACACTACCAGACGTGTGTGAAAGACATTAACATATGCTAATTTGTTCTTGGGAAACTCATGAATATGCTAAACATTTTTCAGAAATATAATGAATATGTATACTGTGATTGTATTTAACCTGAAATGACAGGGTGTTTGGCGCGCACGTTTGGAGGAGAGATCCCCCGTGTGCCCGGCGCCGCAATAAAGAATCCCTGCTTCATAGCCCTCTGACTATTGAGTCTGCAGCTCCGGCTTTTCATGGCACCAATACATATCCAAGTCTTCTCCACACAGCCTTTTTTCAAGTACTTTTCCTCAGTGATACATTTTATTTTTCCTTTTAGTTGATCCCTCCTTTTAGTTTTTTCTTTCTTTACTGAGATCCTTGGTTCATTGCCTCCCCCTTTCTAGTTTCATCCACCCGCTCACCTGTGACAAAGCACGGCCCATCTGATGTGATGTCCATCCCATTGATGGGGCCTGATTCAGATGCCCTCACTTCTCTGACTAAAGAGCCATCATATACTTCCCAGTATCCAACCTAGAGAGCAGACCAGAGAGGAGAGCTCAGTTGTGCATGAACAGCACACAGATATCAGCGCTGCCCTGTAACACAGCCTTCCGTGGAGGTTCATTCAGGAGCTTCACCGCATAACAAGCCCCAGACTGTGGTTTGGAATTACTGCAAACAGAATTCCTGCAGCTTTGCTTACCTTTCTGTCTGTTCCACTGGTGATTATCTGGTACTCCTCGGGATGGTAACACACACATTTGAACATCGTGTTGGCTAGGACCATCTGTTTTCTTCTAAAATTCCTGCAAAACACCGCCAAAACAGGATAGAGCAATCGGGTCAAAAAACGAGCTTTGACTGCCTGAGCTATGTCTTCCTGTGCTCTCCATCGGATCTCTCTTTCTGCTTGGATATTTTCAGCTATTGGTCTGAGTTCAAGGTCTCGTCAAGCCTATCAGGCTCATCAGTTCTGTTCCCCATCACAGCTGCCTTGTAAGACTTTTGATCTGCTGTCATACGAAATTAAATATTTTAATCCAGAATGCGTCCCAGGTGCTACTCACTAGGCAAATACTTCCTTATCCTTGCCACAATGCAGAAAGTCTGCAGATCTGCAATAGCTCCACAACAGTCATAAAGTGCTGGAAAATGGAGCTAGTGGGAAACTTAGGGCATCACCTGCTCCACCCCCTTGGCTAAGCAGGATCCAATACAAGCAAACAACTTGAGACAAATGTTCGTCTAAAATTTTCTGAAAAGTTTCTAGCACACAAACATTCTACATGCCCTGACTTGATTGTTCTTTCTAGTGATTTTTATTTCCTGATGCTCTTTACCCCTCCTCTTCGCTGTGTGGTGTTCCAAAGAAGGCACAGTGACCCAACAGAGACATTACCAGCATTTTAGGTGCCTTGCAACACTTTTACCAGCACTTTAAGTGCCTTGCAATACTTATCTGTCCCCTTACACAATATCCCAGATGACGCACGTTCCATCAAGGCTGGCTGTGACGCACTCTCGGTCGTCCTTCTTAATCTGAATGCAGGACACAGCAGACGTGTGCTCCTTCAGAACTTCCACCAGTTTCTGAGTCTTCTCACCAATCTTCCAGACTCTCACCTGAAAACCAGCAACAAACATCTGCTCTTGTACCATCTGCTCCAGACTTAGCTCAGGCGGATACCCATGGCTTTCCTGAACTCTGCTTTTTTCTTCTAACCCATACAGCAACTCATCTCAACGGACTCTCTCTTTTCCTGTGGGTTATTCACACAGCTGACTCATAAAACTGAACTGAGTTCTTGAGAGTGTAATCCACTTGGTTCAGGAATTCCTGACCATTAACCCCAGACCTTGTTTTTGCCAAGTTCTCACTCTCCCATGCTTCAGTTTACTCATCTCTCGATCACAAAGTAGTATCTAGTCCACAACATATTTCCAACACTGCTTTAAAGATCAAAGAGCAAGGCTTCTGCAATGGAATATAAAAAAGCTACCTGCTATTTGTGCTGTATATAACACCAGTAAGTAAACAGGAAACAGCTCTTTAAACCTTGACATGAAATATGTGCCTGTAAGCACCTCTTTTCTCAGTGGTGGTAACAGCAAAAACCTTTCTGCTTTGAGGACCTGATCCTTCACATCTTGCATTTACTGTCCCACTAGTGCCAAATCTCATTATTATCTTTTCACTTCTACATTCCGCTAAGGTCAAATCCTAGTAAAAATTTTGAAATTTAGACACTGACATTAAAAGCAGAGAGCGCTGACCTTCCACATTTTCCAGTCTGATGCTGAGTTACCTTTGGGATCTGGGTGTCCAGCTCCCACTTGCTAAATGATGAGAGCATCCAGATCCCTTAAGCAACCCTGAAAGTCACAGCTTTCAGATGACTGATTTTGACAGAACCGTTAGCATTTCAGAACACCTTTTTTTCGTGTTCTGAATGAACACTGCAAGTGCTCCCCTGCAGTCCTCATTTTTACTCAACCAACCTTTAGCTTTAATTCTGTCTCAGCTGTCTTTTTCAATTCAGAGCCTGTGCCATTCTGCGTGTGTTGACACAGAATCTAGGTCCTCTGTCTTCTGCATCCTCTAGCGCTAATCAGCCAAGGTACTTTACTGTTCTTTTATGCGTAAAGGCTCGAAGTGGCTCATCATCTCTGATGTCTTTATGCGGTGAGACAAGGCAGCACTGCCTTACTGCTCTACAGGAGAGCTGAGGTGCAGAATGATTCAGAAGGAAGGTTCAACGATTGGGACAGCAGCCTGAGATTTGGAAGACCTAAGATCAATTCCTCGCTCTTCAAGACTTCCCCTGCCACCTCCAGCATGGCACACCGAACACTTGAGATCAGGGTACACAGAGCAAGCACTGAGCAGTTAAATCGGAGTCAGGAATCCACGTGCACTTAGAGGTCCGGTTCTGAGTGCCTGCCAGACTGCAGAGAGGAAGCCCAAACCAAGGCATGAAACTGAACATGAGCCTTCCAAGTCTGATTATTTATTTTTAATAGAAATTAAAAAATCTGTGTCTAAATTATTTAAACATTAGGAGAGGGGTGTCACTTTTACAGACTGAAAAAGGCCACATCTATATGAAGTGCATGGAGTAGTCGAAGTACATGGAGTTTATTTTGTATTGCTGGAAAAAAACTGTTGAAGTGCACGGGTATGATGCCTACAACATGTTTTCCCATTTTTATTGTTATTTGTGTGGAAATGTTTCCATAATTGTATTAGAAACTGAGTTGTTATTAGAGCCTTTTAGTAATACTCCCACCTAAACCAGACAGCACCATCCCAGAAAATGGGTGTTAGGAAGTTACCCCAGAGGCACCATAGTGATATAAAGTGAACTTTGTGCTATTAAATGAATTCATACCAGTCCATTTGGACAGGACTATGACATCCAAAGCAATGATAGCAAGAAAATATGTGCTAGAGCACAGTTAGCAGGAGGCTTGCAAAATATGAGTAATGCAGATAAGCCAAATATAGGGGAGAGACAAATGAACAAAAAAGATTAAGAGCATATTCTGCTTTAGAAGGATTTCCAAGACTACCATGCCAGAAGAAATCAGGGCATTGTTTTACATCATGCCCTCTGAGAGCAAGAGGTTTGCATATATCAAAAGCTAATATTTTCGAATTCAGTCCTTTGCTCAGGTGAAAGCTAAGAATAGCTCACTTTCTGACTAAGCAGTTACAGACAATTCGCAGGTCCTGTGAGGAGAGCACAAAGCGGCTCCAGGCTTTTAAGCAAAAATTACCTGCCCTTCACCGCCTCCACTAATGATCCGTTTACTGTCACTTGTACCAGCAATTGCCGTCACTCCCAAGCCATGGGCATACTCAATCACATACATTCCTCGTCCAGTCTTTGGTGTGAAGGCGCGGATTTTGCTGTCATCCCAACCTGATGAACACAAAAAACAGATTACCCAGGTGCACAGAGACTTTCCTCATACTACTGTCTCTCTTTCCTGTCCAAATGAACCCGGTTTTTAATTAAGTTCCTTTATCAGGCGCACCCTGTTAGATCACCAGTATACATGTGTTGTGGTTTAACCCCAGCCAGCAGCTAAGCACCAGACAGCTGCTTGCTCACTGCCCCCCTCATCGGGACGGGGAGAGAACCGGAAAAAAAAAGGGTAAAACTCTTTTTTGGGTGGGTTGAGATAAAGACAGTTTAACAGGATGGAAGAGAATAATAATAATAGTCATAATGATAAAAGAATATACAAAACAAGAGATGCACAGTACAACTGCTCAGCACCCACTGACCGATGCCCAGGCAGTTCCCGAGCCACAGCACCATCTGGTCAGCTCCCCCCAGCTCATATACTGGGCACGACGTCACATGGTATGGCACAGCCCCCCCCAGCTCATACCCTGAGCATGAGGTCACACGGTATGGCACGTCCCTTTGCCCCGCTGGGGTCAGCTGTCCTGGCTGTGCCCCCTCCCAGCTCCCCACGCACCCCAGCCGCTCGCTGGCAGGCCCACAGGAGAAGCTGAAAAGTCCTTGACTGATTAGCAACAACTGAAAACATCAGCATGTTATCAACATCACCTTCATCCCAAACCCACCACACAGCACTACCCCGGATACCAGGACAAAAATTAACACTGTCCCAGCTGAAACCAGGACAACAAGTGAAAACCACTGTGCTGCAGATGAGCCCGCAGAGCCATAGTCCCAAATAAACTACTAAAATTTAATTCCTTTTTGATCACGGCTATGCACAAATTGGTTTGATAACAATGGCGGGACTACATCGCTGCTCTAGGACTGTAGTAGCTCCGGTGTAAGCAATTTGCATACAGCCATAGGTAGTGGCTTTATGCAAAAGGTGCTCCACATACACCAGACATTAAGCTGTTGCATACAACAAGGTTAATATTTTAGAATTAGGTCTCTTCTGCACCACATTCTGAATTGCTGGAATTTACATCCAAAGCACGGGTCTCCAAACCTTGCCTTCCACCTACACTGTAACGACAGCACCAGGATACCAGGGGCTGTGAGCAAAGTTCATTGGACCAGCTGGAAGCAAAGACGCATTTGGGTCAAGCAATGAACGGAATTTAAACCCATTCCCAGTTTAATCCTCTCTGCATTCTACCATACTGATGTTTGTTAAATCTGGCAACACTTGAAGACTGGACTCAGCCATGGGCCTGGACTGAGCATTACCTGAAATGATGCTGAAGCCATCCTTCGTAATATCTACGGCATGGCAGGTCAGGTTGGGGACGACGATTCGCAGGCGCTCCCTGCCATCTGGGGTGTACCACACTCGAATATCACCCTTGGAGCAGGTAGCGAACAAGTCGGAAATTCCCCTGGAGAAGTCAGAGAGGAGAGAGAATGAGGAGGGGCATACAGCAACCGCTTCTTTCTTTGTCAGATCTTAACTCATCCCTCAAAGCTTTGCTGTTTCTAACATGTGACTGCAGTCTTCCAATAGGGATCACCATGGTTAAGACAAAGGCATTTTTCGTAGGATCACCTTTCTCACACAAAATTCCCCTGGTCTGGTTTCTACTTGAAGATTCATTTTAAGGAACACTTAAAGTGAAACTAAAATAATTCTTTCTGCTTTTCAGAAGTTGTGACATATATTTCCCATATTTAATTTCTAAACAACTTCACGTGCTGCATATAATAGATACCAAAGTGGGTGTAGAGGTGCTGACTGCCCAGATTTAACATCAGGGACTAACAGCAGCCTCACGTCGTAAAGATGTCATTTTTTATCTTGCTTATTGGATGATTCCTATACAACATTGCTGAAGGCAATAGAAACAATGGCAAAAACCTGTTCGTAATATACTTGTTGTACATGTTTGAATAAAAAAAGACCTACAGCCTTTCAAAACCTATGGGACTGAATGCTTTGAAATAAGCTCTAAACCATACATCCTAGGGATATGAAAGAAAGTGAAATCTAGAAAGGTACCACAAGCTTTTGTTCAATGTCACCATCGACGCCTGGAAAGATGAACCTGGACAGAGAAAACCGTCACAACAAAAGTGTGGCCCCTTTCAAGCCCAGCCTGCGCAGGTGCTTTATGAAGCAGGAGAACGTCAGCAATTGAAATATTCTGAAATAAGCTGGAACAGGGGAACCAAGCCTGTATTTCCCAGTCAGTGATATGCGCTGTTTGAGAGCGGTTAACAGATAAAAAGTTTAAACATACATGCAAGCATGTAGTCCTCAGAGTCATCACTAAATCCAGTTCATCCACATACCCGTGACGCAGATGTGTCAGCCAGGTATATTAGCATCAGATTACCCTAAAGCTCCAAACGATTTTCTCGTTCAATTAGAAGGATGCGGATTTTTTCAGGCTGGTGACAAGCAGGGAGCAGGGCATCTTGCACTCAGCACTTCGCTGTACCTTGGTAAGATTTGATCCTTTGTGCTGTGTCGAGAAGCCATGCAATAGCAACAAGCCATAAATAAAAACTTTCTTTGGGATCAAGCTCCCATTCTTCATTTGGAGAGGAAACAACTGATCCATTGTGGTTTGTTTTTTTTAAAATAAAGGGCCACAATCCTGTTATACAGGAAGAGGGAATGTTTGCTGTCTGTTCACAAGACAAGAGCAGACAGAAGACACGCTAGTACACACAGCATCCCTGTCACAAGCCTAGAATTTAATATAACATGCCATATTGTCAAACATGAAATCGTAAGCGAGGCTGAGAGACCCAAAAAGCCTCTCTGAACGGCTCTGTCCGTCAGGTTTCAGCTGATGTTGCAGGCGGACAGAAAACCCGACACCTCTACAAGCTCTGGCTGCAACAAGACACACAAAAGCAGACTTTCAGGATTCACACTGCTGGCAGACTCAGTCACAGCACCAACCCTCGGAGAAAAGGGGCAGTTTGCCATCGCTGCCGTTACCCAAACATCAATAATTCTACTCTTATCATTTAGAATTCTTTCTGTAGATCGATGATTTTTCCAGTTTTCAAACTGAACTGCTGCCTTCCGCTTTCAAGCAGCCACTCATCATCACCCTTGCGTTTCGCCGGTAGGTGACAGTATAAATCACCCCGTAAGGATGTTAATATGCTTTAGGTTCCTGTCGGTTAAAAGGTGTTTACATGGGTATCCTGACCTTACTTGCAGCTTACTGAAACTTCTTTGCCAGCCAAAAGTATCCCAGTTATACTCACGGAACAAAAACAACGTCGTGGATGGCTTCCTTATGAGAGACAACAATCAGCTCCTCTTTAAACGCGGTGTAGTTAAATCGGTAAATCTGGCACTCATTTGTCCCTACAAAGAACTGGTGACCCTGGCCTCTACATGTCATGGAAGTGACACCACCTTGAACTTGAACTTTCCTGTCAAGAGAAAGCAGACGTTTGGCCTGACGTTGACCTCGAGGTACTTATTTTCCAGCTTCCCTTTTCCCCTGACTTCATAGAGCCTTGACTTTCCCCGATTCCCCAGAAAGCTCCATATTAGGCTGTGACATCAATACGCAAGAACGTGGTGGTCAGGATAACGTTTCGTTCCCAGTCACAGGTTAATACTTCCCATGGACTTGCCCATCCCACCTGCCGCTCTGCCAGGGCTTGCAAAGGCAGTGCTCTGGAGACTGTCTTCTGGACCAAGGCCTAAGGTAACAGCATCTTTGTTGGTATTCTTACTCAAGTGCACTTAAGCATCCCATATTCAAGAATATTTTGAGACAGTTCAGATCTTCTGGAAATGGTTTCGATCGTACAAAGCTAACCTTACAGAACTGTACGCTTAAGTTGGCTATTCAAAATGGATAGCTGTGAGCCCAGTTTTTGAATCACATCTGGGGAAATGACACCTGCAGCTTTCTATTTTGTATGCAGAGAAAAGCCTTCCATGTACTCCAGACACGTGCTGATAAAATTAGCGGATCCCTCCTTTAAATGCCAGGTCCTCCAACAAACCCCTCTTTAGATGCCAAATACTACTCTTTCTCGGCTGGGATAAATAAGCATAATTTTACTGACTTCAATAGACCTGTCTCACTTTGCATCAATTTTGGATCTGACTCCTAATGCCTGAAAGGAAACTACGGTCATTTCAAATGAACGATGCGCAGGGCAATTCACTTCTGTGCAAACATATGCCATCATTTTCAGTCTGCTTCAGCTTGATTACGCTGGAACCACACTGTCTGTTTTGTCTGGAGGACTGGAAAACTGAGATTTACTCGGATTATGCCTTTATGTAGAAACGATTGGTTCTTCTACTGAGACCCTTTGGGGGAAATGACACCTCCACCCTCCTGATTCTCCCACCCACAAACTCACTTTATCACTTTGTAGTTTGGGCCTACACAGAGAGCTACAATCCCTCCTCCAGTGCAGACTATTGAATTTCCTCTGTTCAGCAAACGCAAAGCTGTCACTCCCTAGGAGGAAACAGGATTAAAACACAATTGGATGGAGGCAGAGGCTCTTGACTGCTGCAGCTATGCTGAAGAGCACAACGGAGTCTCTGCCATGCTCCTGGTGCCGGTGTTTCTGTCACTCACATTTGGCTTTATCAATATTCTTTGACTGACCTAGGCTAAAAAATGACTCTCTAGAGGGAAAAGGGAGAAAAGAGTTATTAATTACAGGTGTATATGAACTACTACAGTATGAGTCTTTATAGAGCAAGTAAACAGCACCATCACAAATCCTTCAGAGCAGCCAGGACCACGTATGAGGAAGAACTTCTTCCCTCTGAGGGTGACGGAGCCCTGGCCCAGGCTGCCCAGGGAGGTTGTGGAGTCTCCTTCTCTGGAGATATTCCAGCCCCGCCTGGACAAGGTCCTCTACAGCCTACTGTAGGTGACCCTGCTTTGGCAGGAGGGTTGGATGAGATGACCCACAGAGGTCCCTTCCAACCCCCACCATTCTGTGATTCTGTGATATCCTTACCTCCTTCCAGCAAGCACTACACACATTTCGTGTAAGTGCCTCCACTTTTCCTTCCATTGGTTCTTCATCTGTCAGACACGAGAACAACAGAGGATAAAACTCAGCCTAAGCATCCTTTCCTACAGCTGCTTTTAGGACAGATCCTCTGCGTCACAGGCCTCTCTCCCTGTCTGAAAGATGCAATCCCATCTCCCACCTATTAGTTATAAACCACAACTGCCACAGAAAAGCTCTGGAAATTAGTCAGCCCACCTTCAACGCGTGTTTCTGCTATTTACTAAGATGAGTAGATCAACAGGAGGTCAGCAGGTCAGCCATTAGAAAAAGGAGAAATGCTTTTCAGTGGATAAAGTACCAGACTACAGCAAAAAAAACTAACAACCACAAAATCAATAAACAAAACCAGTTCTCAGCCTTGCAGCAAAATTTTAAGCCTAAGAAAAGTCAGTCTCTGCTTCAGTAGTGCTACCTGTGAAGTAACATTACTGTTCTGTATATAAGGCAACAGATTCATTCTTGAAAATCTCTGAGAGACTCCAAGGTAGGCTGCAGGAGGGGTGAAATGACTTCTATGGGGTTAAATCCTTATATTCTTACTCAGAAAAATATCCCTGCTACCTCGGGGGAACATATGCGTGAGTGAAATGGAAAGGAAAAAGAAAAAAAAGGAAACACTGGAGCTTTACGCCATCAAAGCTTGGACTGAAAAGGAAGCTCTGTCACGAAGCAAGCGTGTACAAGAGGCATTTCCACCCTCACCAAGAGGGCAGAAACTCCTCGCTGTCGGTTGTTCCAAACAGAAAGGCCAGCGGGTAGCAGCTCCAGGCTCCCCGCGACTGCTCAGGAGTCTGTTGAGGTTGACATCTGAAGATGCAGTACCGACTCCAGCAACATTTGCCACTACCTAGGCTAATCAGCAGTATTGCCAACTGTTGTGATAGTCCCAGCAGCTTCACAATATTAAGATTTTTTTCCTTTAAGCCAGAGCTCATAGAGCTATTATGTGAAAACAACAAGCCTGAAGAAGGGAATTCTCAAAGAATGATAACCAAGAGGGAAATCAGAAGAATTCTGCATTTATTCTTCAGGAAGAAATCACTGTCACATGCTTGCCTTGTGATTTTTGAACAAATACAGGTGTCAGCACTTTATGACAAAGTTTGACATCCAAGCAGCACCACCCAGCATTCCTGTTCTTTTCAAGCATTAATCTGGCCTAACCTCACTGAATTTTCAGGATGAAACACTTCCAGGTGTTTAAAGGAATGAAAGCCAGAAAATGGTGACTCTCTGTGAGGAAAGGACTGAAGCTCTAACGAAGGAGAAGGAGGAAATGACGAACGAAGAGAAAACAAAATGCACATCTGAGCTATTCAGACCCAGAAAGGATGTTGCAAAAGCCACAGACAAGGTTTGGAAAAACGACCTTGGTTCAATTCTCCAACCAAATAGAAGTAAATGGTTGTTTTTAAAGTCCTGCTTATACTTTTTGAAGAAAAAAAATACTGACCATCTACATAACTGCACATTCCCGTGCTGGCATTCCAGGCAGCCTTGCGCCTACCTACGCATTGACTTAAGGACTATTTAACTTCACGATCAAATAAATATGGATTGCAGAGGGAAAAAAAAAATTATCCTGATTTGTAATTTATTTGCACTGGATTTCTTCAACAGTCCGTCTCCACCAGTAGCATATCCACAGTCTCCTGTCACATCAGGACTGATCACTGTGAAAAACACAACCTCCAGAGAGGATTTTACGCCATGCTATGACAACACTACCAGGCAGGAAGCCAGGTTTCATGCAAATATTCTTAGCAAGACCACGAGAACAAAGAGATTCTTTTTAATTAGAAATATGATCCACAAGCAGAACTGTTTCTGAACAACGTTTTTAAAAATTTCCTATGAGGTGTTGGCAGCATTTTGCACGTCCCCTCTTATCACAGGCCCATCAACTGCCTTTTGATCTACTGCTTTGCTGTTTTTCCTGTAAAAGACTTCCACCTCAAATGCCCTTTGGGTTTAGCATTATGGCAGGTGGCGGCATTAGGAATCAAACCTATGACTACGTAGTTTATCTGATTACAGCTCCCTGCTACTGCTAACAAATTAAAGTTTGTGCAGCACTGCCAAGACTGCTTTGATTTTTCTGAGGTATTCTCTTGGGTTCTTCAATTTGAGAGGGAAGCAGATATTATTAAGACATGAAAAAACAACATTAAAGTGGCCACGATTCCCTGCCAGGGTCTCGAAATCATCAGAGTTTCATTTCAACTCCAGCTTGACACTTGTGCTTCCTTCTTGTCTAGTCTGTTCTCTGAATCACCACGAGTAAACAGATAGCTTTGGAAGCTGCACTCATCAAGCCGTTCACACTAACGATGCAATGAATACTGTATTTTATGCACTGCCAGTCTTGTTGTAGAGTCTAATGTAGGAGGTTAAAAATATCACCATTCATTATTTACTTCTTACAAAAAGAAACCACTGCTTTGAAGTATGATTATAAACGAAAATACCAGCAAAAACCCAGCCTGCCCATTCCCTTCCCTGCAGGGATACTTGCTCTTTGTCCCATTCTGATCTCTTGCTAAGCTCTTGAGTGCTCTATGAACTCTTCCAGCGCGCTTCCTTTCAATATTTTTTTTTTTTCATAATGCAAATCACTTCAACTATTTCCGAAAATGCATTTGCAATCGTACGTCCCGCTTTGCACCTGAACGAGTGCATTATAGCCCTTCAAGCATGAGACTGGGATAAAAATTAATTTTGCTGTTGATTCCAGTATTTATAGATGTTACAGAAATGCGCTTCATTCCATGTAGACAGAAAACAAGTTGCTTCATCATGCCAGTGAACTATTCTGCCACTCCTCCTCAAAACAGAAACAAAGAAATCTTCAGATCATGTCTACATAATAAACACATTCTTATATATCTAAAGGCAAAGTTACTTTATGGCTGGCCAAACTGATTTTCAATAAACAGCTTCTCCTCACCCAAGCAGTATCTAAACTCCTTCTGTAAAGATACGCTCGTGCCGGGGTGGCTGTGGATCCCAGGCTGAGAGTCTCTCGGCACGCCACTGGCGCGTCGTTCCCCGGCGTGGCTGGTGAGCAGCGTGTTTAGAGACACAGCGTTAATGTTTGCTCACCAATACACCTCTTTTCAGACAGAACTGCAATGAAGCGATGAAAGCGGTTCCACGGGGAGGGAGGCCGGGGTGGTTCCACCACGGGAGGCTGCACAGCCGACCTCCCTGCCAGGGAGCCGGGGATGCCTGGTTGGGAGAGGCAGCGCCTGTCCCTAGAGCCGTGCTTTGGAGCAGTCGTGCCCACCCTGAAAAAGCTTTGCTTTGCACGGCCAGAGAGGGGAGGATTTTTGTGACAACTACCAAGACATGGTAGATTTTCAAGCAAGATACAAAAGATGTCTTGTGAAATAAGCTCTGCAAGGCGGGGGGGGGGGAATAAAAATCAACACTTCTCCTAGGGTTAGCAATATTACGCACTCAATTGTGTAGAAGAAAGGATGCAAATACTTTTGTTTTGATAAATGCTGTGATTTTGAGTTGAAAAAACATCTGCAAAATACCTCTTTCGGCTTTGAAGGCTCTGCTACAATGGGAAATTTCTGCCATAAATCATTAGGTCCTACGTGTGTTCAGCGAGGACTTGTTGACAGTCTAGTGACAAGGTATTATTTGTATGCAGAGATGTGCAGCGGGTGGGTGGAAAGGGAATCACAGTACAGAGCTGGGAAGGGAGAACTGCAAAGTATGAAAGCTGGAAATCAAAATGCACCAGCACCTTCTCACCGACTGCAACAAGACAGGTTTGCCCTGATGAATTTCCCATTTCAGGCATATGGAAACTGCATTGGTAAGAGTGAGGGAAGGGAGCAGAGAGGAAGAAAGCAAGAGGAGGGGGGGTGATACGGTTGAGTACGTGTCCGACTAAGAAGCCTGTCTGCGAACCAAAATGTGTTTTAAGCAACAGGGTAAAGGAGGAGATTGGAAGGACTGCTTGCTCTTTCCACCCAGTGTGAACATCTCCTCTTCTTTCCCTTCTCCCAAAATGACCAGTGCTCTATCTTAAGCAGCTGCCATTCCATAATGCTCATAAAGTTCAAGTCAGATCAGTGCCTACCAGCTCAGGTCACCCACATGGCTGGCACGCAGCTGTGATGCGATCCACTTGTGGAACTTCTCCCTATCATCTCGTCAGTCTCCTGCACAGTCAAAGGTCCTGTTTTTCTTCAGCTTTTCACTATCAGAAGTGATGTCAGCTGAAGCTCACAATGCTCTAAAAGTCTCTGCCACAAACTGGTTCCTATGGATTTGCCTTATGATAAAACCCCTCACAGTACCGATCGGGCTGTGCTCTGGCTTTGAGCCTCTGCTTTTCCCCAAGAGGCCCTAGGCCCTCTTTCAACCCCCAAAACTGTACAGCATCCTGCTAAGGACCCTACTTGAGCGCTTCCTTAGCAATCGTCTCAGAAGCGTTATTCTTTGTGATGTTTCGTTTCAAATGCATTTGGCACCCCTCCATCAACCCTGAAGGCAAGGGAGTTCAGGACCTCGCGTGGCTTCACTCAGCTACTCCAGATGAAGTGCGTGCACTGCCAGATGGAGCAGGACTCAAACCACACAAACACGTAAACAGGGAGGTGACACTTGATCATCAAGACCTTGCCGTAAGCCACAGCGGAGATCAGCCAGGACATGGGGCCTGTGTGGATGCAAAACCCTGTGGGATGACTGCTGGAAGATGTACAGCACAGGTACACCCCTGAGAGTACGTACCTGCAGTAAACTTCTGGTTTCCGTCAGGAAAACAAAACACAGACATTCTTGTCACTTCATACGTACACAGAATTAAACTACTTGCATTCCTACAACGCAACTGGGAAAAATGAGCACTAACTTCTCCAATCTTCTGGAATAGATAAACATTGAAATATATTTCAAAGAATTCAGTAGCTCCAAGTTATCCCAGAGTTAATGGGCCTGCATTTACAATGCAAGAAACACTGAATTTTGAATGGGGACATATATGGTTTGCATGTATATGCGTTGGTACAAGCAAAGTTCAGGAGATTTAGAGAAACAAATCCAGAGTAGCTTTTTCTTTGGGGCTCACCACCGAATATTTCTTACAGTTCTTGTTAGTCTTGTGTTTACTCTAAACCAAGATCTGCTGCTTTGTAGGACAGCTTCCCCATGGCATCCCTCGCAGCACCCTCGGTACTCCCATCTGCATGGCTTCCCCTGCCGCTCACCGATTTTCATGGTTGCTAACAGAATCGCAAAACACATTGAACCTCATGCAAGAAAGTTTTTCAGGGAATTGTTTAAACCCCTTCGGTATCACTTCCTCCACTGGGCGTAAACTGAGAAGCTACACGCAGTCTTTTACAGTGACAAATCAAGAGAAATGAAGAACAAGTGTACCAGTTGGTGCTGACTGTTTATCATTACAGCTCCCCGCACGCAGAATTCTTGTACAACGGAAGGAGATACTCCTGTCTGAGGATACTCACACCAAGACCTGTAAGTCCCAATTATAGACAAATAAAACCTAAGTTAAAAGAACTTTGGGGTTATAAAGCCACGTGCTCGGAAGTTAAAAAGCAACAAAATCAATGTACCCTGTGCAACCTTGTTTTGTCCCAACCGTGCACATGCATTACAATAAACTCTTTAATCATATCATCTCTATTACCTTTTCGAGTAAGACCTCTGCCTCATCAGTGGCAGAATCAGAATTTCAGAAAGACAACCTCCTGAAGGGCAGGCGGAGGAATGGTACGGGGAACAAACACAAAAATCTAGGGGATGGAGGTTTCTTTAAGAGCTGTCTTGGAAAATTTCAGCCCAGACAATTAAACAAATCTGCAAGATCTGAATATAGGACCTTATAGCAGTAAGTGTGGGAAAGCCTCTTAAATAAGCACTTCTACCAGTCTTCCCAGGAATGTCCTCTGCCTCCCTCCAGCTATTATCTTCCTAAAAAAAAACCAAACTCGGGAACTACTCCACTTTTATGATTGTTTTTCACTTTTTATGACTTTTACCAGATTTATTACACAAGAGAGTTTGTGGGATGACGCATGAGATTCAGGTAAAACCCAGATTCTGAGCCAAAATTTCTTTGTTCAGAAACTGAACAAAGCTGGGCTAACGATCTCAGACTTCAGGATCAAGACTGAGACACAAAGAACTAATAGCAGACAAAAAGGTGTAGTCTGTGAATCAACTTTGTAACCGTTCTCCTGGAGGCTGTCCTACTTTCAGTTACTAACAAAGAGGAGGAGAAGGAAAAAATTGAAGTCACAGAGCTGCTACTCACCAAGCTAAACTTGTGCTTCTGGGGCCCAAAGCTAATCATCACCTTGTCGCTTGTACTCATTTTCACGATATCACCACTTGATGTGCCAGCACAGAAATACGTACCGTCATCTGACATCTATAGGAAAGCATAAAAAAAGAGATCACGGTCTGGATACCGAGACACTTGTCCCAAGCCTAGCACTGGGCGGCATAAATGTCTTTATTTCAGTGTATTGCCAGGATTTCAGCTGAGGGGATACAGCCAATGTTTTCACCCCGTCACACTCAAAGATCCATAACACCGCTGAATGCAAGACATTTTCTAACCAAATCTAGATAACGTTTCGAAGCAAAAGTGGGATTCTTTGGGTGCTGGAGCCTGTGACTTAAATACTTACCGCTTCTCTTCAGAAGCATTCAAAACACTCTTCTCTGGGATAACGAAACTGTGGGAGACCATCTGCCACGAGCCAACACTTGGTAACTTTACTGCAACTATGCAGTTGTAACTGGCATTTCTAGCATTACTATAAAAGCTGGTGTTTTTTCTCTAGACTGTAGAGAATTTGTTAGTTTAGTCAAACCATTTTGTCTGCAACTTACCGTAACACAGGTGACCACTCTTCTCAGATGCCCTGTCCGGCACAGCGTCGGCTGCATTCTCCCAGTCAGTATATCCACTTCCCATACTTGAATGGTCTCACTGTAAGAACGAATATAGTGGCATCAAATCCATATAAGCAGAAACATCCAAATTTTTCACTACTGCAAGAATTAAAAAGCCTTTACAAGGCTACATTATTCTGAAATCTTAATACAGAGGAAAAGAACAGTATCAGAGAGGCCAGAGGAAAGTCTCTGTTTTTCCTGCTGTCTCTTACAGTCCCTTTTTCCAGGTAAATCAAAAATCTTAAAGGTTCAGCAAAAACATATATGAGGATTAGAGATGAGTATGTAACAACCTTGATGCTTCATTTCCCAGAGACAAGCACTGAGGAAATCTTAGATCCTAGAACAAAAAATGAAGGGTATGGGACACTTTCAACTATTTTCTAGCACAATTTAACTGACAACATATGAGCCAATACAAAATCTTTACACACGGTCGCCCTTACATTTAACAAAGTGTTAAAATTGCAAAGGCCAGCACTCAGAAGTGCAACTGCAGCCAAGGGCACCCAAAGCCTTCCCTGATTTAAAGGTAGCTGCAGGTCCTCAATACGTTTAAATGTCAGAATAAATTGAGGGGGGACTTTTGTTAGAAGCCAGAGACCAACTGTACATCACATCTCGTGAGGGTAGGAGATGATCCAAGGACCTGCAAGATAGCATCGTTTCTACATTAATTAAACCATTGTTCAGATCCACTGGCTGACTGCTTTTCTTGTGTAAATGCTGGCAACTCAATATTCTGAACACTGCATGGGGAATGCTGAGTACAGAATCCTGCTATCAGGAAGAGAAGCGATGCGCGCAGGTCCCTGTGTGCTGCTTTGAAACCATATTTTTACGTGTGGAACAAGTAGAAATGCCTTAAAGGGACAAACTGACATATTCGTGGGTCCATTTAGAGCAAAAACAAAAAACATGAGCGCACACTACTCGTACTTAAGTAAAGACTCTTTGTAAAAGGAAATAGGCCCACGGGTTGTTTCTCTCATTTCTTTCACCTAAATTAAACCTTACTTTCCAGCAGTAACAAACACGCTGTCTCTGCAGCTGGAGCACGCAACGATGGTCGCGTTCCCGGCGGTGCGCGGCGAGGCCGGCCCCTGGCAGATCAGCTCTCTCTTTGCAACGTCCCACACCACTACACTGCAGGAGAAGGAGGGGCTTGAAACAGCTTTGCTTTTTGACATTACTTAAAAACAAACTACTGAAAAATGAAAGCAAGACAAAACCTATTTTCCCGCAGTCTGTTCCCACCAGGATACACAACAAAAGTAACTCTGTGCAGATTTTACCCAGGAAAAACCTTATCATAAACCTGCGGAGTTGCAGTTTACATCCCCTGCTCCTGAACCAAGGGTACCTGTATTTGTCAGATTCCTTCTGCTGAGCAAAACTCAAATCATATCCCAGGCCACTCAGAATCCGATCTACAATAACTTTTTACTCCACTCTTACTCAGCGGCGCTGAGTCTGGTTGGAGGCTGGTGACAAGTGGTGTCCCTCAGGGGTCAGTACTGGGCCCAGTCTTGTTTAACTTCTTCATCAACGACCTGGATGAAGAGTTAGAATGTACCCTCAGCAAGTTTGCTGACGACACCAAACTGGGAGGTGTGGTAGATACACCAGAAGGCTGTGCTGCCATTCAGCGTGACCTGGATAGGCTGGAGAGCTGGGCAGAGAGGAACCTGATGAGGTTCAACAAGGGCAAGTGCAGGGTCCTGCACCTGGGGAGGAACAACCCCATGCACCAGTACAGGCTTGGGGTGGACCTGCTGGAGAGCAGCTCTGCGGAGAGGGACCTGGGTATCCTGGTGGATGACAGGTTAACCATGAGCCAGCAGTGTGCCCTGGCTGCCAAGAAAGCCAATGGGATCCTGGGGTGCATCAAGAAGAGTGTGGCCAGCAGGACAAGGGAGGTTCTCCTTCCCCTCTACACTGCCCTGGTGAGGCCTCATCTGGAGTACTGTGTCCAGTTCTGGGTTCCCCAGTTCAAGAAAGATGAAGAGCTACTGGAGAGAGTCCAGCGGAGGGCTACGAGGATGGTGAGGGGACTGGAGCATCTCCCCTACGAGGAGAGTTGAGGGAACTGGGCTTGTTCAGCCTGAAGAAGAGAAGGCTGCGAGGGGACCTTATAAATGCCTACAAATATCTGCAGGGTGGGGGTCAGGAGGATGGGGCCAAGCTCTTTTCAGTGGTGCCCAGTGACAGGACAAGGGGCAATGGGCACAAACTGAGGCACAGGAAGTTCCGTCTGAACATGAGGAGGAACTTCTCCCCTCTGAGGGTGACGGAGCACTGGAACAGGCTGCCCAGGGAGGTTGTGGAGTCTCCTTCTCTGGAGATATTCAAGACCCGCCTGGACGGGGTCCTGTGCAGCCTGCTGTAGGTGACCCTGCTTCGGCAGGGGGGTTGGACTAGATGACCCACAGAGGTCCCTTCCAACCCCTACTATTCTGTGATTCTGTGATTCTGTGATTCTGTGATTTGTGTGTCAAAGCAAGCCCTCAGTGAAATTTATACTTCTTCTGAGCAGTGCACTGAGCCACGAATTACCTGCTCGCCCGTCTCCTCCCTCAACTGCTTCCCCGTGCTCTGCCCACAGCCCTCACCCGGCTTCCCACCGGACAGAGCGGGGTTGCTGAGGAGAGGCGTCAGCAGGGGAAGGAGTCAGGCTGTTGGAGCAGGGAGGAGCGAGTAGTCCCCAACAGCATTTATCCTCACCCTACAACTTGTCGGAGATCTTGTGCAAGAAGCGGACATGGTTACCTGCCGTCGTCCTGGCCTCCCAGGGACACCAGATAAAAGCTGTTCGGAGAAAACGCTAGTGCTTCAATTTTACCCTTATGCAGCGACAGCCGAGCAAGTAATTCCTTCTTCTGGAAATCCCACAGAATGATGTCTGCCTGCGGTGCAAAGCCAGAGTGTCAGATACAACATGCAGGATCAGATACAACAACTTTGTCTGGCAGAAGAGTCGTTAGAAGCAGCCCAGCTTAAGGGCTGCTTCTATCCAGCCAGGGCTCCGCTGACACGAATATGCTTCAGATTAGCTGCTGGAAGAAGCATTATTCCAGCTTCCCGGTCGAGTAGCTCCACTTCATTTCAGAATCAAAATTTACCTTGGGACATCGAGTACTTGACTGAGATTTTAAAATACTGAAAACACTATTACTTGATTCCTTCCATGAGTCTCAGGGTCTTTTCAAATAGGCAAACGTTAAACCATAGAGAACTTCAGAGGTCTAAAACCGCAGGTAAGTACCTGTCAGGGGCTTCTGAAAGTCCTAGGCAGCTCTGGAACTCAGGTCTCACTTTAAATATACCACCATTATTAATTAATATCTAATGAGATTTAGGCTGCCACATGCCCGCTTTTTGGATAAAAAGGATCAGAACTAAGAAACCTCTCAATCTAGTTAACTCAGTCCTAGGGAGACTGCTTAACACTTTACGAAAACATAAAGGCACATCCAGCAATGGACTAGCCACAACTTCCCATTCTCTGCCACCTCCTCCCGCTGTAGGCATTTGTTTTCCAACAACAGAACAAAATAAACGAAAGGCGTTCCCACCCCCAGCAAGCCAACTCCAATGCCTTTGGTCAATCAAAATTAGAGTTCAAATTAGAGCATTACCCACCCTGAAACCCATGGAAGTGACTTGTCCAGAAGCCACATACTCCCCGTCCCTGGAGAGGACGACAGAGGTGATGCTATCGGTGTGGCCGCGCAAGAAGGTCTGCTGCTTATCCTGCAGCTTCTGAATGACTACGGTACACCCCAGCGGGTACACCAGGTGTTCCCTGTCGGGGTGGCAGATTAGGCCACGGGGTACATGTCCTGTAAGAGAAAGGAGAGCAGGATCCGCCGGCTGTTAACGCTGCGGGGGGCTGCAGGCAAACCCCCTTCCCAGCACACACAGCCCCCAGAGTGGGCTGACCCTTCCCCAGCACCCCACCGCCCGCCGCCTGGCTCCCCAGTTCCCCCCCAAAGCCGTCCAGCAGAACTCCGGGGTCACCTTTACACGCTTCGGACCCCACCGCCAGCCCCACGGCTACCAGGAGATTTATCGAGGCCCCGAGCCACGGCGGCCGCGTCTCCGGCCCCCGGGGCCATCGCCAGCCCCGAAGCCGCTGCGAAGCCACCAACTGCCCGCGCAGGCCGGCGGACCCCCGGCCCCCACCGCAGGAGTGCTTGTGACAGGATTTTGTGCAGCCTGAGCTGGTTTGACTGCGAAATGAAACCCTTCTCCTTCTGGGAAGCTGAGTAGTTGGAAAAAAAAAAAAAATAATAATAATAAATAATGATGCACTTCGGTCAGACTTTTCTTCACTCTGCCCCTGTCTCTCAGGGCGTGAGGGGGCGGCGAGGGGAGCGGGAGGGACCCCGCAGCCCCCCGGCGCTCCCCTCAGCCCGCCCGCCGCCCCGCCCGCCGGCCCCGGTACCGTTGAAGCCGATGGCGACCCGCAGCTCCAGCTCTCCCACTCCGCCCGCCGCCATCTTCCCCCCACCCGCCCCGGGCCAGACCAAACCGCGTTCTGGCAACGGCGCCTGCGCACAGAGCCAGCGGCCGCCACCCGGCCGCCAGGGGGCGCTGTCGGGCGGCGGGCGCGTGTCCCGCGGCCGTTGGGCGCGCGGCGGCGGGGGCTCGGGGCTGCGGGGGAGGGGAAGGGGCTGGGGGCTGCGGGGTTCGGGGCTGAGGGGAAGGGGAAGGGGCTGCGGGGTTCGGGGCTGAGGGGAAGGGGAAAGCAAAGGGGCTTGGGGCTGAGGGGAAGGGGAAGGGGCTGGGGGCTGCGGCGTTCGGCGCTGAGGGGAAGGGGCTGAGGGGAAGGGGAACGCAAAGAGGCTCGGGGCTGAGGGGAAGGGGCTGGGGGCTGCGGGGCTCAGGGGAAGGGGAAGGCGCTTGGGGCTTGAGGCTGCAGGGAAGGGGCTGGGGGCTGCGGGGTTTGGGGCTTGGGGCTTCAGGGCTGCGGAGAAGGGGCTGCAGGGAAGGGGCTGGGGGCTGCGGGGATGGGGAAGGGGCTGCAGGTCTGTGGGGCTGGCTGCTGTGGGGAAGGGGAAGGGGCTGCGGAGTTTGGGCTGCGGGGAAGGGGAAGGCGCTGGGGGCTTGAGGCTGCAGGGAAGGGGCTGGAGGCTGCGGGGTTCGGGGCTTGGCGCTTCACGGCTGCGGAGAAGGGGCTGGGGGCTGCGGGGCTCAGAGGAAGGGGCTGGGGGCTTGAGTCTGCAGGAAGGGGCTGCGGGGCTGGGGGCTTCGGGGCTCAGCAGCTCCCAGGGCTCGGCAGCTCCCAGCCGGGCCACCAGTGAGAGCATGGCGGGTGCTGCCCCTTGCCCCGCTCCTGCCCTGTCCCACCCGCGTCAGCTCCCCGCTGACCCCGCTGCAGCCGAGCCACGGCGTGGACAGATGGACGATGCCCTTCTGTGCCGTCGCGCGTCCCCGCAGCCCCCCGGCCCACTGCTCCCCTCCGTCGGGGGTCTTTACTCCCCAAGAGTTTTGAACTTCACTCGGTAGCGGGGTGATGTGTGAGACAACGGGACCATCTGAAGTTCCGTCTGAAGATGAGGAAGAACTTCTCCCCTCTGAGGGTGACGGAGCCCTGGCCCAGGCTGCCCAGGGAGGCTGTGGAGTCTCCTTCTCTGGAGATATTCCAGCCCCGCCTGGCCGCGGTGCTGTGCAGCCTGCTCTGGGTGACCCTGCTTGGGCAGGGGGTTGGGCTGGGTGACCCACAGAGGTCCCTCCCAACCCCCACCATTCTGTGATTCTGTCCTGGCGGGACACGACTCGTCAGGCCGCGGGCAGCACCCCGGCACCCACCGTGACCCATGGCGGTGGTCGCAGCGGTTGTGGCCTCCGAGGTGCTGGCGGCTGTTTGGTGCCCAGACCTTCGCTCGCCCTTTGCGAGGAACCGCGCTGTCAGGAGGATGTCAGGGCGCATTGCTGATGGATGGCTTTGTGTTCCCAGGCATCCCGTGCATCTCTGGGCAGAGAGGCAAAGCGGCGCGACAGAAATCCTGTCCAATTCTTGGACAGAAAGTCCAGCGCACGACCACGGAAAAAAGAAATAGCGAGGACACCCTAGCAGAGCTGTTTAATTGAAGGGACAGAGTGATTCTGCCGTGTTCTTCGGTCAGAGCTCTGTGGGCGACGGCCGGGCCCGGGGGCGCGGAGGGCTGCGCCTCGTCTGACCGGGATGCCTGCCAAGGCTGCGAGCGATTCCTGCCGCACGGCTGGCGCAGTGCGCGCTCGCCACCGTCCTCCTGCCGTTGCCGGGAGCAGGCCCCGAGGCAGCGACGGCTCCTGCTCTGGATAGCTTGGGAAGCGGAATACAGGAAAGATAAAACCGCGAGTGGACAGTGTGTTCAGATACGGGAGACGTTCTCATCCCGCAGCCGGGATCATAAACCATGAGTGGACAGTGTGTTTGGACGTGGGAGATGTTCTCATCCCACAGCCAGGATGATAAACCGTGAATGGGCAGTGTGTTTGGATGTGAGAGATGTTCCCATCCCACAGCCGGGATCATAAACCGCGAGTGGACAGTGTGTTTGGACGTGGGAGATGTTCTCATCCCACAGCCAGGATGATAAACTGTGCATGGAAAGTGTATTTGGACATGGGAGATGTTCCCATCCCACAGCCGGGATCATAAACCGCAAGTGGACAGTGTGTTTGGACGTGGGAGACGTTCCCATCCCGCAGCCGGGACGATGTCTCTGTGGTCCGCAGCCCTCCTGCGAGGGTTGCCCTGGCTGACCCAGCTGCGCGTCCGCGTTCACGCTGCGCGTTTTAAAACGGCGCGTCTCGCGTTGTCCTGACCCCAGGCAGTCGGGGCACGTTGGCTCCCGCGTAGTCACTGCTCGTGGTCTGACGTCAGCGCTTCGCGGTGAAAAGAGACCTTCGGCTCCGTAACAAAATGCCGAGGCACGGGGCTGGGGGGCCCTTGCTGGCTGCCGGCGTACAGACCCCAGGTCAGGCTTCGCCAGTCCCTGATCCACAGTTTCAGCCATGGACAGGAAGAGTCTCTCGCACTGTGCGGGACGGTGATCGGTGTGTGATCCCGGGGGAGTCCTGGTAACCCGCAGAGCGTACAGAATTCTGCGTGCGGCTTGGAGGGTGGCACCAGGCTTGGGGCCGCGGAGGGGTCTGAGAGTGTTTTGGTGAGCTTTGCACCTCGGCATTGGGTTCCGCCTGGGCTCAAAATTCCTGTAAAATCTGTGCTGCAGTACCACTGGTTTGCTCTTGAGCCACAGACAGGCCAGGGAGGTGTGAGAAACGCCAGACTGTCTCACCTCCCCTCCAGCAACCTAAACTGGGACAGACTGGGTGGAGCTGGCTGGGAGAGGACCTCAAATGACTCCATAGGCAGCAGCTGCCGCCGCGTTCCCAGCAGCGCGTTGCCCTCACGGCTGTCCGTGGTGGGGAGGACAGCAAGCGGAGGTGCCCACGGCGCTGCCGGCAGAGACCGCAGTGGGCAGGCCGGGCTGGCGGGCGGCGCGGCGAGGGGTCCCCATCTCCGCGGCGGGGGGGGCTGTTCCCCACGGGACCTAGACGTTCTGAAAGCCCCACACTTCCAAGAGCTGCACCTTGAAGTTCTCCTGGCAGAGCGGAGGGTTGTCGAAGGTCTCGCAGTGCTCCGTGTGCCCCCAGAGCAGGTTGGCGTCAAGGGACAGAGCTTGGCCTCCCCCTCCACCTGCAAAAGCAAAGCAAGATGGTCGGACCTGCTCCCCCCACCTCGTCACCCGAGCCAGGGCACCATCCCTGCCGACGGGGTCTCTCAGGATTGCACCCATCTCTCAGCTTTCTGTCCTCTGGCCACGGCGCAGAGCTGGGCTGGGGATGCCCTGGGCTGCCTGCTCTGCTAACCAGGAGGTCGGCGTGGAGGCAGAGCTTCCGGAGAGCAATCTGCAGGGCAGCCGGTGCGAGGGGTTGCCCCAGTAGCACAAGCTGAATTATGGAACTGCTTGGAGAGCTGGAGAACAAGGAAAGCTCCTTGCATCCCCGCAGCCAGGCTTGTGCTTATCTGTTCTGGTTGGCCGTGCCCGGCTCTTCCTCAGGGTGATCCCCACCTGCATCTCCTCTCCATCCCTCACAAAGCGGTGGGAAGGGCTGGGAGAGGATATGCACCCCCAGGGGTGCAAACCTTGCTGGGAGGTTTGGGTGGTGGTGCTCCCCCTCGGCTGGCAGAGCCCCTCTCTCAGAAGGAGCATCCTGGCCCTTGTGCAGCTTTGCACTCTCCTGCTCATTTGAGGAAGAGGGGGCTGGCTTCATCTCCCCTGACTTTGAGTTCAGTGGCCTCAAGTTGCATCAGGGGAGGTTTAGATTGGAAATTAGGAGAAATTTCTTTACTGAGAGAGTGGTCAGACATTGGACCAGGCTGCCCAGGGAATTGGTGGAGTCACCGTCCCTGGAGGGGTTCAAAAACCATGTAGATGTGGAACTTCGGGACATGGTTCAGCAGGCATGGTGGTGTTGGGTTGATGGTTGGACTTGATGATCTTAGAGGTCTTCTCCAACCTTAATGATTCTATGATTCTATATCCTAACCCAGGAGGTCTTTGCCTCTACAGGCAGCTCAGGTTTTACTCAGAAGTAGAGCCCTTCTCAGCTGACGCAGCGATGTGTCGGGTGCCCACCATTCGGTAATTACCAATAATGATCCCTTCCCGTGACCCAGACATGAACATGGAGGCTGTTTTGGAAGGCAGGAGGAAATGCCTGATGGCCAGAAACGGGGAGAGACGGCCTTTCCTCTGTGGCGTGGGCACGGTGAGATGGTTGGAGCTGGTGCTGCGGCCATCCGGGGAGGAGCCGAGGAGGGATGCGGGAGAAGGGGATGGCGACCGCTGCCGTGAGCGCGGCACGGCTTTGGCCAGCTCCGGCTTCTTGATGAACACCCACTCATACCTCTCTGTCTCGGGACGGACCTGGAAAGGAAGAGGAACATGGTGAGCCCTGTCTTTTGGGGCATCTCTCCGTTGCTGGGGGAAGACTGCGCTGCCTGGCCAGGCAGGGCCAAAGGCCGCGGACCTGGGGCAGGGAAGGGACGAGGTGTGCTGGCAGCACCAGGGCTGCTCCGGAGGTGGCTGTGGCTGAGAAGTTGGTTTTGCCTTTGACAGGCGCTGCTGGAGATGGGCAAACCCACAGTGCCCACATTGCTGGGTGGGCACCGGGTGGGCGCCGGCGGGATACCGGATGTCTGCTGGACTTTGCCCCCGTGATCTCTTGGACCTGGTCCCTCTGCAAGGACGCCGGGGCTGGTTTGGGAATGCTCCACACAGGATCTGCCGCAAGCAAACTGCGCAGAACCCCCCCCCTGCCGTGGGTGCTGCCCCACTGCCGTCCCCACTGCTCCGAGACCCACCGGGGTTATTGCTCCTCGCCTCGGGGGCTCGGGGCGAGCCGGCTCACCCCAGGCGGGAGCTCGTTCTCCATTTACTCTGATCCAGCACAGCAATTTCGGTGCTGCTGAGCCCTGCCAGAGTGAAAGGGCAGCAGTGGGACCGTGGCGGGGAAGCAACTCGGTGCCACCAGGCCCTGAGTTGTCAGAGGGGTAAAGGAGAAAGCCATTAACAGACAAACCCATAAGCGTTAACCCAGAAATAAAACGTGACTTACAGTGAACACAAAGCACTCCCCTGTCCCAAAAAAGCCTGATGTCGCCCCGCTCTTTTTCCTTTCGCTCCAGTCAGAGGAGAGAAATGCCCCGCACACCTTCGGGAGAGAGCACAGGGAGCCGTCACCGGGGAAGGCAGCTGGGACTGGAGCCAGCCCCAGAACGGGGCCATCGTGCATGTGTTCAGGGGGGCAAGGGCTCTGCGAGGTGCCTGGGGGGGCCAGAGAGACAAATTCTGCTGCGCCGGCTAAATCACAGGATCACAGAATGGTGGGGGTTGGAAGGGACCTCTGTGGGTCACCCAGCCCAACCTCCTGCCCAAGCAGGGTCACCCACAGCAGGCTGCACAGCACCGCGTCCAGGTGGGTCTGGAATATCTCCAGAGAAGGAGACTCCACAGCCTCCCTGGGCAGCCTGGGCCAGGGCTCCGTCACCCTCAGAGGGAAGAAGTTCTTCCTCGGGTTCAGCTGGAACTTCCTCGGCTTCAGTTTGTGCCCGTTGCCCCTTGTCCTGTCACTGGGCACCACTGGAAAGAGTCTGGCCCTGTCCTCCTGACCCGCACCCTGCAGATATTTAGAGGCATTTCTAAGGTTCCCTCGCAGCCTTCTCTTCTCCAGGCTGAACAAGCCCAGCTCCCTCAGCCTCTACTCGTAGGAGAGATGCTCCAGTCCCCTCCTCATCCTTGTAGGCCTGCGCTGGACTCTCTCCAGTAGCTCCTCATCTTTCTTGAACTGGGGAGCCCAGCACTGGACACAGCACTGCAGATGGGGCCTCACCAGGGCAGAGCAGAGGGGCAGGAGAACCTCCCTCGACCTGCTGGCCACACTCCTCCTAATGCATCCCAGGATCCCATTGGCCTTCTTGGCAGCCAGGGCACACTGCTGGCTCATGGCCAGTTTGTCGTCCACCAGCACACCCAGGTCCCTGTCTGCAAAGCTGCTCTCCAGCAGGTCCATCCCAGCCTGTACTGGTGCATGGGGTTGTTCCTTCCCACACCGACAACTCGCTGGTGCTCTGGACATGAGTCCACTCAGCCGGCTCCCGGAGATGGAAGGGAATAACTGTGTGGCTCACAGGGCCGTACGAACAGTGTTGGAAGACACTGTGGATGGGTGTCTAGGAGTCCCTCATCCTCCACTGGCCCCTAGACTGCAGCGAGGTGATCACCTGTTTCATGAGCCTTTAGAGAAAATGCGCTTTAAAATGGCAAAGACTCAAGGTAACGCATTTTTTGTTACCGACAAGGTTTGAACCAGTCCCAGGGGAGGATCAGACACTGCTCTCCAGGTGTTTTGGCCAGTGCTTCCACCCGTGGTGAATCTGATCCTGGTATGGATGTCCTTGACTTGACCGCGGCTGGAGGGGAACTACCAAGAGGTGGGAACTCGTGCCTGTACTTGCTGCTAGCTAAGGAATAAAATGAGCTAAAATGTGTAGGAAATGAGGTTTTGTAAGTCACCTTCTCCTGTCTGCGCCAGGCCCTGGGTGGTGGCAGGGTGTTTATCTCCGCACCACGCTGAAGTGTCAGGCTTGGGAAATCAGGACTGGTAGGTCAATAAATCTTTGGGATGCCTGAACCACTTACAGAACTCGCCTCCGCTGTTCGATGAGATAAAGTACGGGTTTATGAGCCACTCTCAGAGGCCCCGGGAAGAGGCCTGGCTCAGAGGTTTTCTGCAGTTATTTCACGACTTTCAAATATTGTAGAAGCTGTCCTTATTTCTCCTCCATTTCCCTCGTGGGGCTGCTCTTACAGTCAGGGGGAGATCCTGGCATTTAATGCACTGAAAGCAAATCCTGGCTCAGGTGAAGCATCTGCTGACTTCAGGAAAGCAAAGACTGCTTTCCTTTGCTTTCCTGCGTAGCAAAGACGACACGATTTAGGCTGTATTTGCAATAAAAGAGTACAACTCGTGGCCTCTCTCCACCTCCCTGACTCCTCCTCTTTCCCCCAGCAGCACCCTCCAGACCATCAAAGGTGTCGAAGGTGGCTCTTGGTGCTGGGGTGTGCAATTTGGTCTCTCCTGGGAGCTGGGACAGACCCCAGAGCAGGGCAGGAGAGGGACCACGCAGCCCCCCAAGGCTGTTTCAAGAAGTGACAGCGGGGTCAACCACCCCGTCCCCTTCTCCACACCGGCACCAGCGCAGCCCACTTCTCTGCTTGGGAAATACTTACCTCCCCCTCCGTTGTTTTTAGGAGCAGCACCGTCGGTTCGTAGCCTTCACAGCATGTGTAAAACCTGTAGAGATGAACAAGGAGGCTGGGTCGGAGCGGGTCTGAGACCCAGGAGCAGCGTTACAAGGCTGTAAAGGAGAGCGGAGAGCGGTGGCGGCTCTTCTGAGCCTATTGCCATGCCGGCAGCGGCCCGAGGGAGCTCGGGGAAGGACAGAAGCAGAAACTCATAATCACTTAGCTCGAGCAGCTTCAGTGTTTGTGCAGAAACGGAGGGAGCTGGCTTATGGGACTCCTTGCTTGGTGAAGCAGGTAATAGCTCAGATAAATGCAAACACTCGATCCTCCCACCCAATCCTCAGGCATCAGGCTGGGGAGGATGCTTCGTGGGGGGCAGTTTACCAAACGAGCTTGCTTTTAATCTGGGTGTGTTTCGTAATCCGGGCTCTGCACCCTGTTGCTGCCTTCTGAACATGAGGAAGAACTTCTTCCCTCTGAGGGTGACGGAGCCCTGGCCCAGGCTGCCCAGGGAGGCTGTGGAGCCTCCTTCTCTGGAGATACTCCAGACCCGCCTGGACGCGGTGCTGTGCAGCCTGCTGTGGGTGACCCTGCTTGGGCAGGGGGTTGGGCTGGGTGACCCACAGAGGTCCCTGCCAACCCCCACCATTCTGTGATTCTGGGATTCTTGGGAAGGCGCCGGGCTGTGCTTCCCCGGACGGGGCTGCCCCGCTGTGCCATGGGGTGCCCGCTCGCTTGTGGTGCTGATGGAGGTGCCATCGCAACCCCACCTTTAAACACCGCCTGGAGAACCAGGGCAGCAGGGCCAGCACCCAGCCCCCGGACAGCCCGGCGTCCCTTCCCTGTCGGCTGTGAGACGCATCTCGGTAGAGAAACGCCCGGGGATGCCGCACCCCAGGCACCCTTTGCTCCATGGCCATGGCAGTGGGTGTCACTGGGCCTTGGGTTGCCTCCACCACCAGCGCTGGTCTTTTGATCACAATTTTGGGCATTGGCCATGACCCTTGGGCTCTTTTAACCTGTGTTTGGAGGGTTTGATGTCTTCCCCATTGCAGGATGCACCCACATGCTGTCTGCCCCTGCCCTGAGCTATGCCTGCTCTGAAGTGCAACCCTGCAGCTCAACATGTTCCTACGGGGGAGCAGGTTTGGGTTTCCTGCCTGAAAACATTCATGCGAAGGCAGCCTCAGCCCACTGGAAGGCTTTTGCTACTTCATGGCTTGCAAAGTCAATGGCAAACTTGTTTTCCATCTCAGTTTTGAGCCGCAGCACTGACTGCAGCCTCCAGCAGCTGCCCTGTGCTCCGTGCCACTGAGAGGGAGCCAGGGCCCTGAGGACGGCGGGGCACCTGGGGACATCCCCCCGCACGGCACATCCGCAGGGCTTGTGTCCCCTCCGCAGTGCCAAGCTGCTGATTGCCATCTGACCCAGCCTCAGCCCTCTCCCCTACAGCCAGTCCTGGCCTGGACCATGCTCAAGATCTTGAATTGAGCCCAGGAGAGTCCCCAGGAGACCTCGGATGTACCCCGTGGACACTATATGCCGCTCCTTTCTACACCACCAACCTCTGCCCAGTTCTATGCCTGGCCTGTCCGACCCAACCCGACCCAACGGGCAGACGTCACGTTACCTCTGCAGGCTGCACCCATCTTCTGAGGTGGAGAAGAGCAGCAGTGGGGGGAAGAGAGAGAAGCGCTCAGGGATCCAGGACCAGACGACACGCATCTCCTGAGCCGTTACAATGCTGGAGCTGAAGTTCTGCATGTCCACGGCCAGGTGGAAGGACTGCCTGCATGAGGGAGGACGCCCATTGCTGCCAAGCCGGGGTGCCCCACTGCTTTTAGGGGTGCAGCCCCCGTGCATCGGGTTTTGTCACGCTTTTCGCATCGTGAGCTTTCTGTTAACATTGCTAGCTGCAGCCGTGCAGTGCCTCCTAACAGGGTGCCCCGCGAGGGGCTGTGAGGCACCCAGCACAGCCAAAGCTACGGGAGATACCTGAAGATCCCCTCGTGTTTTATCTCGGCTGTAACTCATATTTTGTCTGCTTAGCCCTAAGAGCTGGCAAACAGAGGTCTCCTTACCTGCTCTGCACCATGGTTATGCCCCTCTCCATTAACGCCTTCCTGTTGGCCATCTGGAGAAGCCAGATTTCCTTGCGGGAGAACAGCCGGATGCCAAAGGCTCTCTCCAGGAGTTTGTCAACAGTCATGTGCTCTGCAATGTTCTGCACGAAAGCCTGCAGGTCTGCCTTGGTGTCAGTCCTCTCCAGCTCGGTGGAGGTCACCGAGAGCCTGTACTGCTTCAGCAAGGCCAGAGCAATGCGGTAGAGGACCTTCTGCCCCTCCAGCAGGTAGACATCAAAAACACGGATGGCGTAATTGAAGGGGAGGTCGTGAAAGAGCCACGATAACCATTCAGAGTAGACCTCAAAGACGTTCTCAGAGGTGCTGGCTATGAGTTTGTGAGCTGCTGGGCAGTGCTTGTTGGCCAGATCCCCAAAAGTCATAGAGGAGGCCCGGTGGGCCAGGAAGGACTGGTCAATGTAGCTGGTGTGGGGAGTGTTGCTGGCAATGAGGCGAGAGATGTTCTCGAAGCACTGAGCTTCATCTTCGCTGTAGTGCAGCAGCAGAGCCACCAGCGAGGGGAGGATTGGACTGTAGGTTATGTCGGGGAAAAGGTTGGCGACACAGATGAGGATCTTCTTCAAGGCGGTGACCCCTTCCAGGTTGAGGCAGTATGTGGGCATGGAACATCCCTCCAGAAACTCAGGCAAAGGGTGGGAGCTCACACTCAGCTTCCCGAAGAGCCGGCTCGCCACGTCCCTGTAGACGAGAGCATCTGGGGTGATGAGCCGGCAGGCGACCTGCTGGATGAGCCGGTGGTAGACCTGAGCTCTCAGAGTGTGGCTCGCCGCCCAGTAGCCTTCTCTTGCCAGCTTCTTCAGCTCCTTCAGGGGCTTGCCAAGGATGTCTTGGGGAATGTGCACCTCTTGCTCCGGTTCTGGCATCTTGTCCCAGTCCACGAACTGTCCACAGCTCAGACAAGAGGAGGCATCGATGTCCCAGGTGTCGGCCTCCGACGTGATCACAACGGTGACTGGAGATGAGCCAAACGTCTCTGTAGGACAAAGACCTTTTATTCAACACGCTTCACCGCCCCGGTTGACAGCGTCTCACCCTGGTTGATGGTGCTTTGAAGTCTTACAGCAGTGTCTTGTGTTTCAGCAGTTACTCTACCCTTCCGCAAAGGGAAGGGTTGCAAAAGGCTTTGCCCGGCTGGAGCTGCTCGCTTTGCCCTTGCCTCTTCACGTCAGCTCGGGGCAGCTGCTGTGCAGGGGCTCGGGGAAGCATGGGGCCAGGTACCAGCTGGGTGCCAGGGCTGCTTCTCCACACCGTGAGGGGCTTTGCACCCCTCAGAAAGCTCCTGATTTCCCTTCCCAGCCTGTGACCCGCCGAGAGGGAGGTGTGGAGAGCAGGGACACAGTCTCTGTCCCCCGGGATGACCACGGGACAGTGGTGTTACACCACCGAGGAGAACGAGCAGCTCGGTCCCAGCCCACCTCTGCAGGGGTGAGGGAGGCCCTCACCGGGCAGTGGGGACCCAAGCAATGCTGAGGCCGAGAGGCACCATCTGCATCATGTCCTCTCCCAAGGACAGAGCAGGAGAAAATGTCCTGTCTGGGTCTGGCAGCCCAGGACCAGGCTGCGACGAGCCCAGACAAGGTGGGCAGCCTCTTGCTGCCTCCTGCCAACGTCTCCTGCAAAAGACTCCCAACCCCTCCGGTGCCAGAGAGAAGGTGCAAGGAGAAGGTGCTGCAGTGAGAGGGGCTTGCCACGGGATGGTCTGTGGGGTCCCAAAGGGTCCCCGTTTCCCGTATGCCCCCATGCACGCAGGGGCTGGCAGGGGCTGGCGAGCATCGGGGAAGCCCCTCGTCCCCCAGGGACCCTCGGGAGAGGCTCCCGCACACAGCACCATGGCAGGGCTGTGCCAGCCGCCAGCCCTGTGCCGGGAAGAGCAGAGTTTGAGCTCCTCCTAGAGAGAAGAGAGCCGCGTTTCCCCTGGGCTCAGCTCCAGACCCTGTGCGAGGAGGTGGGAGTTGTCTCCATGTGGGTGAGTTCTGCTGGGTGGTGATTAATTGGCAAGCATGAAGTCGATTAGCTCACACACTAATTCCCTGATCTATTTATCTTGGATGTGTTCAGTTGGGTTGGGGAGTCTAGGATAGATCTGAACTGAGCCAAACCTCTCTGCTCTGTCCCCAAGGGGACACAGGGACACCACAGCCCTGGCCCCGTGTGCTGCATGCGTGGTGGCACGTGGTGGCACGTCGAGGGGCTCCGGGCACCCGAGCTGCTCCCAGGCTGGGTCCGTCTCTGCCTCCTGCTCTCCGGTTTGGTTTGGCCCCTGCTCAAGTCCAGCAAAACCAGCAGATCAGGTTCAGTTCTGGTTCAGGGAAGGGGCAGCAGTTTTAACCGGTCACTGCTCAGCCCGACTCCCTGCTCCGGAGACAGACAGACCCTGGGTGCGGCCGTGCAGGCTTCTAGCCCTAGAAACCCGGCTATAACGAACATCGGGGGCGAAGCGGGGCTGTTTGCATGGAGGTGGTCCCCAAATTCACCTCATCCTCGCAGGCAGCCGCCCTGCCCAAAGTGCTGAGGGGCACCGACCCGAGCCCACCCGGCCACCCGTGACCCAGCCCAGGGTGCTGGCTGGTGGCTCCAGCCCTGCCCACCCCGGGACGTGCTGGGCATTGGGGAAGGGGACATGGGTCTGCCGCGGTCCCTCTCCTGCGCTGGATGTGCCCCTGGCACAAGCAAGAGCCTGCTGCCATCTTCCCTGGCGTGAGACGTGCGTCTGTCCCCGGCTGCAGCTCACTCACCTTGCCCGGCGCCCACGCTGTCACCCTCCGCCATGGGGAAGCCACCGGCCGTCCCCCTGGGGGAGCGGGGCAGGCTGACCCCGACCTGCAGCATGTGCCCAGGCCCCAGTGCATCCCGCTGCCAGGTCCCCTCTGTCCCCATCACCCTCCCTGTCTTTTAAGGCGAGTGCCAGCCTGCCAGCGCAGGAGGTTTATTTGGTGTAAACAGGGCGAGGGGTGGAGCAGCTCCCGTGCCCGCATCGCCCCTTCCCACCCCAGTGCTGCGCCGGGGCTGGGGAGGGGGACGTAAACACCCCGAGGGGTGAGATAGCCATCAGAGCAGCAACACCACCGTTAAACTTAGTAATTTCTTTTTTCCCAAGGATAACCTTCATTCTCCCACTCTGGGGTTCACTCCCGTCGCCAGCGTCACAGGGCAGGGAGGGTGCTGCGGGGGTGAGGGAGGGCCGGGGCAACCGCCCGTCCTTGAAGGAAGGAAACAGCAACACAGCCAGGGGGTTTGCAGCCGCTTCCCGCTGGATCGTTCCTGGGCAGTCGGGAAGAGCAGCACGTGAGCAGCGAGCGCCGGGAACCGGGTGACGAGGGAGAGACTGGGGCCACCAGGAGCAAACGCCGCCCTTCTGCACCCTTTGGGGTGCTTTTCGGGGACGGGTGCGCCGGGGCTGTGCCGGCCGTGTTTGCGGCACTTCTGTGGCACCGGCCAGCAAAATCACCAGGGGAAATTTGGGGTGACGCATTCACGCACCCCGCAGCACCCCGTGCCTCCGATGGACACGGTTGCTCGGCGGTGGCACAAAATGTGATCGTTGCAGGCACAGTTCTGGTGCTGCAGCGTTTCCAGCCTGTCCTCCCTTTGAAACAGTGGTTGCTGATCGACTTTTAGCGTCAAAATGCTTCGCAGAATTACCAACTGTACGTTGTATTCACAGACAAAAGAGCTGAGCTGGAGGCAAAGCACCCTCCGACAGCCGAGAGATGCTCCCAGCAACATCACCGATCTGACATTGCTACCTGGAGAACTCACAGTTCAGGCTGCGTGTGAAAGTGGGTGTTTTTATAGGCATCTTAAAATTTTTTAAGGTTTTTTTTTTTCCCCTTAAAAAATCTGATTTTTTTCTCCTGTGATAACAGCAACCATGAGTCTTTCCTGCCTTACCTCCCTGCCTGCAGGCTTTGCCTGCACCTGCAGTGCGTCCCTGAGCATCTGCCAGCACCAGCGGTCTTGGGCCATCGGCCGCCAAGCAAGAGCGGTCCCGCAGCAGCCCTCTCCTTTCTGGGTGAAGCACCTCCTCCGTGATGTGCCAAAATCTGGCAGGAGCACGGCTGTCCTGGCGTCCCTCCCCTCCCTTCGCTCCTGGCAAGCTGGGAGCTCGAGGAAGAGGGGGCTGCCTTTCCCCAGGACCTTGCTGGGTGCCGTCTCCTCACAGAATCACAGAATGGTGGGGGTTGGAAGGGACCTCTGTGGGTCACCCAGCCCAATCCCCTGCCCAAGCAGGGTCACCCAGAGCAGGCTGCACAGCACTGCGTCCAGGCGGGTCTGGAATATCTCCAGAGAAGGAGACTCCACAGCCTCCCTGGGCAGCCTGGGCCAGGGCTCCGTCACCCTCAGAGGGAAGAAGTTCTTCCTCATGTTCAGCTGGAACTTCCTCGGCTTCAGTTTGTGCCCGTTGCCCCTTGTCCTGTCGCTGGGCACCACTGGAAAGAGTCTGTTCTAGGACAGCCTCTCCCCGCCAGACCGAAGCGGGTCTGAATCCCCCCGCAGCCCCCATCTGCCTGTCTGCTCCCCAGCAGACGCCCGGCTCCGCACCGAGAGAGGAGATGGAAGTGAGTTAGGGATGGCGCAAAATGGATCATCACCTTATGTGTTTTTAATGGTGAAAAAATTAAATATGTAGAGATTGTGCCAGCTCCAGACAAGCCGAAGGCCATAAATCCATAAATCATAGAATCACAGAATCACAGAATGGTCAGGGTTGGAAGGGACCTTAAAGATCATCTGGTTCCAAGCCCCCTGCCATCAGCAGGGACATCTTCCACCAGCCCAGGGTGCTCAGAGCTCCATCCAACCTGGCCTTGAGCACTGCCAGGGAGGGGGCAGCCACAGCTTCTCCGGGCAGCCTGGGCCAGGGCCTCACCACCCTCATGGGGAAGAATTTCTTCCTAATCTCTAATCTCAATCTGCCCTCTTTTAGTTTAGAGCCGTTCCCCCTTGTCCTATCACTACACCCCCTTGTGAAAAGCCCCTGTCCAACCCCACCACGCCTGCTAAACCATGTCCCCAAGCGCCACACCCACACGGATGCTAGTGCGAGCCCCTCGCTGTGCCGCCATGGGGCCAGGGCAGAGCTGGGGACAGCGAGAACTCCGCGCCCAGGCACTGCGCGTCGGGGTTTGGGCCTCGCCGGGCGCCGTCGTCAGCTGACCCGAGCAGGAAGCGCGGGGCTCTTCCGGGTGGCGGCGGCGGCGGTGGCGGTGATGGCTCCGGACCCCTGGTGAGCGCCGGGCCGGGGCGGCTCTGGGTGCTGCTCCCCCCGACCCCCAACCCCCGGCCTCGGGGCTCCCGGGGTCTCTCGGCCGCCCGCGGGCGCTGCGAGCTGGGCCCGAGGCTCCCCGTCCCCGGTGGCGTGCGGGGCCTGGGTACCAGCGCTGGTGGGCGGCCTAGGGAGCCCCGTGAGGGGAGCTGGGTGGGGGGGTACCCTTTCCCTTTCCCTTTCCCTTTCCCTTTCCCTTTCCCTTTCCCTGCAGAGCGATTTTTCCCCTTAAAAAAGCTGCTTTTCGGTAAATTTAAAAGTAATTCCGTGTGCGGTGCCAAAAGCACACGCGGCTTCCCGGCAGAGCGGGGACGGGGCTGGGCTGGGGCCGGGCCGGGACCGGGCCGGGGCCGAGCGGTCACCGGGGCTGATCCGCGGCCTCTCCCCCGCAGGCTGCCGCTGCATGATGCCGCTTGCCGGGTCGCCCAGGAGATCGCGGAGAAAATCCAGGAGCGGAACCGGTGCCAGAGGAACGGGGAGAGCCCGGCCAAGGTACCGGGCCGCGGGCGGCGGGGCTGGGTCCGGCTGGCGGCCCTTCCCAGCGCCGGCTGCGGGTCACGGCGGGGCTTGGGGGGGGGCGAGGCCGGATTCCGGAGCCCGAGTCACGGCGGGGCAGGACCCCCACGCAGATGGCGTCCTCATTAGCGTCTCCGTCGAGAAAGCAAGATGCGGTTTGTAAATGAAGAATGGCGTTTCGGTGTCGCGCAGAGCCGTGGGTTTGACAGGAATGGATCTCTGAGGCGTGCGGTGATGCTGGTTTTACGGGAGGAGAGCGGGAGGAGTGGCGGCAGCGCTGGGCACAAGCGTCCAACTGCGCAGGGCCAGCGCTGCCGGCAGCGGGACTGGTTTTGGAGATCCTGAATCTTGGAGATGTTGGGATGCACATCAGTTTCTGTGTACTCCTTTCTGTGTAAATACTGAATAGGTATTTTACCCCCCCCCCCCCAGGCTGGCTTACTGCCTCTCTGTCATGGCTGTAGATCAGGTGAAACTCGAATCTTATGGCCTTTTTTAGCTACATTTCTAACAAAATAGAAGCCCAGAGTTAAATAGGAATGAGAAGTGGAAGTTAGAGCTTACCTGGGAATATTATGTTCTCCACCTTTTCACGCTTCCTGTTTAAAAAATTAAAATAAAGGTGCTCAGAGGCCTGCTGTCTTTAGGACTAAAAGCCAGGTGAAAAATGTTCTTAGAGGGCTGCTTGCTTTCGGACTAAAAGCCTTGTCCTTTCCTTCAGAAAGTGTAGGAGCCTGCTTGATTGCACACCCTAGGGATCGTGCCATTAACTTCCCCCTTGACTGCGTTCAGTGCAGTGCATGCAAGCCCTGAGTGTGTCTTTTGTGATAATTTGCATAATCAAGAAAAACCCACTGAATGGTTTGTTTTGTAGACTGCTTCTCTTTATGGCAGGGTTGGCGTGTGCTGCGCAATCGCCGTATCTCTCTTTGCTGGTAGCTTCTTAAATAAAATGTCATTTTTGGAATGTTTCCTTTGAAGAAGGGTTGAAGAAAACAGTGTAGGCTTTGTACGTAATCAGTGCTTGTTAATGAATGACTCAAATTTGGCATGAATTGTACAGAGGTTTCAGAAGGCCCCGATGAGTGGGATTGGAGAGAAATATTTTCTCTAGCTGTAGAACTGAGAGGAGTGTTTAGAGGTGGCGATCAAACTCCCTGCTTTCAGGAGGATGAAGTATTAGAAATCGTACAGATATATGCCTAAGCAATGGAAGGCTCATAAAAAGGTTGCAGTTTAATCCATCCATATTTATAGAGGACAAAGTTCTCTGTTTGCATCATAGCAATCTGTGACGTGTTCCAGAAAACCCCAACAAAACGTCGTATTCGTGTTGTTTGAAGCCTTTCTTGTACCGTAACTCTCCTGGCTTCTGTTTTATGGAAACATTACTCATCTGGCTTATTTCTTCATAACATCATTTGTTCCATGCCCTGTGTTTTCCGAGTGCAGTTTCCCTTTAATCCATTAACAGTTGAAGATGAATATTTGGCAGTGCTTGGTTCTACTATAAACAAGTTTCCAACAGTGAGCGAGTTATTTTCATAACAAATGCATGTTGAGAAATCCATGGCTGAGCAGTGATATATTCTATGACTCCTGAATGTTTTAATGGAGAAAAAGTCTTTGTACGATATTTGCCTGGTAGGGAGAATTTAAACAAGCTTTTATTATTATAGTATTTTGCCATTAGCAAGGCTAAAAACACTTACTGCTTATCGCTGAGCAAAAAATAGAGCATAAAATTTAAAATGGAAAAAAAACCACCAACCAACCTGTAGGGAAAGGTTTCAAGCCAGCAGTTACCATCTGTGAACTCTGCTCTATTCAGCTGATCTTAAAACTTCCATTGACTTCTTTTTTTCTTTAGGGGAAGTGAAATCTTTTCTTACAGCGCTGCAGTTCCTGGCCAGAGTAGCAGAGGGAGTCTGTCAGATGACTCCTTGGGCGTGTGTACCTTTAGGGTACTTTGCTGTTCTGAGCCGATTAAATGCAGCATTCTCCATCTGGACACGAGTGCAGGAGATGCACGTGTGAAATGAAAAGACCTTCTGTTACCTGATGGCAGAGCTAGAGGCTGTGCCGCGGGTTGAGCTCTGCTGAGAGCATTTGTACCCCATCCCGGCTTCGGAGACGTTGCCGCAGTGCTCGGTGCCTTTGGGTCTGAGGGTGGATTGTGCAGCTCTGGGCTCAGCCGCGTACTCTCAAGACTGCCTCAGCGTGGTTGCATCTGCTTTCTGTGATCATGTTTGGTAGTGTTTGGGAAAGCTTACTGAGTAGAGCAGATTTAAACTTCTGATGCTATCAGGTGATTTTTGTGGGAACTCCCGCTCCGTTCCTGCGCAGATACCAAGTGCGGTTTAGCTCGAGGCGGGATCCTTGCGGCACAGCGACCATTCGTGAGGCTTTGGTGTCTGGCTGCTGCCTCTGTGGCTTCAAGAACGCAGGAAAGAGAGTCGGAGCAAATACTCCTGCTCTGTTACTAGTTCATCACGCCGAGCATCTGAGGTCGCTAACTATTACAGCCCACAGTGGGGCTAATATCTTGTAAACAAGAGCACATAAGGTCTGAATTAGGATGACTTGCATAGTTATTTGCTGTTACAGTGTTTTTTCCTAGTGTGTTCTGCATAACTGGAGTGAAAAGGAATAATATTTAAGGAGGAAAAACCGAGGGGATAATAATGTCAGCTGAACTTGGGAATGGGCGGGGAGGGAGGAGGAAGATTCCCGCACCCCAGCTTGTTTGCAGCAGGGAGAATGTGAATGACTTCTTTAGTGGGAACAGACGCTTCTGAATCTTGGGCAGGTCAGTTGTGAGAAATGGCTGGGAGTCATAGGTGCTGCTCTGAAGGGAAATGGAGGAAATCTGAATTTCTTTGGGATCTTTAGCGTAAAGTCTGGAAGAGTTCAGTGGAGGGAATGTCTGAACCTGTAGCAACCTTCCCCCTAATCCTGGGAGCTGGGCAGGAAACCTGGTGGCAGAAGCAGCTGGCGCATGTGTTTGTGTTAGAGATCAGAAGAAAGAACTGGAAAACTAACTGGAAAATATTAAAATGTGCTGAAATATTTTGCCCGTGTAAAGGAGTGTGTTTATAAAGACTTGAAAGAAAGCTCTCCATATAAAACAGTGTTAGTGCCTTAGAATTGTGTTTGCAAAACTAGTCCTGTTTATCGCGTTATTTTGTAAGCAGTCCAGACCCACTCACTGTGTCGTTCCCTTGGCTGCTCTGAGGCAGGCTGTCTAGGTCTAGAATGGAGTCCTTCACACTGGTATAGCTGAAGTTAAATACATTGTTACCTGCATGTAGTAGTATGAAATTTTGTGCAAATATGAGTCAGACCGGAGAAAAAAAAAAAAATCTCTTTCTTCCCCTTCAGCTCAACGTGATTATCAGATCGTCGCTGCAGAATCTCGGAGAGAAGATCGATCAGCTGAAGGACTTACTGCTTCGGGCTGTGTCAACACACCAGATGTATCTGTGTAAACAGCTCACTGACCTTTCTGTGTTGTGGGAGAGGGTGGAAAGATGTGCTATAATTGCTCTGCCATGCAGTTAGGGTTTTTCCCTCATTCCAGTTTTAGAAGGCTTTGTCACTAGAACTTTTTCCATGCTGCTGTTTAATATTTTCATTGCAGCTGTAAGCATAGGAAGATTTGAGAGCCTGGGCACCTCTGGTGTGGTGGGCGTGAGGCTGGCGTTGGTTATGTTTGTGTCGGAGCTTAACAAGATGATCTGAAAAATCTCAGAGCTGCCCTTGTCTTGGCTGTGCACTGTGCCAACACGGCTGACGGAGAGGCTGCTCTGTGAGCTGAGATCACTCGTCGAGCAGAAAACCCGCCGGTCTGTTACTGTCTGGTGGCTCAGCCACTGGCTGCAGGAGAGCCGGTGCTCGGAAAGAGGGAGGACGGAGCCTTGTTCAGGGTGCGGGCGGGGACTGGGCAGCCCTGACTTGGACTGACTTAGGGAGCAATGGAACAGCGTCTTCAGAATGATGTGAAAGCGCTGTAAAATACGCCTTAGAAAGGAATCACAGGCTGTCTCCTAGGAGCGTTACCCCGTGGCCTGGCCTGGGTTTGCTGCTCTTTCCAGATGCTGGGACAGTCAGGCTTAAGGAGTCAGAGAAGCATGTCCGTCTCCCTGAAGACAGCCAGCAGCAGTCTGATTTAATGAATGAATGTTTCATATTTCAAGCTTATTACAGCAGAAATCTCTTCTAAGCACAGACCCCCTGAGTGCTGTGCTGATGGCCAGGGGTAAAACTTTCCTCCAGTGAGTGCCTGAGAGCAGACAAATGCTACTGCTGTGGCACAACACAGATGCATATCAGTTCAGCTGTTGCATAACCTACTGAGCAGTACTTGGAAGAGAGTTAGTAGTACTTCAAAATGTCACAAAGATTAATTAAAAAAAGCAAACATATGTCGCCCATCGAAGCTGCAGCACTTCAGGGCACCTTTCAGAGATATTGCATGAATCATTTTTCTGCTGCGTCAGTGGCTGTCGGGGAGTTCTACTGATGAACTGCAAGTGGAAACAGATGCTCAAAATACACTTTTGATTGTTTGCTGACCACCTGGCTGGGAGCTGCTCACCTGCTCTGTGTTACGAGCCTCCAGTGAAAGAAGATGTGACATACCCTGCTGATTTCAAAAACTCTGCTCTGTTTGGGCCTGCCACTTTTATATCATAACAGTATAAACTGGAGCTCTTTTAAGACGACTCATCCTTCCCTGAACTTAACCCATGCAGTACTCTTATACATTATCAGTGTTACAGAAGAGGTCAACTGCCTAGGACTTCTTAGTAATACATGAAAGAAGGGTTATGTTGGGTTTTGGAGGGGGAAGTACTGTTCTTAATACTTACACTAATTTGGCAGTCAGTAGCCTTCTAGTTCTCTTACTGCTTTGAGATGATGACCTGAAGATTGCTCTGTGGTCACTGTAGGAGACTTTCTCTTTGAGATCTGTAAACTTCAGAAACACATTTAGAATAACAGCAGATTTCATTCAGAATAATGTGACCTGTCCTTCTCTTCTGAAGTTATAGCCTTTTTTTTGAGTTAAAATAGTTACTGGAGTTAATTTTGATGATCAGGAGATCTGATTTATTTTAAGAATGTATAACAAGTATTTTTTTATGCAATAACATTGAAGTTTTTCAGCGTTTTGACGTTTGGTCCTTAACCGAGTATCATCAGCACACAGCTGGAGGGAGACAGGAGGCAGAATTTGGTGGATGACCTTCTCACACGACAGAGACAACTTCAGGCATCTTATAAGAACGAAGGCACAGAACCAGATGTGATAAGGTATGGCATCGTCACCTCAAATGAACAGTGTGATTTGTGCTTTGAGTATGTCTGAAAGTAGTGTTAAATGCATCCGTTGACCTCTACGTGTAGCAAACTGTGGTTTCACTTGCTTAGAAATCATGTGTGTTTTCAAGTGAGGGGGGCGAGGGCATGGGGAATTGCTTGGAAGAGGCAGTAGCTGACTTGGTGTTCTAGCAGAGTCGGTCTCTGGGTTGGACTGATGGGTGCCAGCACACAAGGGCTACGTGAATTGTTGGAAAGGACGCTGTGCGGGTGAGGCTTAAGCTTCAGGCAGTCCCCAGTGTTTGTATTGCGTAGCAGTCAGCGGGGGGGCCTTCAAATGGATTACATTTTAATTTCTATTTTGCTGTGTCCTTTTCAGCTGGGAAAAATAATTATGGTTAATAGCCTTCAAGTTGTCCTTTCCTTATGCAGTTCTCATATAGTCCCTTTCTCGTGGAAGAAGTTGCATCTGTCATCTCTATCAGGCTGTTAGAAAGAATCCAACCCTGGTGGTCTCTGTCAGATGGGGACGAAAGGCAGAGCCTTTTCTTGGAGTGTGAAATTCGGGCCTCTTGCCTGAGTTAAGAAATTACTAGCAGTGTGCAAGTTGGGTTTGGTGGGAGGCACTCAGGTGCTGTGTCCACAACATACAAACCATGTTAGGCATAGACTTGGTATATAATTATATAAAAATATATCTTTTACTGCAGATGCTGCCGTTCTGTACACTCAATGTGCAGAGGGATAAGGAAGGATGGGTTGTTCATAGTGCTTTGTTAGTGGCTGTTTGAATCTTATGCGTTTCCAGTTAGGTCAGCAGCAGCTTTTCCCTGTGGAATTCCCACTCTTGAGTATTTGGTCCCATTGACTGTACTTCAGAGTTTTTGGTAGCTTTGGTTTCTGCATGAGCATGCGTGTGTCTTGCTGATGAGCTCCTTGCAGCTGCTTCACATCCAGGAGCTTTTACATATCACTGAAATACCGAGTTAAAAGTGCTTGCTAAGCAGAAGAATTCAGAGATTCTTTTGAATTTGTTACACTTCTCTTTCCTTTCCCAGTTCAAATAGCATAGCCAACCTTCCCTTTTCTCCTTATTCCTCCTCTTTTCTCCTGTGTTTTTGGTGACATCCATGCTGGTCAAGAGCGAATATCCTGGGTTCAGCCTGGAGCTCTACACATGTTACAGATGGCCAAAAGGCTCTGCTGACAAGGCTCTGTCTCTTCTGCTTTAATTATTCGATGATTCTGTGACTGGAGATGTGAGAAGTCTCTAGTGTGTTGCCTGCTCTGGGCAGTCCATGAGCTGATCCGGCTTTCTGAAGTGTGGCCATCCCTGCTGTGGCAGGGCAGCGTTGGCGGGTTGCTTCTCTGGAGTGGCAGAGGGCGACGATTCAACCTAGAGCTGACCTGGTGTGAAGGTGTTGAGGCAGATGGGAGGAAAATATCAAAATGCCATGGTAATTTCAAATTCAGTTAGAAATGATGAGGGAAACCAGTATTTTCTAGCACAAGATAACATCAGAGACAGTATTTATTAGCTAGTGTTGCAAGTCTTGAAGTTTTATAGTTCTCTTTTAACTTCTTTAATTAAAAATGGATATAACTATGCCAAGTATTTGCTGCCTGCTGAATTCACACCCCTTCCATGTTCTCCCTTGTGGGTCTTGTGTTCAGTGTTGCGGGCAGAGATGCAGCCGAATCCTGTGCCAGTAAGTCAAACCTTTCTCTCTTGCCCGAGCCTGGCCTGCATGTGGGTCGCTGGCGAAGGAGCTTGTCTCCCCTGCCTGCCATACTGCTGGTAGGGACAGAAGATGACGGCTTCTGTAGGGTTCAGCTGCTGTTTACAGGACTGGGTTTCTCTCAAATTGTTGCAGACGTCTGGAACAGCCTGCTTTGGATTTCAGTGGGTGGCAAAGGCCTCTGCTTAGTGTGTCTGAAGTCTGAAAGTCAGCTTTTCCCACTGCATTAGAAAAATCAGCACGTGTTGTTTGATTAAGTTCTAGCAGTGACACTTTTCTCTGGTTTTGTAGTGGCTTTCCATATCTAATCCATCTCTGATGTGACAGCACACATTTTCAGAAGTCTTTTTCTTTCCAGCAGTCATTCCTTTCATTAACCTTCTTGCACCACTGATCACATATTTATTGTCCCCATGGCCTGTAACTGTGAAGGTTTTACTAGAATTAATCTTCGTTTATATTTGGTCACCATTCAGTGAGTTTTACATCCTTTGAAAACTGCTATAAAGGTATTTCTGATTGTGAAATACGGTGGCCTTAATGCTCTTAGTATTTATCCTAACTGACAACTTGGGCCAGAACACAGGCAGGACACTACATTACTTTGGTATAGCTTTAGTTTACCTTCCGGCGTTGTCGGCCCTAATTAAGATGCAACTGGAATTTTCCAGGGGAAAGGTTGTGCTGTTTACACGACTCCGCCTGAGCAGAGTCAGTTAAATTTTCTTTAACTGGTTTTCAATAGGCAATTTCGGCATCTTCTCCGCTCTTTTCTCCTTGGAAAGAGATCTGTGCAGGTTATTACAACGGAGACTTTAATGGAGCAGAGATCCCCGTGGTTTCACACCATTTGAAAGGGAGAAATGGAAAAAGCAACTAGAAACACTGACTTTCTGGAAATGACAATATGAAAATTTTGTGAGTCTTTAAACATTTGCAGAGCCAAAGGAATCAAGAGTATTCCTCCTCCTGTCTGACCAGGTGGTCAGTATGTAGAAGTCTATGTTGATCACTGGCGAATAAGTAAATTGTGTGTACTTTAACATGCCTTTCTTGCTTTCTCTTTGAATTTCTCAGAAATATAGAGAACTTTTGACAGCTGTGGGACACAAAACACCTGAAGTAATAGCTACCCTAGGTAACTTTTAGAAGAGTCTATATATATATATATATTTTTTTTTTAATGCAGGTTACTGTTTTTTCTGTTTAAAACCTTTTCTGTGAGTTGTAAGGTACTTAGGTCTTAATCCAAACAGGCGTTTTGCCTGATACCAAATAAGTATCGAGTGCCTGCCTTTAATCAATAAGCCATTAGATGCTTAAGTGCATTCGTGAATCTGGCTGTTGTTTATGGAGGAGCAAAGGCTCTTTGGAAAATAAGATTAAAATAGTCAGTTGTTTAGGTGCCTTTTAAACTCCTTCTTTCTTTCCTTCCTCACTACCAGTTACTGTTGGAAGCCCTCCTGGCTGCTGCTGTGGTGTTCTGATGTTGGATGCGATTAGCCTTGTATCTAGGAGATGGAGGGAAAGGGTAGAGCAGGTGAATTCTCCACCCAGAAACGCACACTTGAGAACCTCTGAGGCTTGAGCCATGAGATCAAATCTAGGGGCTGGGGCAGGGTTTTTCCGGCATTAACATGTCTTTGGCCCTGTAATCATGAGCCAGCATGGTCGTAATTGTCTCAACACCCTTCTCATGTACTAAACTGTGTCTCCCATCACACCGCTCGTCACCTGGAAGCACTCTGTGGTTGCAGCGTGTGTGGACATGAGTGTGGGGTGCAGCTCTTGTTCTGCTCGCCTCAGAGCCCGAGGGTCGTACCCACCCCAGGCTGAAGGGAGGTTCCAGTAAGACAGTGAAGTCTCCTCGGTTTGGCCTGTGTTCAAGGATCTGTTTGCATCTCTTCCTTCACAGCATACCAGAGGTTCCTTAAGGACCTTGCTGAAGACAGGACTGTGGTTATGGGACAGCTGTATACACATGCATCTGTAGGGAATAGCAAAGAAAAGATACTTAAACACAACAGAGGAAAGTAAGTCAAACCCCATAATTTTAGGCCTTATGCTTAGGTTGTGCCTGCATGCCTGCTATTAATGCTTAACGCTCATTTGCCTCAGGAGAACAGGCTGGTAGGAGGGCAGCTTTCAAGGCTGAGCTCCATGCCTTGTGTTTCGCCTCCTGAGTTTGCTCAAAACTACATGGAGTTTCCTGCCCGAGGTTGTTTCCATAGCAGGAGTGTCACGGTGGTGTTCTGGCCCGGGCGTGCTGGGTCTGTAGTGAGAACACACGCCAGGCTGAGACCTGCTGGGAGGCTCATGCTCTTGTTGCTTGAGGTCAGGCAAATGTCAGCATAAACTTTGTGCTGTGTCTTGCCCCAAAAGTGTGGGACCGAGGGGGGAGTCCATCACCTTGGGTGCAGGATGCAACTGATGGGGTGGTTGAGCATTTTGTGGATGGGACAGATAGTCTTACAGGATTAGATTTGTCCCTGTGCCTCTTCTCTGGATGTATCTGGAAAAAATTCTCCTTTCTTATAATTCCCTTGTTCCTGAGGAGTGCAAGTGGGCTGTAGAGGTGAGGCTGTTTCAATGAGGACTATATAAATGGTTTTATAATATATTTAGTATTGTGCTATGTACAATCTTGCATAGAAAATAAGGGAAGGTGTAGAAAGGAGATAGTAATATTTGATAACAAGGTTGATCTCTCAAGGAAATGTTTATTGCAGTCTATGTTTTGAGAGTTTATGTAGGAAAGTGAGATGACTGCGAAAGAAAATGTGAGTGTAAACCTTGTTATAAAGTTACAGCCTTCGCTGGGGTCGCTTGCCCTGGTGTAGGAGTATCTCCTCTGTGTAGTTTCTTTCCACAGCCCCACCACCCTGTCACTCAGCGTTTGGAGTGGAGGTGTTATTCCGAGAGCAGCGTGTTGGCACAGCCGTACAGGCACACTTCCAGCTGGTGGCTTGCTTCGTGCTGCTCCTCCGTGGGCACGAGGTGCTTGGGAGCCGCTCGTTCTGCCGCGCGAGTGCAGAAGCTGCCGTCCCTGGGTTGTGGACAGGAACTGGTGGTTCCAGAGGGGCCGCAGAGGACCTGTGTTCTGCAAATCGGCTGGCCGGCGTCCCGTGCGGCAGGTGGCTTGTGCACCTTCCAGTCATTGAAGCCAGTGGGACCAGTTAACTGAATCGCAGGTGAATGGTGTCAAGAGCAGCACGGCATTTCCTCAACCGTGAGATGTGCTGCTCTCGGGCCTAGTGCTGGTGGAACCAGGGAAATCCTCTGCCAGCTGTGGGGAATGCTGCTCCTTCTGTAGGCTTCCCGTCGGGAGCGGTGCCTGGGGGAACGTCTCCTCCTGGGAAGGTACCTGGAGGGGATTTGGAAGTGCTTGTGCTCATGTGGCTTCTCCCATTTTTTTTGGAGGGAGAGAGGGCTTTTGCTGTGTATGTTAAAATTATACTTGTTGTATTTGCTAACTTGGACCTTCCTAGAATATACTGCCTGCCAGTGTGAGCAATTGAATCGTAAGTGAGAGAATACCCCTACTTCTTCACCATTGCCTTGGAGATTGACCTGTGGAGCCAAGCTGAGGTGCCTTGGGCTCTTCAAAGAGCCCCTCTGTACAACTGTATCGTTAAGGGAATGTTCAAGTGATCGTGCAACCAGTTGTCATATGACCCAGGTTTTGTTTAAAATTCAGTCTCGCTGATCAGTCTGCTAAAGCCCTAAGCCTTGATGTGTGGCCTTGGTCTAAAGTAAGTGCTGGTTGACTAATCTAAGTTACTTGGGAAGTTTTATGAGAATTATCAGTGAAACAATGCCTGCTGGAAGATAAGCCCTCCCTTGTCAAGTAGTGACATAGTTCCCTGATTTTAAACCCCATCATCTTTTATACTTGGGTGCATTGCTAAGCCTCGTAATTAGTTAAATCTGCTCCTGTAATCAAAAGCTATCTGCACACTCCACTGCTCTGTGACGGTTTCAAAGATTTACGTGATTAACTCGGCGGAGGCAGTGGGTGGCTAATTGGATAAGCTTTAATCTTCACACCACCAAAGCGAAACGTGGTAAGATCAGAGGAAGGAGGAAGTTATGCTGTGTTCTGTGGGAAGGTAGTTACCAAACATGTCAAAAAGATTATTGTAACGAGCAGACCAGTTGTCATGACCCAACCTACACGAACAGGGCAGATTATGAAGGGGTGAGGGAGAGAGGGAGCGGTGCAAATTATTTCAGATTTGCTTGCCTTGGCTTTTTTTTTTAACAGGCAGAAATAGTTGTGCTCTTTTTAGCAAGCAAAAAACTTTGTGTTCCATTTGCTTTATTTAAGTAATTTTGTCAGGTGTTGTTAACGCTAGATTTTGTGTGCTTGCTAATTGAACCGCTGAACTGAGCGGGCTGTGATGATCTTTGCGTCTTCAGAAGTGTAATACCTCCATTGCATTTAGCTTTGTGAAACTGGTACCAGTTGTGAGACTAGAAAATGTAAGAGCGTGTTTAATCCCCCAGAGCAATGCAGAAAGCTAGGTAATGTGTAAAACTGTATTTCAGGGGTCTGTATCTTTGTCTAACCAAGCCCGATTCCCTACCTTGGGGAATACAGGTAAGTTTTAATGGAGGTGCAGCGGGCTGGGGTACAGAAGGATCCCAGCTCCTCTGTTTCAGACGCTGCCCGTGACGGCCACTGGTCGTGGGCACGGCGGGGCAGTCTGGTTCTGCCCTGGAGCCATGTTCCAGTTTCGTCAGGGTGGTGAAGTGAGAGGTTGTGATTTACAGTAAGTGCTTTTTAGTCCTGCAGCAAAAAAAAAAAAACACCCAACTTTTTTTTTTATTCTGACAAATTCTTTGCCTTGAGATGAAGTTGAATGGATATGTTAAAATTTGAAGTGAGAAGTTAAGTGTTCTAGAATGTAACTGCTGTGGATGCGATATGAAGTGTGCAGTGCCCTGCATGCAGACGAGGGCGTACGTGCCTGTAACTTGTGGATGCCCCAGAACTCACAAGGTGGAGAGGAATTATTTTTCGGCAGTGTTGATTCATCTCACGGCCAGGAGATGTCTCCAGTTCACCGTAATTCCGCGAGGAACTCTTAGACACAAGTTCTGGGTTTTGCTTGAATGCCCTTGCTGTAAAACTTCCGTCGTCCCTCGGCGGAGCTGGAGCCGAGCCCCGTGTCGGCGGGGTGCGTGAACTCCCAGCTCCACTGATGCTTGTGCAGAGTTCACTTCTTTTGATACAGGGTTTTGACCACAAAATTATTTCCAGCATATGTGTGTCTCAGTGTATCTCATTGAGAAGTGACCTGGACTCAATTAAAAAAAAAACAAAAACTAAGTCTTAATGTAATTAAAAAGTTTTGAGAATTTGCAAGATCCTAAAAGTGCTCTCTGTTCTTGTTTTGTTTGTGGGGGTGCTTTGGGAAAGAACAGGGCAAAGGTAAAATGAGAATAAAATATGGAGTTTAAAAAAAGCAAAGCAGAAAGCAAAACCTCTTACTTCTGCACTGGTATCAAGGAACCGATGTTATGATGACTCTTACCCCAAATCTGAGCTGCAGTTTGGAGTTCAGGGGTCTCACAGCCTGTCTCAGACTGTTTTTCTTGTAGGAGAAACCAATGAAAAGCTGAAAGGCGGAAAGCAGAAATCTGGTATTGAGAAAAAAATACTTAAGTGGCATTTCATTTTAGTACTTGAATTTATGTGCTCTGGACATGAAAAACTTGTTTTCCGTTGTAACCAGGGAAGTGTCTATAATGCGAACAACCTTGAGTCATAATTCTTTTGAAAGAAAACCCAGAATTTGATTACTCTTTCATTTGAGAGCGTGTGTGCCTGGCTTCTTTTTCATGTCGAGGCCAGACTGGGAAATGCAGCAGAGTAACTGTACCTTCCAGCTGCAGTCTTTGCAATGCAGAAATGTTCCCTGTGAGGTTTGGTCAGGATTGCAGAAAATTACTAGTCTCATCTGATTTGCATCTGTATTCATGTGTTGATCCTTTTGCTCTTCGAAGCTTTCAGGTTGTACCTCAGTGTTTTTGTGAGTTTGTGTTTTGATCACATAGCAAATACATGAATAATATGTGTATTCCCAGTAACCCTGTTCTTTTTGTAGCAGTTTTGAATGCTGTGTCTTCTACATGCAAACAATATTTAACATGAATATGTTACACAATATGTGGTATGCATTTCACCATGCAGCTTAATTGTTCACTGCAAAACTAATTCTCTCCCTGCTTTACCAGTTCTAGGAGGTGTTACGGAGCCTGTAAGATGTGTTTGTTGTTGGAGATCGTCAGATTCTTTTGGGCTGGTTTCTTCTGTGGTTGCAGAGAATCGCGTGGAGTGCCACACATACATACGCCTCTGTCTCTGTCAGCCAGTCTTGCAAGTGCAAATTATACGATGCGTGGGTTTTGTGTTGAAAATAATTTACTGAAGTTATTTTCAGATCTAGCCTAATGACGGGAGGGGTCAAGCGAGGTGTGACCAACCCGTGGCTCTTGGAAGAAGCTGAGGAAACCAGAGGGCTTGGCTTTGATGATCTCAGGCAGCAGCAGCGCAGGATCATAGAAGGTACAAGAGTGATTCTGTTTCTTATGAGCATCGCTAGGGCTCTGAGAGGAGCTCTCATGAGAAAGTTGATACAGTAACCTGTGCTGAAGCTTCGATTATCTGGAGATGTCAAATGTAATAGTTCAGGTGGTTGTTTTATGTATTTGCAGGAGCAGTATTGTGTTTGCAATATTCTTAATTGGAAGCATCTTCTTATATCAAACTGTCAAAGACCTTATGGGGCATCCCTGATTTTGCTGATAATCATGGATTTGGTTTGCAGTGGAGATACCATTACCCTCAGTGCAATTAATGAGATTACTGCTGTTCTTCAGGCCAGGGTGCATTAGAAATGTGGTTGAATTGGAAGGAAGTGAGAATTAAGTAATCTGAAAAGGGTCTTTAGATTTTGGCCCTCAGCATCTGTAAGGAATCTCTGACTTTGGAAGTGTTGAAGAACCTCAGTCTCAGGGCATCAGGTGTTTCATGTGGCAATTGTGTTTCTGTGCAATTAAAAGTATTGGAACTGATCCAAAGAAATCTGTCTCCAGATAAGGCCCGCTTCAGTCTGCATGTGGAACAACATTTATAGCTACAGTTCAGGAGAATGGCATGAGCTCTGTTTGGATGGTCCAGCAGAAACCTCAAGCTCCATTTTTTGATTACACCATGGGTGTCCCCTGGGAGGCTGAACGAGGGGTTGGGTGGCAGACCTTCATCCTGGTGAAGAGAAGGGGGTTCTGCCCATCCTGTACAATTTTTGGCTCCTGGCCGGCAGCCGGCTGCAGTCTTGCTGTGTGCGGCATCGCTGCTTTGCAGTTTGTCAGAGCGGTGACAGTCCAGCCTCCAGCATCTCTTCTTGTTCTGCTTCTTGACAACCTTGGGCGAGGAGAGCTGCATGCTTTGGTCATGACCCTTCTGAAGGGCTGCGTGGTGCCTGGGACCTGGAACAGCGGAGGTGACGTGGCCCTTAACAAAGGAGTGTCTGCAGAGCTGGTTGGAGCACATCAACCTTTAGTTGCCCCCCCCCCCCTCCATGTCCCCTCTGCCTTAGGCTCTTCCAAGCGCTCTGTATTCTCTTGCAGCTTTAAAAATCTGTTTGAATTCTTCGGTATTTGCATCACCTGTTTGTATTCATGTTAAAAAGTTTCTTGGAAAATTTAAAAAGGCTAATCAGGGATCTCTGTGGGCGTGCCAGAAAATCTCCTGCATTTATGATTGAGTAACAGCTGAGTGTTGAATTCTTGGATGGGGTTTTTTTTTTTTTTGGGACCCTCAGCTAAATGTCCCAGCCAGAGCAGACAAATTAATTACCCATCATTCACATTATTTTAAGAGTGCTGTTGCCCTAAGGATTCATTTTCGTGTTCTGTTGATGTATTTTTCTTAACATGTTTTAACTCTTTAAGCACAGAATAGATATTTTTCTTCACTTCTGCATCTTTTCTGATACATAGCCTGGCGTATCAGCAATTTTTTTCAAAAATTTTATATATTTTTCTGGTACAGAGCAAGATGCTGGACTCGATGCTCTTTCTTCAATCATATCCCGGCAAAAGCAAATGGGGCAGGAAATTGGGAATGAGCTGGATGAACAGAATGGTAAGAACAAGATTCATAGAGACTCATTTTGCTTCATTTTTACGTACGATTGCAATTTCTTTTTTTCCACTCCTCGTAGAACTGCACTGCTTTCTGCCCGCAGAGTAAGAAGACAATACTGTAAAGGTTTAGGTGTGAACAACCACTACAGATTCTCTCTGTTCATGACCTGGTGGCTTTCTTGTGTTTCACTGCATACCCTGTTGTGCGTGTACAATACATAACACTTGGTATATATTTATCAACCCTGCCTTTTGAAAGAAAAGATTGGTGATTGTTTGTACAAAGGACAAAATTAATTTTGTATGCGATGTGTTGTGTTTTTCAGTTGTATGACAGTTTTTGTGGTAAGCTTTTCAGTGTTGCTGGGTTTCACTTGAGCGTGATTGTTCTGTGTCTGTCTTTATTAACCACATGGAAAAGTCCCGAGCCTGTGACTAAAGAAGCGTCGTACTGTTTGCCGCAAATGACTTGGGTTTTGAAGGTTTCATGGCATTGAATGTAGGATCAAATTAAGTGCGATATTGAAGTAGAAGAGTACCTATTTTCTTTAAAATGAGCCAGGATCCTAATGGTGCAATTGCTCTCCTGTTGAATATGCTTTGTTACTCACTTAATTGTTCGCATGACAGAAACTGTCCCTAGGAGAGCAGATCCTCCAGTCTCTCTGACTTTTTCATTCCTTACAATATGGTAATAGTTCAATTAGAGCCGTGGAACCCTGCCAGCTTTCTCCCTTGCACAAAGGCTTGAGCCATATGGTTTATCCTTGGGTTGTGTTGTACTTAACCACTGAGAAGGTAAATGTCCTTTTACTTGCTAATAAATGATACCCTTAAATCGCCTTCTTCCTGGACCTATCTTTTTCTCCCCTTGTGTTTCTCTGTGTGTCCGCTCAGAGTGGCGGGGTTCCTGTATTAACAGTCACGTAGCATGAAGTTCTATGGGAGCTCTGTTCCGGCTGAGAGGGAAGGAAGAGGATGGCTTTCTCATGTTCGCCTTGCATACGTGCCTAAATCCAGGAGGGATATGAAATGTCTAGAATATGTCTTTGTTTATTCATCTTAAGATTGTTAAGAAATGGTTTGCACAGCTGGGAGAAACTATGCTTAGTGGTCTTGTCGTATTTTGATCCTCTGCCTCGTGTGAGTAAAGACATTTTCAATTAGACATCTCAGTCTCCTAGGTTTCTTCTATTAACCATTGTTTAAAAAGTCATATTAATTCCTTTTTTTGCTCTAAATAGGAAGCAGGTGGGAAGCATGAGCATGTTTACTAATTCTCTGTGAAACTTTGGTTTCTCATCAGGAAAATATATGGTCTGTGTCCCATTTCCCTCCGTTGGGAGTCGGGGAGGGTTCCCCAAATCCTTATGTTTTTGGAACCCTGAAGGTACCATTGCATTTCTGCATGACCATGCCGGACTGTTTCCAGCAATAAAGCCTTGAAACATCTGTGAAATTAGGAATGTGTTTAACCCTCCTTTTTACAAATAATGCAAATAATGCCAGTTGTGTTTGATGTGCTTGTCTAACAGATAGTTACAAAACCTAGAGCAAAATTCTAAGTGTTTTCATGTGAGCTCTGCTTTGAGCTATAGGCAACTGTTTCTCAAAAGATGGAAACTTTCCCAAGTGCTTAGAGTAAAAAGTGGTGAGGATTGCCTGTTGTGGCCAGATCCTGGGGGAAGAGAAGATGCCGGGTTGCCTCTGCTTCTCACTGTCCTACAATCACGAGAGTAAAACCTGCCAGCCGTGTAGAGTGCGTTGTTTGTAGATCTTGGAGCAGTCTGAAAAAGGTGGGAAATAGTCTGATTCTGACAGACGGGGAGCCAGATCCCTCAGCACTCGGCTTCATCACCACCGAGCAAGTGGAACTTCCACGTTTTCTCTGACTTTATGCAATTCCTCCTTTTTATTTTTTTTTGTGGATACGGTGGGATATGGTTGGGTGTTCCGTTGCCGCTGTCACACTGGAAAAGCTGAAATCCCTAGCAGTATTTTCCAGGGGCTGCTTTCCCTTTGCACATCTTCTTTCATCCCCTGTGCTTAACTATCTACAGACTTTTCTCAGGCGCCCTGCCAATCTCGTGTCACTTACACGGTCAGGTTGATGAGGATAACTGCTCGGTAATTTCCCCTTACTTGGAATCTCTTTCTCTCCTAGTGCTGAGTGATAATGGCATCATCTGTATTGTGGGGAGGCAGGGGAAGTTCATCTTCATTAAATGCTGCATCAGTATATCTTTTTTATTTGAGTCAGATTTTCCATCAAATTGCCTGTTTCTGTGGGAAGCTCGACTCCCACTTCCTGGACTGCTATGGACATTCCCACCTTCTGCAGCTAATGAGGTGCCCTTCGCTTGGGCTGATGTTGCAATAAAATACAGCTGAATTCAGAAGTAGCTGATAATGCCTGATAGTTAATGAAACAGACTTTCGGGAGCTGGGTAGCTGTACTGATTTTCCAGACAACCTGTTATTCAGGCCTGCTTTTTTCCTCCTCTGGCAGCTCAGGCTCGCTGTTGGGTTGAGATATTTGCACTTTCGAGCTCTTCGAGGTGGCCCGAGGCATTTTCCCTTGAGTGCCAGTTGGTGTAGCTGTGCAACTGCAGATGCACCGGTATGGGAGGCATCCCGATTAATTATGCAAAGTTTACTTCTCCAGTAGAGTTGGTAAGTGTAAACTCTTTTGTGTTTGTTAAATGACTGAAAAATGATTAAACTTTGGTTTTGGAAGGGTAGTTACTTGGCAGTATCTATTTTTGCTTCGCTGGTGGCCTGACAGGCAGTGCCTAGGAGAGATGTTCGAGGTTTGTAAGAGGGCATCCCGCAGCCGGGCCCTGCTGCGGTGCCCGCTGTGCTCTGCGGGAGAGCCGCGGGCCGGGTGACGCCAGCCTGGCTTCGCTCCACGTCGCTGCAGCGCGGCCGGCGTTCGGCCGACCTCTCCGAGCTGCCTCCGTGGTTGGCAGACACCGGCGGGGACTGCGCAGCCGGGATCCCTCCAGCCTGCCCGACGCGGCCGCACTGGGGCAGGGCCCGGGGGTCCCCGAAAAGCCCTTTTCCCCCACCGCTCGATGGTAAAGCGAGCCTGGGCTGGGGTGGAGGTGGCTGCTTGGCAGACATCTGCCCTGAGCAGATGAGCCGCATCCTTTGATTTTGTTGCGATGCATCCAAGTTTTAATTGGAGTCTCATGTCGTTCTTTACTCCGATTTTCGGTATAGCTCTGTGCTTGAGATTTTGTGGCACTGTGCAAAGCTGAGGGTCCTTCTCACACCTTCTGAGCGTTGTATTTTGCATGGATGAGCAAAGTAGAAGCGGGGTACCAGGAGACATTGTTTTTTTCCAGCCTCAGGAGTCTGCTAGCAGTGGGAGAGATGGGGGATTAGCAAAAGAATTTTCCCATCATTAATTCCAAATTTGGCCCCAGAAAACTTTCTGTAATCCTTTCATCTGTTATGTAAAAAAAAAAAAAAAGGAAAATAGTGTAAATGGCCTCTGGCCCTGTTGATGAGGCAATCTAATCTAGTGCAATAATTTTGGAAGAATGCTTTCGGAAATTCTGAATGCTGTTTGTTTTACCCTTATAGAGATGTTTCTTCATTGTGGCGTGCTTGCATGAGAAGATAGTACTCTGTGACCGATGGTAAATATTGGTAGCTTGCAAAATATGTAGCGTTTGGCATTTTTACCGTGTTGCTCTCCATTTGGTATACACCGTCAAGGATGGATTCTTTTGCTTTCGGCTCCTTTAAAATCTATGTTGGAGCATAAATATGTTCATAAATAGATAATCTGCAAAACCAGACTACTGTTTACATCCTTTTACTGGTCAAATGAATACTGTATCAGAGTGAATATCCAGGATGTTCATAACCAAAATGGAACATTTTAAGTAAACGATCTGTCATAAGGATGCTTTAATTACATCACTATGTAACACTTTAAATTTCTTGTCAAAGTCAAATTTCTAAAACCAACCAAAAATTGAAACATTATCTATTTTTTTTTTTTTTTTTTTTAATAGCTTTGTGAAATAAAGGTTTCTGTGTCACCTCTGGTCACAGTTGGTGCCAGTTCGGTCGTCAACGCCTGTGACTTGCCTAGTACCCAGTGCTTGTTAACCTGATACGCTGCCACCAAAATGCAATTTAGAGGCTCCACCTGAGACCAGAGCCCTGTTGTAGCTGTTGCTCTCTTTATACATGGAGAAGTATTCTTGTAAAATCAGAGAAAGTGAGTGAAAGTATTCCCAATGATGCAGAGGCTGGTTGAAAACAGCATCAGGAATTGTAGTGCAGCAGGGATGTGATTCGCCTCTCCTAAGGCAGCGTTGAGGCACAGGCCTATCGCTTCTGGTGCACGTAGCCCAGTTGGTGTATGTGCGGTAAAATGCCCCTCCTAAAGATTATTTTACAGGGCTATTGCATAATCAAAAAGGAACCCTGAAGTTGTTTCACATTTCTGTTTATTAAGAACATTTTTGCTATAATACAAACTAATTAGCATTGTGTATGGAATATGTATGAGTTATGAGACAAAAACCAATGGGGCTGTGGATAGATTACCTCATTGTTAGGATTAGTTTGTAAATAAGAAATGATTAAAGATTAAATTTTAAATTCTAAATGAAGTTCATCGTTTTGTCTAAACAGTATAAGTTTTCATCGTACAGAGTTCCAGTCGTGCACTGCTTCGACCCCCTCCTGAGGTGACTCGTGTCCTCTGGTCTCTGGGGTTTGAAGGTGTTCAGCCTTCCTTGAGGAAGGCCGAGCCCCACCAGGCTCAGGTTTTCTAAAAACTTCTACAGAGAAGCATATGTTTTTAATATTCAGATGTAAAATAACCATCCGTAGCCTGACTGACCTCATACGAAGCAGATAGATTTTTATTTTGCTTCCTGAGCTTATTGTACGGAGTAGAAATGACTTCAGTTTTATTGGGAAAATGTTTTGTCTTTATTGCATAGTGTTTAGTTGGAGTTAACCCTTCTTAGGGGAAAAATTAACACCAATGTTAAAACACTGCTTTTTGTCATGAGCCGTCTAAGTAGTGGGATGCTTAGTCTCAGTATGAACACTCAGAAGTTGAGAAATGCCAAAACAGAGGTTGGATGGCACTTCTGGCGTGTATGTCTAGGCTTAAAAGAATTGCATGCAATTTTCTGCACGTTCTTCCTCGTTTGTGCGTAGGGCTCAATCTCTTCTGGGGCTGACTTGAGCATAGATGGTGGCAAAAACTGTTTGTAAGATCTCTGCCTAGTTTCTTCCAGGCGTGGGAAAACGTTTAGTGAGTAAGGCAAGGGTTGCAAGAGGTTTGTGTGGCAGCAGCAGCAGATAAATGTTGCCTGAGAGCATAAAACTCTCGCTGCTCTTGCCCAGGAGCTCTGTGTGGATGGTGGTTAACTTGTTTTGGCCAGGCTTTTTTGGATGTGATTCCCTTCCGTGTGCCTGATTTGGCATCGCAGGGTCTGGTTTGCAGAGGTTTTGAGCACTGGTGCTTATCAGAGATGGGTGTGGGCTGCACTCTGGGTGTAATGGGTCATGGGCTGGTTTGGGTTGGAAGGGACCTCTGAGGATCGTCTCGTCCGTCCCCCATGAAGTGCTGGGGAATACAGAATCGTAGAATCATGTAGGTTGGAAAAGACCTTTAGATCATCGTGTCTGACTGTAAACCTAATGCTGCCAAGTCCACCGCTAAACCAAGTCCCTGAAATATATGAAAACACCTGAAATACTGTTTGGAAGGATAGATAAGGTTTGGTTTAGATATGGCTTTTTAAAAAAAGAGGTTCAAACTCTTTTGCGGAATATCCAAAATAGACCTTAACTGTGAATGTTCTTATTTCTCCTTCTGACTTGGGGATGAGAGTGTTTCATCTCCCAAGGAAGCTGTCAAAATCAAAATACACTCATACGTGCTGTCAGGAGGGCCATTGGTGGAAGGTCTGGGAGGACACTTTTAACTCTGCAGAGCAGAGTTGGACTTGTGTGCAGTCTGTAAGGAATGCAGCCTTGTGCTGGATGGTGAGGGTAAACCAAAATACTCTTTATCTGTCAAGGAAGCAAGCCCTGCCTGCGCTGCCTGCTGAAGGAGCTGTGCAATGAAAACCGAGGTTACAGTGAGTTTGCATTGGATTGAAAAAAATGTATCTACACAAAATAGTATTGTTTATAGCATTTTCTAACCTTTTAAGCATATGACTTTGCTGCTTCAGTGTTTACTTATCTCTAAAATTTCCTTGTATTCTTAAAAAGAAAACAAAAAAAACCTGGGGAAACCACTGCGGTATGGAACTGTCTCCAAGCCAGATCAGAACACCTACACAGGGACCTCTGCAACGTAGGCTGACAGGGTAATTTTACCGGTGTTGGATGATGTGGAGCAGCCTGAGAGAGGTGTGAGACATCTTGCCTGTGGGCTTTACGGATGGTTGCTGACAAGCAGAGGCAAGAATAAGGCATAAGCATCTTTGTGCTTCCTTTCAGGCTCTGGTGGGATGGGTTTCTAGCAGTCAGACTCTGCTGGGAGAACTCTGGTGCAACAAAACAAGCTATTTGTAAGTACTGATGAGATGACAAGTCTGCAGTGGCTCTCACATAAGGCCTTGTTAAGAGTCAGCTGTGTCAAATGAAGCTGGACTTTGTGGAAGAGTCAGCTGTGTCAAATGAAGCTGGACTTTGTGGAAGAGCCTTATGAGTAGGGGAAAAGAATTAGGTGTCCTTGTGACTTAAGAATGGCTTTGATGCTGTCGCGTGAGACTTTCTTGTAAGTAGTCTGTGGAAGCATGGGTTCAAATGAATAATTTTCAATAGATTGACATTGATTGGATAATTATACTCAAATTAGGAACTGGCCATTCATAGATGGAACAGAAGGATGTCTTGATGGGCTGCATAGGTCAGTCTGATTCTGTTCAGCATTGTTGTCAAGGTCATGGATGATGAAGTACACAGTGTGCTCACTCCACTCCTGTGTGACACAAAGGTGGGAAACACTGCAGCTACATTGGGAGCAATGCTAGAACTTCTCCAAATGATCTGGAGAAGGTAGAGTGAAGTTCAGTTGGGCTACCTGCAAAGGATGCCTCCTCTGTAAGGTTTAATCAGATTAAAGATGAGTACGGGGTATAGGGTCAACTGTTAAACATGATGGAATAGTATGGTATTGTGGAAAAGGCTCTGTACGAGCCAGTGTTGATGGAGAATATGTGATCCTTCATTAGGCTTGGCACCGAGGAGGGGACGGCGTGGAGGTTGGGCCAGAACTTTTCCAAGGTAACGTGGACCTGGGGAGAGGGCCCAGAGGGTAGGCAAAAGTGTAGTTTGAAACAGGGAGGTGTGACCCACCGGGAAAGACAAGCTGCTGGGGTACCTGAGTTTAAAGAAGAGAAGGCTGAGATGGGAACACAAGGTTCTTGAAGAATGAAACAAGCTGATCTGAGAGGGGAGGGAGAAGGCTTTTGGTAGTGGGATTGGGTCGAGGTCAAAAGGAGCAAGAAGATACTTCCACAAGCAGTGAAGTGGCCTGTGTCAGGAGACTGGGAAGTTGCCGTCGTGGGATGTCTTTAGGAATTTGTACTGTTCCTGACAGCTTGAGCTGAGTCAGAGCAGGAGATGGACTAGACAACTTATTTTCTGTTGTGACCTTCTCTAGCCCTTTCTTTCCTATCTCTTCTACAACTTGGCTTACTTCAGACTTCTCATTCTGCTGCTTTTATTGAGTTGATCTTTAATCTCCCCTTCTGAATCTCTGATCCTCACTTTTGAAGCTGCCCGTCAGTATTCCAGCGTTCTTGATCAACTAGTTCCCCTTCTGGGTCCTTTTCCATCACCCTTGAACTTCTGCGTGTCTTCATGTGAAAGCACTGGGGTACCGCAGCTCCTGAGGCCACTGGAGAGTCTTAACATGGAAAAACCAGTGTTGTTCTGAAGTGGCTGAGATATTTGGGCTGCAACTTAGTGTTTTTTTTTTTTTTTTTAAATATTCATCTGGAAGCAGACATCCAAGTTGGGAATCTTGAGCCTGAGTCGTTACCATTTTTCGTCGTTTTAAGCAACTGAAAATAGGGCCTTCTCATGGGAAGCAACAAATGGCCTGAGCAGCGGGCCATGCTACTGAGCCTGTGTGTGTAGTTGTGTTAGGCTCTCTGTACACAGAATACTGGGAGATGATACTTTTTCTTTCAGTACTTTTTTACAGCTTGATGCAGCGCTTACAGAAACAGATAAACCAGCGAGGCACAACCTGGACGAGGATAAAAGCGTTGCACTTCTGAAATGCGACTGGGCTCCTACCTACTCGCACACGATGAGGCTGTCTGGCCTCTTGGCACGGCTAGCGTTTTTCCTTGAATAGTTCAAGCCGTAAAATAACTGTTCAACATTTGTCTTCTCAATTATGTGGATTTTTCCACAGTTAGTCAATCCCTACCTCACCCACACTGCGGTGGGGAGGGGGGGAAGCTGTCTTCCTTCATCTGTCTTCACGGCGATCCGAAATGCTGGAGAAATTACCGCTGAGGAAAAATGAGTTTTCTGACTTTTTTTTAAGCCTTACGGGGTTTCTCGATAAGAATTATGATCTTAAACATCTTCTTTGTGAAGTCTCTTCTTTAGTTTTCTAGCACGGCTTATGGAGAGCTCTAGCAGGGATATAAGCCTCAACTTTTAGCAAAAGAGGGGGTTTTTCCCCCATCTGCTTCTTCAGTCGTTTGATTTAAGCTGTTTAAAAAGAAAACAAAACCGAGCTGTAATTGTAGATATTTCAACACTGATGATTTTTTTTCCGTGTTAATTTGGCTTTTTCCCTGTTCAGAAAATCTCAAATTGGGACCATAGAGAGGGGATTTATTTTCCTAGCCTGCTTTCCTACTTTCTTAGGGTGGCTGTCTGTCATGCATCATAAAGAAGCAGAAAGGCACAAATCCCGTCTGTTCTCCTTTACAGCCCCTGTTTGGTAAATCACATACCTGTCTGCGAGCAGCTGAAATGGTATATCCTGACCTTACGGTTGCTGCTTGCAGGAAAGAAAGGAAGGAAAGAAATTGTCTGGTGCAGAACAGCCTTTGCTAGAAGAGCTAGGAAACTGTTATGGGAGTTTCTGGACAATTTTATTTATTTTGCCCTCATAGATGATACCAAGGTGTTATATCTGGTGAGTTGTCCTTGAGCATCATCCCTCTGTTTTTTGGCTGAGTCAGGGAAGGTTTGAATTGCGTGTTTGAGGCAGGGTCCCAACCGCTTTCTCACTTGCTCCCCATAAGCTGGTGTTCGGCGGGAGCGGGATGCGCCTGCTTCAGCGTTTTCGAATGATGACATATCGCTGTCTCTGGGCAAGATTTTATTCTCGAATCGTTAAGCACCACTTAGGCTAAAAATAACGTTTCATTTTTAAATATTTGCTATTTGTGGCAGGGAAATGCAGCTTGAGAGTTTATACTTCAGCTTACACTTTAAAAGACTCTTAACTTTAGTGCTTCCTCTGTCCCTTCCCCGTTCAGATGATTTTTTGAGGATTTATGGGAGGGGAGAAAAATAGGTGCCTGCTCAGTCCCGCATCACTTAGTAACTTGCTTGCCTAGGCATTGTTGGAAAGAAAGTGCTACTTGGGCTTAGGAGGCGGTCATGCTTGGGAGGAACCATATGCTCTTGCGTCATGGTGATTTCGGCGAGTGGGCTGCTGGATGCTTCACAGGCTTTTAATAGATTTCCCAGAAAACTCGCAGGGTCGAAACCTGAACGGTTACAACACAAGAGAGAATAAGAAACCCATGTTTCTGGGCACGTTATTATCGTGAGGTATTGCTGGAATCCGAGGAGTGCTTTGAACTGGATTTACTCACCACCGAGCGGGTTGGTCAGCCCTCGCTCGCAGATTCTCCTGCTTTTCCCATTACCTCCGAGCGTGCTTCCAGCTCATCTCTCCTCCTGCCTTTGCACGGAGAAACCACCCTATCTCTCCTGTTCTCCTAGACACCTAAAATATGCTTATAAATATCTGCAGGGTGGGTGTCAGGAGGATGGGGCCAGACTCTTTCCAGTGGTGCCCAGCAACAGGACAAGGGGCCACGGGCACAAACTGAAGCCTGGGCAGTTTCATCTGAACATGAGGAAGAACTTCTTCCCTCTGAGGGTGACGGAGCCCTGGCCCAAGCTGCCCAGGGAGGCTGTGGAGTCTCCTTCTCTGGAGATATTCCAGCCCCGCCTGGACGCGGTGCTGTGCAGCCTGCTCTGGGTGACCCTGCTTGGGCAGGGGGTTGGGCTGGGTGACCCACAGAGGTCCCTTCCAACCCCGACCATTCTGTGATTCTGTGATACCGCTTTTCCGGTGGTCGTGTTGTGGAGTCCTCTGAGGATGGCTGCTTGTGCCCGGAGTCGCTGGTGCTGACTTGTTCAGCGCTCGGCTGGTGCCACCACAGCTCGAAGTACCAAGCAGTGTCTGTTGCTCCCGGAGAGCTGGGGCACAGCTCAGAGGTGTGGCACTCTGGGCAGGTTTGCCTTGTGGTTTTTAAGTGTTGGATGTTGGGTTTTTTAAGAAAGTTGAAGTGCCAGAATTTTACCTAGAGGGTTGGTGGGAGCTGTGTTCTCACAGAGGGATTTTAGTCTCTTCTGTGCTAGACCTTTTTCTTTAATGCCAGGTAGATACAGTGTGGAAAGGAGTTCGAACACGGTGGTGTGGAGTTGAGGTGAAGTGGCAGCGCAGGATATGCGGTTTATTACCAGAGCTGAGGTTTTGAGTTGGAAGTGGGCTGAGATCAGGGCAACTCCTCCTGCAGCCTGGAGGGACTGCGCTGGGGGTGCAGTGAAACGATGGAGGTGTGCGCAGCCGCAGGCGAGAGCCTGGGTGGAGGCGGCGAGGAGGCCGAGACCCTCCGCTCCCAGCCGTGCTGGGGCAGATCCCTTCCAGACTGGTGCTGAGGCTGCTCCAGCCCCGCTCGCTTACCGAGCAGTCCTGAAACACAGATCCACTTGTGGGATCTATATTGAAAATTGATAGACCCTAGCACATTTATCGGTTGCCAGGCAGTTTCAGTTCTCCGCTGATCTGTTCTGCAATAAGTAGAGATAACATATGGAATCGCTTTGGTAATCGGCACCTCTCAGCAGCAGAAAATGAAATGCAACATCTTGCAATGCTCTGACCATAGCAAGAGCAGAAAGCAGGATGAAGCTGGTTGCTCAAGTGCCTGCGTGCGGATGGATCGCTATTGTGCAGTGTTTGAATGGGAAACGTGGCTTTCTTGCTTGTTTAAATACTGCTTGGATAGTTGTAAAATCTGCTGTTAGAGCCAGTCTGGAAATGCCAGGTAACACTTAGCTACGCTCAGACATTGCGGTCGGCCCTGCAGCTACCCGTTGGCAGGATGTGTGTCCACAGTTCATCGCAACTAGATGGAAGCAGAAATCGCTGCTGGGCACAGCTGCTTGCTCAACGCTGCATTTCAGGCACAAACGTAATTAATGTGACATCAACATAGGGTGTTTTAAAATGCTGAAGTTGGTATCTTAAAGCATCCTGAGAGCACTTTAAAACCAATAAAATAATTGTACCAAGCTTGCAAGGCAGTTACTTAATTATTTTACTTTGTATTTATAATAATAATATAATAAAGTAACTGTCTTGTAAGCTTGGTTATGAGCATAACCTTTTTTTTTTTAATTGATGGTGTGTGAAAATGTGTTTTGTCCCTATGCATCCCAAAATAAATAAGATACTATGGGTATTATCCTATTTGTGCCATGTATTGTGAAAAATATTCTGCCTCACTGCCTGACTCGAGTCCTTTTTTATTGCTGCAGTGGCCTCTGGGTGTGGATGGGATGTGCTTGTTGCCCCCTGGTGAATTGCTTTTGTTGTTGGACTCCAAGAACTGGAATAATCCTCCAGTATGACAGGAGTACAGGTCTTGGACATGGAAGCAGACAAGATTCCTCTTCACTCTCTCCCAACAGTTTTGTGAGCAACACTTTAGCATGAAGGGAGTAGATCACCTACTTGAAAAAAGATATGGTAATAGAGACCGGCTGGTGTCCAAGTGCAGGGGCACCATTAAATATGTCTTTTGGCTACGTTGATTGCATTGTTCTGAAATAACTCCAGTGGTGTTTGATCTTAAAATTTTGTTGGAAATTTTCTCATAGAACCAAGTTTTGTTGAAAAATGCTGGTTTGAGTCCAGAATCTTTAGTCTGAAACATCTGGGCCTGATGGCCTTTTTCCAGGCTTGTGATAGGAATTCAAGGGATACCTTTGGCTGCGATAGTGATGAATCCGGCCCTGGGACAGCGAGGCCAGGGGCTTCCCAGTTCTGGAGCAGGATGCCCACTGGATTGACCTGGGGACCAGAGACTCCAGGCATCCCCGTGGCCGCTCAGCTGAGCCTGCTGCGTCAATCTCCTCTTGGCGTTAGCAGAAACGCTGGAAGGAACATTGGTTTCAAGCACTGCCAGAGATTTCAGGAGGTTGGTTTTAGTCTGGTTTGGGCAGACCCTGCGTAAAGATAAGATAACATATGGCATAAACTCTCAAAATGTTTTTTCTCTGTAATGCTGGCCTTGGTGTTTATAGTGCCATGTTAAAACAAGAGAGAACAGTGATGTAAAACAACCAACTACTGCCGATCAAGGCAGCCAGATCTTTGTGTTGGTACCTGATGGCAAATGTAGGTGCTTGTGATGCCCTGCGACAGCACTGGGGAGAGGCAGTCGGCGTCCAGTTCCTCCCTTTGCCAAGACTGCAGAGGAAAGTCTTGCTTTTGGGGCTGGAGAGAAGGCTTTTGTTTCTTACTGGCTGTTTATCATGGGCTTGGCTTTTTTTTTTTTTTGTATGTGAGATAATTACAGTGGAAAAAATGGTGATCTGAGAAAGAAACGTGGGAATTATTTATTTTACTGTGTTGAAACTCTTCTAATTGCTTCTATGTTCCAGAGGTCTAGCATCTTTGCTGTAACATAGGTGTGTAATGCTGGAGGAGACTGGTGCTAGCCTCTGAGATGGTCCTTGCTTCGAGGAAAAACCCATCACAACTTGGCTGGGCTCTGAAGTCTCCTTGAAGGCTCTCTGATAGAGACCTGTTCATTTGTCTGCTTCGTTGTCTCTACCTAACATTCACCTGAGCGAGCTTTGCCTTGGGCTTGCAGGGGTAAGCAGGACTTTACCTTTCTCCTGGGTTCAGAGGCTGGGGTAGCGCGGGGCAGGCGGAGAGAAAGCAGGAGATGCCGTCGGCGTCAGGTGGGAAGGAGCTGCGAGCTGGGACTCTCGGGGAGGGATCGTTCCAGGCTGGGGGACTCGGGGACAGTGCCCCGAGCAAGCTGGGGGACTGGGGTGGCACCTCTGGGTTTTGGTGTTCCTTGCCCCTGGAACTCCTGCGTCCCAGCTGGGCATCTCAGCGGTGTAGCTCTGCTTGCAGGTAGGAAGTATCTCAGTTACCTGCTGGGATTTTGGAATATCAGCATTTTCTGTATCCCTGTGTTATCCAGTTGCTACGCAACAGGGTGTGGGTATTACGTTACTGTAATTGGGTTTTCAGCCAACCTTTGTAGATAACTTGGGGTTTTGCCAAAGAAAATTAGCAGTGTGAATTGAACTCTAAAGTGGCCTTCGGAAACATGATATGTTCAATGAATAGAAAATCAGATAAGCTGGGAGGAAAGCTTCCTTCTGGTTGAGCTTAGGACACAGACTAGTTTTTATGTAATAGTTCCCATTATAAATAAGTATTTTCACTTGGAAATTATTATTGGGACCAAGCAGCCTCAGGGCACCAGCCTGTGGCTAGAAGAGATTGTAGTGTGGCGCACATTCATGTGCTAATGGTCAGAGAGCTTGTGAGAATTTGAACTGGATCATGTGTTTGCTGGTACTGGTGCATCTGTGTGGCAGCTGGGGTCGGTGTTGACCAGTCGGGTTTTTCCCACTGTGTTATGGCACTTCACTAATGATAGGTAATGGTAGTGGTGCTTAAACTTCAATAGAGCCTGTTTAGCTTAAGTGTGGTACTTTCCACTAGTTAAGCTGTTGTGACTTCACTTCTTACGGAAATACTCCATTTGATGCTTTGTTACAATAGGAACTATAATAGTTTTGCTTATGGGTAATGTGGGTGGTGTGTTTTCAATGAAAGGAAAATTACTTCCATAGCTGGAGACCACAGGACTTTTGTAAGGGAAGGTCTGGAGGTTTGCATGTAAAATCGATGTATTCCTCCTTTTTGTTACAGGGCTGCACCTTCATCCGCAACGGTTTGTGCTTACTCTTAAAGTAGAGAGGTTGAATATTCCAGGGATGTTGAGCATGAAGGAGGTAGAGAAGCACTGATAGGAGAGGTTCTTCACATCTGGGTGTTGGGTTAACTGAGAATTACTGTTAGTAAATGACTCTCAGTAACCTCCTGTTCTTTTGTCATGTCATTGTCATGCTGGAGACTTGTCTAATCCCTCCCCTCCAGTTCTGTTCTCCACTTTCTGAAACTTGTTTTCAAAGTCTTCTTGTGCTGGACCAGAGCTAGAGATGACAGATTTAACCTAATAATTAATTTTCCATACTGAGCTCTGTATTGCTTCCCTCAAGGGCAAGCTGGGCGATTGTAGGGTCTTTACTCCGCATCCATTTGTTGAAATCTGAGTCTGTCGATGTGTAGATGTGGAAGGACCAAGGGTGGGGTGGGTGGCTGTAAGGTGCGTGGGAACGTCTGTTAGGAGAGGTGATCTGGTGCTGCTTGTTGAATCTTGGCTGGTGACAAGGAGGAGCTTGCTGGGACTACCAGCGCAGCCCTTGACAGCGTGTTGGGCTTGCTGTGCTGCTGGGGTGCTGCTGGCAGAAAACCACCTCCTTCTTCTCGCTGCGGAGCCACTCGCGTGATGGGGCACAACGAACCCTTAACCACCCGCAGGAAAGCGGAGCTGAAGGAGTGCAAGGATGCTCTTGTTTGCAGGCGCTGCCTTTGGTGTGCGCCGCTGGGGTCTCCAGCCTTCTCGGGGGAAGGGGCTGCTGGAGGCTGTACCTTCCTCCTGTGTGTTTTCCAAAAAGTGTGATTGGGAATGTTGGAGGTGGAGGGAGTGACGGCAGTTTGGGCTTCTCTTACCCTTGCTCATCTCATTTTGTGAATGTTTTTACCAGTCCTAGTATGGCTTTTCAGCAGTGGTAGTAATAGTTAAAGCATGAGTCGCAAGTGTGCCATTGCTGCTCCTGGCTGCTGAGCAGCAAGAGACCTTTGAATCCTGCCAGCTACGGCCTTGCTCCTTGGCAGGGCTGTGAACAGTCTTGGAGAATATGGGGGTCAGTTTTTGTAATGCTGCATCACCTTCTCACCTGGAAGGCTGTTTTAAAAGCCAAATGTCTGAGTTGGGGACGGATTCCACCTTCCCTTAACACTTGAAACAGATTTTATCTTCCAGGCAAGGTCCTGGAGAAAGGAAACCAGAGTGTTTAGCCGACGTGTGCATTGACCCGTGGCACCGTTCAGGGCGGAATACCTGGTGGTCTGTCCCCCTGCACTGCAGTTAGATGTTGAAGAGGCACGTTTCTGTTTCACTTCCTAGCGTAAGGGAACTCTTTAAAATGGAAATAAAACCCAAATCTGCTGTATGCTTCCTAACTGGCTCTGTATCAGACTGGAATGATGTTGGAAGAGCATGGCAAGAGAGGTTTTGTTAAGTGGTGGAAGGTTGCACCCCTCAGAAGCAAGCGTAAATCAGAAACATAATAATCAAAGCTGTGATAAAAGAAATCTTAGAGCTTTGTTATAAGCATAAGGCAAAGTTCTCACTCTACTTTCTGTTGAGTACTCGCAGTGCAACTGTGATGGCATTTCAAACAAAATTTTCAAGGCTGAGGGATCTCCTTATAACAGGCAGCCCTCGCAGGAAAGGCGATGTGCTAGCCCGTTAGAAACTCGCATTATCCCTTCCCAGGACGGCTGTGCCGATTCCCTCTCTTCAGCAGGACGCGCGTCGTCGCCCAGCCTCTGCTGAGGGTTGCTCAGCTTTCCGGTCTCCTGTTGCTCTCGGCGTAGTGCTCAGGCTGCAGATCAGCAGCAGCCAGCAGCTATGCTGGGTATCTGTCTTTCTGTATATGGTTTTCATTCTGAAGGTAAGAAGTGTTCCTCCGTCCCTGCTGAAAGAGAAGCTTTTGGGTTTTTGTGAGTAGCGGAGAAAAAAAGTTAATATCAGGGTGGGAAAAGCGTTTTAAAGACAGCGTATGCCAGACGTGCTCTGCTTCACGCTGTTCTCAGCTTGATAACAAGCTGAATTAGATCACGTAGGATGTGTGTGGCTTTTTACCTGTTTGATATTTTTTAAAGGTGTTTGTGTTTATTTTTGTCATAAAAATCTTCATGTATTTGATGTGAAGCTGAACTGACAGATGATCAACATTCTTATCTACAAAGAAAAAATGCAGGCGTGAACTGACCCTGTCAGATGGCTACAGGAGGCGTCTCTATAGGAGGATGAAGTTTCATGCACAAGATGCCTGGGAACTGTTTTCTGTTCTACTCTACAAGTCCCAGTGGATGCTTGCCAACATCATCTACCTGGTTGAGAGGACCTCTATTCGTAGATATGAATTAGTAAAGATTCGCTGGCTGGCTGTTGGACTGCAGATGCTTGGCTGCTCTGCAGGACTTGGGGACGGCTGATCTATCGCAGCCTGGCAGGAGACCTTGTTTGAACAAAGATGGAGGGAAGTGGTGTGGGACCTTGGGAGTCTGGTACCCTGGTTTCTCATCCAACCCGTTAACATTGTCCACGCTGCTAAATTGTGACAGCAGAACAGTTCATCCTCTGAAGTTAGTAGGAAGATTAAGAAAAACACTCTCAGAGTTGTCAGGAGCCTGTATGAGGAATATGTTTTAAACAAGTCTCCCAATAAAATATTTAAATAAATTTGAAAGGGAAGAACAGTTGGACTGGATGACCCACAGAGGTTCCTTCCAACCCCGAACATTCTGTGATTCTTTCTTAACGGGGATTAAATAGAGCAGCTGGGCATTAAAAGCAGCAGATATTGTCTGCCTAAAGTCATCCGAACATACCGACATCACCAAAACACAAACACAGCAGCAAAGCCATTCTTCAGTTGTGGGATAAAACCATTTCATAAACTGACTGGCACTACTGACTTTAGCAAGAGGTTTGTTTTTTGGCAGGGGGGAAGCTATCCAGTAGTTCTCGCTAAGTTATTACGTGAAGACGCACTGTGCAGTTGTAGCCCTGCCCAGCCGTCCTTGATAACTCGCGCTGTCGATCGCTGCTCTGCTGAAGTTCCCATCGGATCTTCTGGGGTTTTCGAGTCAAAGCAGTGGTGGTAACCACCAAAATTTCCAGTTGTAGCTTTGCTCAGAAGATCCTGGGTAAGTGAAGAAGGCGTATCATTGCTGGCAGTGGCTGTCGGACGCTGCTTCTCTTCTTTCTGCCCGAAGCTGAGAACCGATCAGCTGCTGATACAGACAGCCCGAAGCTGTTCGGAGGGCTGCAGCGATCCCTCGTGCATCAGTCTGCTTTCGTGTTTCTTCCCACAGAGCGGTAGACGCTCTTGTACTCCCGAACTAGACTCTGTTTTTAACGCCAGCGGAAGGAGTTGGGAGTCGAGCTGGTGATCGCTGCTGTGAGTGTGCGATAACTTCTGCACGGTGAACGGGGGTTCAGAGGGGTAAATCAATTCAGTGCTCACTGATGCTGTGCACATGCAGTCTGCGTTTTTGATCTGTTGTAGGGATTGGACGACTCCCTTCTTCGGGGGAAAAAAGGGGAGGAGTGGGGGAAGAGAAATCATGCTATTTAATACGTTTCCATGTTCTGTGTGCCTTTCCCCACATCCTAAACATGAAAAATACCAGTAAGTTTCCCTTTGGCCCTGAGAGAAGAAAAAAGGAGTCTCCAGCTGGAATTCATGAAACTTTGTTGAACAAATAAGCGGTGTCATGGGTTTGTGGCAACCTCGCTAGAGCACAAGTGGCGTGCTGAGGGTGAACAGCCGTTTCATGCACACTTAAACTGTCCTGAACCGGTACCCTCCCCAGTAATTCTTCATCCTTTCCACGTGGGAGAGAAGCACAGAATAAACCGTTTAAAGAGGAGAGCTAGAAATCAAAAGGTGTATTTTATCCCTCATAAAAAGAAGGCACCCCTTTTCTTCTTGCTTTTACTATTGCCTGAAGCAGTGCCTATGTGCAATTTCTGAGGTGCTTTGTAAGTGTGGGATCAGCAAGTGGCTACAGGTTTGGTCATCCTGCAGTGCTGTGCCTGGCAGTGATGCTGTTCCAGAGGAATGTGTTTTTCCCCTCCTAGACTTCTCCTGAAAACAATTTCCCAACAGTTTAAAAAACCCCATGCTGTCTGGAGAGGAGGAGGAGGAGGACATGAAAGTGTTCCTTCCCAACCGCAGTGCAGCCCGGCAGAGAAGCCTCAGCAGGTCAAGCCCATCCAGCTGCTCAGCGGTGGAGAGTCTCTGCCCTCCGGCCTTCCCTGGGAGCGGGGTGCCTGCCTCCTGGCTCTCCGTCTCCATGCCAGCAGTGAGGTGCGCTTCATGCACGTCGGATGCCTTTTGCAAGGCGCTGAGCCCACGTTTCGGCATTGCTGTGACGCTGGTGTCTGTCTCTAGTGCTGGGGCTCAGCTCCTCCAGAAGTTTGACACTGCTCATTTGGTTCTCTTGCTCCTGAAGATGGCCCTCCGTGGTTTATTTTTTTCCTGAAGTTGACTTGTGACTTCTCTAATGAGAAGATTCAGTAAAGTACCTAAGGGAAGGACTAATGTTCTGCATCCTTGTCTTCTCGTTTAAACTGTCCTCAGCTCAGTGTCACCCTGCTGCTGGGGAAGAAGAGACCTTGACCAAGAGATGGGTGGTCATTCCCTGCTGCTGTCGGGCAGGGACATTGAGCACCGCCTGGTCGTGCCGGCCTTTTCTTGACGCAGCTGTACTGAAACTGGTCCTGTGCTTGGCAGGGTCCTAAAGGACTAAAGTACTGAGGTTACTACGGACAATGTGGGACCGCTTTGCTCCGCGTTGTGTGCTTACTAGCCTGTTTCTCTTGAACTTATCTCGTTTGTTTTAGTTATCTCCCTGCTTGTAGTTCCTTTTCTCAGTAAGTGAGCGGCGCGTTAGTATCTTAATTTTCATTAGAGATGAGTTCCCTTCTTGGCATTTGTGTAGTTGGTGGTATAAATAAAATATGAGTATAGGATCTCCAAATTCAGAGAGAAAAATGTCTTCTGTGGGTTTCCACATTGAGTAACCGAAGCCCCGTTTAGCAAACAGCTCTGGCTCTTGGGTTCGCTGTTTTCGAGTTGTTGAATTCGTTACGAGAAGAACGCAGGCACGGCGCTGCCCTCTCAGCCGAGGCACAGGGTGCCTGTGCCATTTGTGGTGCCAGCACCGAGCGGTCCCTGGTGCCTCCAGGTCAGGTGTGTTCTTCTGGGGACGCTGAGCCCTGGAAGGTCTGGAAGAGCCGCCGAGGTGAATCCTTCACCGAGTCGTCTCCGTACGCCGAGGAAGGGGATCTGCGAGCCCCGGGCAGGCGAGGCCGGCGGATCAGGGCGCTGCGTTCCTCCAGCTGCTCCCAGTGGGCGCTGGGCGGGATGATGGATATTTCAGCATCTTTGTTCTTTGTTTTCCTTCTAACGCTGGAGGAGTTTAAATCACTGGAAGAGAGGGCTTGTCGCTTCTCCAGTTACACAAACAAGTCGCGCTGCACTAGCTGGAGCTGAACTGCATGTTTTTGGGAGAGGTGAGTGGAGACCTCAAATGCCGGCCTCTGGGAAGGTCTTTCTCCGAGTCACAGCTGTGACATGGGCGTTAAGCTTCTAGGTATGGTAAAAATTCAGACCTTATTGTGGTGCCTGGGACACTTTCCAGTAACAGCTTGTGCCTAACGAGGAGCTTATCACCGTAGAGTGTTTGGGCCTAGATCTTGAATAAAATATACTGTGTGTTGTCAGACACTTAACTAAAAGAAAATAGAAGATGTTGGCTTACCTTTTAACTTCTGCTGGTTCTTTCTCTTAAAATAATAATTCTCAGGGAAATATTAATTTGTTCCAGCTTCCACGGAGCAACCTCCTGTCCCCCAAACCTCAACGAGGAAAAATACGACTGCGTAGGTGCAGCTTCACCAAAGCAGCAGCTATCAAGTTGCACATTAATTTCTGTTTCTAAGCAGTAGCACGTGGATTTAGACAAACTCAAGCTGTGGTATCAAAGGTGCTCTCTCCTGTACACCTAGGAACAGCTCTGTTTGCGGCTGCTGTGGAATAGTTGTGGTCTGGTGGTTGGAGCTTGGGACTTTCACTCTTGGCTTGCCCAAGGACTCACTCTGTGTCTTTGAGCTGGGCGCTCTACCTTTCTCTTACTTTTTTGGGGGGGTCAAGAAACAATTTCCCCTGTTACGGCGCTTGTGAATGTTGGCTGCTCTTCTCGGAAAGCTACGTGGAGTTAGGTTGCTGGAGGCCTGTGGGATTCTTTGGTCTGCCATGAGATACCTCCTGCCTGATCCTTTGGATTTTCCTCAGCGTGGTTCAGATCGTCGTCTGACGATTGTGAAGTTCCTAAAATGTGGTTGTGAGGGTAAAGCCTGGAGTTTAGCTTTGATCCAGTGAGCTCCAGCAGTTGACTAGCTGTGTCCTGAGCTTGTCCCAAACCCAACCAAAGATTTGCTGGTTTGATGGGGAGCGAATCAGCGTAATGTGGAGCAGGTGGCGAGTGTGCTTGGGACTACCACGGCACTTGGAGTCACTGCACCTGGATACAGCCTTGTGAAAAAATTCCTCTGAATATTCAGGTTCTTGTTCCAGAGGAATGAATTTGAGGAGAAATATGCCCAGAGAAGAAGTGAAGGTGATGGAGGGCAGTGGGAATAGCACAGAGAGGCTTTGATCTTTCAGTTGTGTAGTCTGGCCTGATGTGGATGGGCAGGAGATACGGTTTGCTTCCTGTTCGTGTTATGGTAGTAAATATCGGGGAGGGAAAACAACTACTGAAGCTGAAGAGGAATATTTGTTCAAGAGGAAGTGGGAATGAATTGAGTGTAAGCAGTACAGACAAGAAAATTACCTTTTTTTTTTTTTTTTTTTTTTAAACTGAGATAGGAAATTCCAGAGTAGCTTCCAGGAGAAGAAATGGGCAAAAAATTATCTGTTTTTAAGGTGGAGTTCAGTTTACTAAAGAGTTTATGTGACTTGATAGGAAGGGAACTGACCTGGATCTGCAAGTTTTTCTAGGATTTCTATCTGAGAATATGTGCTGCTACTTCAAAGTAACCAAAAAAGCGAAATCATATTTTAATCTTACTTTTTAACTGTTTAATACAACAATAATGAAAAAAAGCAGCTACATTTTGAGTTTACAGAGTGGTAAAACCAAGTATCAGTCATTCTAATTCTTTCATCCTGTCGAAAAATCTATATATTTTAGAAAGGCCACTGGATTGTGTAATGCATAAAGAAGCATCCAGGGAAAAAAACCTGCAGTCCAGGCAGCCTTGAAGAAATCTGTACAGTCTCATTACAAGCACGGGGGGGGAGTGAAGGAGGTTACCGGTAATAATTTTTAACTTACATGAACATGCATTATGCTGCTAATTTTTTCCTGCTGCTGGATCAATGTCGATGTTGAAAGTATAAACAGTTCCCTGAATAAAATTTTGTTTGGTTTGCCTTGTCCCACAGATTAACAAATCTGATTACTGCATTTAAATTTAATACCCCAAAAATTCCCTAAATGAATGATTCACTGTCAGGCCATGAGCAGATGTAATTATCTATGAAAACTAATGAATCATGTTGTTAGGATATTTTTCCTTGCAGCTGTCTCCAATTAATACGTCCGTCAGTTCGGAGAGTAATGACGTCGTAATCCCAGTGTATAGGTACCGCCGTATCGCTGTTCTCCGTCAGTCTCTGCAGCAGCCGCACTGAGGAATGAGGAATTCTCTGTTGCTTTTTTCGTTGTATTTTTGTAAAATGAAAAGCGATGAGAGTGTGTTCTGACAATATCCAGGTGATGGAGCAGTAGTTGGTTTGACTGCATCCCTTTCACGTTTCCCTAACCAGGGAAGCCTTTACAGAGATCAGTGTTGGTGAGGATTTAAAGCTCTTCCATGCTAATTTTGTCCGTCGGTATTCTTAGCTGGGACCAGGGTGGTGGGATGCTTTTGCTGAGCAGCTATTTTCCTGTGTAAATCAACTCCTAGTTTGCTCGGGGTGGTATTTTGGTACCTATGAGAGAGGGTAAAGGAGTTTTTCCACTCTCTGGTCAAGTGGCTGAAGATGTTGAGTCTTTAACAAATATCCCATAAACAGCTGAAAGAAAAGTGCTAAGGAAGTATTAAAGGAGACTTTGAAAGCCTGGACAGGAGGGACCTGCCCTTGCTCAGGTTTTACTGGTTTGGTACCCAAGTGGCCGTGCATCAGCTGGTCCTCTCTGCCTCTCAACAAGGCAATCTGCTCTATAATTATTTTAATGTTAACTATTGTATTTGTCAGTAACTGAAGTTTTGCCAGGATGGGGTAGCGTAACAGAAGGGTGCTGCGGCAGGCGTCGGTGCGTAACAGGCGCATCAGTAAGCTGGTCTCCGTTGGTGTCCTTGGACGCTGCTGTTGTCCAAGGGGCGTGAAAAGCAGCGTAAAGGTGTCTTGGGTGAAGATGCGCGCGAGAGGAGGGGAGATGTGCGTGCCTCGCTCTCCTGACCTGCAGAAAGCGAGCGGCAGCCTTTGTACGTGAGCTTTTGCTAGCTGACCATATCCCAGCGAGGATATTTGTTGTTGCAGAGAGTCTGGCTCATTTGAAGTGGTTACCCCTGCTTAGAGAAGAACTCGCTGGTTCCTTGTACAAATTGATCTCCTGCTGGGAATCGAGGCGTTCCACCTCAGGCTCACAATAACATTGGCTCTTTCCCGCATTGTTTGACTGCGAGGGACATATTGATATGATCTCCTGCAAGGAGAGGCTTGGTTAAACTGGGGATTAAGAGGGAAACCGAGCAGATTGCAGGGTATTAACAACTTGTTCGCATTCCTGGGGCAGTAGGAAGAAAAAAAAAAAAAAAAGACGGCGGGCTGCTATGATTTCAGCAGAATGTTTGCTTTGTGGTCCCGAAGCCTGCTCGGTGCTGCTGGAGAGACGCGGCCCGCGGCGAAGCGCTGGGTGCGGGGATGGCGTTGAAGGCAGGAGGCATCTGTCAAGCTGCTGATTTCCAAACACCTGTAATTGCAATTAGCAGCAGTAAAACGAAAAGTCACCGGGCTTGGATGAAAGGAGGGGGAAAGTTAGAGTGAATCTGACTGATAGGGCAGCGTGGGCAGCGTGTCCTCTCCCTTAATATGAGGATCGTTGTAAAAATACCAGAGTTAATTTTCAGCCTGTCTTGATGATCAAAGCCAGACAGTACGGGGTTTTCCTGTGGGCTTAGGGGGACTTCCTATAAAAGAACTGCATAAGGTTTGTTTATGAAAGCGCAAACCTACAGAATTACAAAGCAGGAGTTTACAAAGGAGCAGCAATTTTTGCTTTTCCCACTGAGAGTGCGATCGAAGATACACGTACGGTGTGACCTCAAAAATAACTTTAGTCACCGTGTACAGAAAGTAAGATGGTTTGTTGTACCACCTGTACTGCACTGTGTTCTCTTAGCCATTTTAATAGCTAATTAATCTTGATTTGCTTGGATTTAAGAGGGTTTTTTTCTCTTTTGGCACATATGTGCAACCTATTATATCATAAATCCCACACATTTCAGCAAATGTCATCCTGATTGTTCCCTACAGCACAGCATACTACTAGTAAAACATTCAAGGTCAGGAACTTGGATTCTTTAACCACTGTATTCGAGGAAGCCAATTTATTGTTCTGTCGCAGCAGAAAAGGTTAATTTCTTTTGGACCTATATCATATTGGCAGCCAATCTAGAGAGGTCAAAATTGCCTTAACACTGTAGGTTTTGTGGGTGCGTTAATCTGCCTTAATAAATTAACTGCTGCACCCCACTGATGCCAGCACAGGGCATTTCTGAGTATTTAGTGTTTTTATGTTCCTCTAGAAGTGTGAATTATTTTTGTGCGCTCAGTCTTTGACCTGTGTCTTGTGTCCTAAAATCGATAAAAGTATTCCTTCTGTTTTTACTTCTGTCTGTTAAAGGGTTTAAAGCAGTTTGCCTGGGGCTGGAGGAAGTGACCTTCGTATCAAATAATCCTGACTTGGCAAATTGGGGTTTTGGGTAGCTTTCTTGTGGCTATTTGTGCTGTGAAAGCTGAATAAAAATTTGCAACTTAAAGTCTTTAAAAGTAAGTTAGGGATGTGTTGACTCAAAAGAGCCATTAGCGTGTCCTCCATGTGGGATGTTTCTTGTTTTTTATTGCTGCTTAATGTATAGCTATTACACAGTGTCTGACCTTTTCCCCGGGTTGTTTTGGTGGGCCTGTGAATGAGATGTCAGAACAATAATGTGAATTAAAACATCTTGCATAAGAGAGTGACTTTCATGCTCTTTTCAAAAGAGGGAAAAAAATTAGAGGGCGACTTCTCTCTTAGTTCAGTACTTTTGTTACGTGTTTCCTCTTGCCTTATTCTTAATATTTTATTTTTTCCAAGCGTGTCTCTTCAGTGGGCTTATGCTGTGCCTGGAGCGGAGCGTCTGCGTGGTCCTTCCCCGTGCCGCTGCCCCGTCTTGCCCGGGGGCAGGGAGCTCTGGAGGTGCTGCGACCGCTCCCCAGCTTCCAGCTGCATCACAGGACAGCCGGCTTCTTTGTAAGGCCCCTTTAGCCCACAGTAGCTGCATGTTCACTATGGTGGTCATACCCTTCCTAGCTAAAATAGAGCTGGTTTACAATGTTAAGGTTATTAGGTGGCTAAACCAAACTGTTGTATATATTCCAGTTCTCAAATCTCTCCTAAATTATGAGCTCAAAAGCTTTTAATTTCATTTTTTCATAATACTTTGGAGTGTTTTTTCTTCCTCATAGTCTATATCAGTTAGTTTTTTAAATACTTACTGCTGATAGATGGACTTGACTTTATAACCAAGAGCTGCTATTTTCAGTCATCCCAGTAAGCTCCTGAGCAGTGCCGTGTCCTGGGCTGTGCCGAGAGCCGTGCTCTGCGGCGTGACGCCTCGCTCCAGGGGCAGTTTTACAGCGTATCCCTTTCATAAATGGAGTAGGCTTGTGGTTATGTTGACAGCTTGACGCTGCCGTGGCAGTGATTTGTTCAGACTTCCTAGAACGCTCCCGTGAGCAGAGCAGACAAAAGGGAGGCATGGGCAGGACCTCCCGTAACTAATTGGCGTTTTGAGAGGAGCTTCAGCTGATCAAGGGGGGCCAAATGTGGTGGCTGCAGATGCTGGAAGCTAGCGACACATATTTGCCATCAAGATCATGATGCTTGTGTAATAGAGGTCCTATATAATATATATTATATATTGTAAAATATACATTTGTGTGCTTGGTATACTTTTTTAGTATAGTGAACTATCGTGCAAGACTGAGGAATCTTACTGGAAGAGAGGAGAGAATACTGGGACCATAAGGAGGAGCCATAAAAAAGATGGGAGCTGTAGCAGTAGATCTTGAAATGAAAAGAAACCTCAAAGTGGTTGAAGGTAGAGCAATATTTGGTGCTGGTTGGGTGCACGAGGGCAGGCGAGGGCTCTGTCCGGCCCGGGAGCTGCAGGGCTGGCTCCTGACCTGCTCTGGCACGCTGCCCAGCTTGCAGAGGGCTGGGGAGACTGGTCAGTCCCTCCAGTCTGGGGGGGCTGATGGAAGTGTAACCAATGGCCGTTGCAGTCTTGAATTAGAAATAAATAAACAAAACCCTTATACCGTGCAGACTGTCAGCTTTTTACATAGAAGAAATACTAATGAACCAGATCAGGGGATGGGCTTCTATTTGTTCAGAGTTTCAAGGACTCCACTGATAATCATAGCTGGGGAAGAACCTGATGATGTGATCTCTTGTGAACTTACTATTGCTGAAAATACGAGATTAATGGAATTTAAGTGGCACAGGCATAGGCAGAGCACTGGTTTTCTGCAGGGCTCTGGCAGGAGGCCTGCAACTGTTCTGGGAACTGTATTACATCATGGTTTTTGTTATAAGTGTGATAAGCATGCACAGTGTTGTGCAGAAATTTTGAAAGCTGACATGGATACATCAGTCCTAAAAGTACATGACCCAATATTACAGACCAGCATCAATGTCCTTGGCCTCATAAGACTAGGAATCGGAAGGTAATCCAGGCAAGAAAACTGATTTTATCTTGAGTGCATCTATGCTGTGGCCAGAGGATAAAGTGCCATCAGCTCCTTTCCTGGTCTGGACACATGCTTGATTCTGTTAGTGTCCTAAATTCGTGGGGCCTGACTCCCACTGGTGATGGGAAATCTGAAACAGAGATGTGTGGTAGGTGCGGGTGAATTGAAGGAGAAAGCGTACCAAGTATACCAAAATGCTCCATTTTTCAAAAATAAAAAAGGCTTGTGAAGAGAGGAAGAAAGGTTTGTCAGTTTGGAGTGACGGGCTCAGTTCCATTCGGATGAACCCCCGAATGTGGGAGGTAAAAGTGGCTGGGGCTGTGTCCTCGCAGCAGCAGCTCGGAGGGTTGGTGCGTCTGGAAGCAGCCGGGTTGGGACCCCGACGGGGAGAAGATGCAGGAAGGCGCAGTGCAGCCGGCGTGCAGCACGCTCTGGTTGTGCTCTGGGGTTTCTTGGGCTCTCGAGGTCTTTGAAACTATTCTCCTATTTTTTTTTTTTATTATTCTCTAGACACTACCCTGAAGAGCGAGGTGCTGTGTAGCATGTCTTGGTTACCGTGCAGAGAAGATGCGAAGCGAGCTCTGCTCTCACTCTGCACCTTTCTCCCGGGGAGCTGTAGAGGGGTGGAAGCTGCCTTTGATGCCATCTCGATGCGATGGCGTGCGTCTCTGTGCCTTACAGCCCCTTGCTGTCTTCCAGCCGCTGTTCAGCCCTCCCTCTCAGCTGTAACTCTCCTCTTCATACCCAGATGCCAGCACTTTAGGTTCAAAAACTGACAGCTTTGAAAATTCCTTCTGGTTTTGGCTTGCAGATGGGCACCAGGGATGCATCGTCGGAGACAGCGGCCCTCGTCCCCGCAGAAGCAGCTCTGCAGGGCTTGGCAGGCAGGGCTGCCTTTCCCTGGACGCGCTGCGGCTCTCCAGCTCAGCACCGTGGTCCTCCTTGTCTGGGGGCTGTTTGGTGGGTGACCGCCCCCAGCTGCAGTCTGCTAATGCTGCTCTGACAGCAGGGGCCAGTCTCGCGGCAAGGAGCTCTTGAGAAGCTGTTTATCATTCTGTGGTGGAGGTCTAGTGCCTGCGCTGTCCGGGCTGCGTGCTTTCCCCGGCATTCCTCTAACACCGCGTGGGACACGGCGCAGAGCCTCGGGAGTCGGCCCCGCTAAGCTGCGGGGAAGGCACCAGCTCTGAAGGAAAGCATCGGTTTGATTTAGCTGTGTTACGCTTCTGGGAGGTGGTGCTGTTGTCTGCTCTTCCCTATATTAATTAATCTAAATAACTAAGTCATTTCACCTGGCTGCTGCTTAGCCGTGCTGTGCCGGTGGCAGAAGGGAGAGTGACTGGGACGCTGGGAATCAGCGCTGCTGGTCACGTAAGTCCGTCTTTTGCACTACAGGCACACGCAGAGCAGACATCTCGAGTGAATCGCTCGGTGTTGCTGCAATGCTGTTATAACACACTTTTTTTTGTGCTGGAGTGCATAAGTGACAAAACGTAGAAGGAGGAGAACTGCGCAGAACAAATCGCTGTGAATGCCAGCTCTTGAACAGGGGGGTGTTCCCCTGCCTCCCCTTTGTGCGCCCGGTTCGGGTACGTCCGGAAGGGACGCGTCGTGGAGGCTGCCGGTCGCTCCGGTTAACCTGCCCAGGGCTGTAACTTTCCTTAACAGTTTGCATGTGACAAATACTAATTTATGGGAACAGTTACGGTCCTAAAATTGAGAATGCAATAATTCAGTTTGAGGTCTTTCCGTAGCTTTTGATATATAGCAGAAGATAAAGGTGCGTTGCTAATGGTTTCCAAATAATACCGTGTGATAGCCGTAGCCAAGCAAATACCGTCTCTGCAGTAGCCTTGCTAAAGCACGGTGACTGCAAATGAGAGATTTTGCGCTTGTTTCTGTGCTGCAGTGGAGAAGTGTTGCTCCAGACGATGGAGGATGTGGGGTCGGGAGTTGGTCCGTAAGGAGAGCCGCCGTTGGGGCGGCATCACTGCCCACCCTGCCCCTTTCTCCGGGCAATGCAAGTTCTCCCAGAACCGGTGACCAGAAAATGGATCAGCTCCTGCCAGCGTTACAGTGTGATTCTTGCCAGGGACTCTTGTGTTCTTCGTTGGAGATCAGTCCCTGTTTGGAGAAGCAGGAGTGGCCTCAGCTCTTCTCGTCCCGTGCTCCGTGTGGCCTCCCGCGCTATCCCACCCCGTCTGCCCTGTTTGCTCCCGGGATGCTCTGTCCCTTTGTGGACGCAGCTAAAACGGCGATGGCGAGCACAAAGGGCAGCTTTCCTGTTAGATGGAACACTGTCCACTGCGTCTTTTCTGCTAACGACATCCGAAGCGAGGACACGAAGATCTCTCCTATCCCTGTTTTCTGCCAGAAGTGAGGCAGAGACCAGCTAAGGAATAAATACTACCTCGGATGAAACTTAATCTGTTTTTAAAGAACTCCTTCCCACTGAAGTGGAGCTTTCTTCTTTTTTTGAACAGTCCTACCCTGAAAAGTCTCTCCTGGGGTGTGTCTCATCCTCACTTAACTCTGTTGCGAGGTGTTTTTTTTTTTTATTCCGAGTTTCTGGAAGCTCCATGGTTTTCCCTGTTACACGTTTTTAATTCAGAATGCCCTAGTGAGCCTTTCCTCTTCCGAATTTCCAGAGTACTCCTTGGGGAAAAATTTAAAAAATAACATGTAAGCTTTAAATAATTTACTGTGAGAGTAATTGGGTTTATACAGCAGTTCATAAACCTTTAGCTGGTAAAAATCAAAGTACCTTAATCTGAAAAGCAGATGGGGGGGTTGTCAGGGTGAAGGCTTATAGAGTTTTCAAAGACAAATTGTTTAATTCCATCACGGGCTAGGAAAATAAATAGTTCTGCTGCTCGATTGAAAACAGAAACATCTGAGCAATGAGTCTTTCTTAGCTTTCAAGCATTGTTCGTTCTACAACAAAGAAATCAAAAGAAACTTGGTGGAAAGATGTGATGGAGTTCTAGTTTATGAGAAATGAAAGGCGAAAGCTTCTAAACGGCGTTTTACTATTCTTACTGAATTTTCGAGTGCTTTTCCTCCCCTCATTCAGGGGCTGACACTCGGTGCGAGGCGTCTGCTCCGTGTGAATCAGCGATGCGAAGGATGTCTGTGGGTCAGTGCCTTCTGTCGGGAGGGTGGCAGGACTAGCTGTAGCCTCCGCCTAAATAGGAGAGCGGTAAGTGCGAGGCGCTGCTCTGAAATCCCACACTTCAGTACAGCCAAACCGTTTCGCAGCAGATTGAAAGCTGGGAGCCATGCCTCGCCTGTGTAATGAAGGCGGCATTTGTGCCCCCGTATTAATGCTGCTCACAGGCCACTCAGTAGTATCTCGCCAGCACATCCCCTCGCGAGCGATGGGCTTGCTTTAGTTGGGCTAATGGACTGATGAGATCACCTCTAATTTGTGTATCAAGCTGGTTTGTATCACATCCTTCAAAAAAGAAGGGGGGAAGGGGGTGGAAACCCCACACACAAAACAACAAAACCCTTTTTATTTTATTTTTTTTTTCTTGCTGGACTTCAAAAGCTTTCATTATAAACAGTGCGCTCTGCCCTGTGAAAGCGGCGTTTTTTGCTTGGAGCCATTACCTCAGCCAGTAAACATCAGAACATGAGCGCTCGTTTTGGCGTTTGGTTCTCATTTACTGCGGAGCTATGACAGGCGGGTGTGAGTAGCGCTGTCAGTCCGTGCGGGAGGAGATGCCCGGGCGATGGCTGCTGTGCTGAGCTGACTCGGTTGCGGATTCGGGGCTGTAATCTGCTCGCTGTGCCCACAGGGCCACGCATCGGTCTCCTTTGGCTGAGAGAAGGGAGAAAACTGGAATCAGGAAGGATGCTCAGAACAATTTGCTAATTGTTTTAACACCTACAGCCCTAAACCTATCGAAATAAAGTTTCAAAGTCCTCTGAGGGCAGATATCTGGTCATTCGGGGCTGGAGTGGAGATGCCCAAGCTTGTTTTAGTGAGCTTGAAACGTGGCAGCTTGGTGCATCCAGCTCCAGCAGCACTGCTTGGGGTGGCCGCAGCTCCCTGCGGGTGTGGGTGCGGTGCTCCAGGGCCGGCTCTCTGGGTGGTGATGCACAGCGTGCGTCGGTGATCGCCACCCTCTGAGGCGATGCTGACGGCAGTTGGAGCTGGAACCGTGGATTTCATCCTGCTGCGGTATGAGCCTGGGACCAGCAGGTTCGCTTTGGCTGAAGGAGCTTCTGCGGGATGAGCTCTGGGGTTGCTGCGTGGCCTGGCGCTGCCTTCCTCTTCTGCAAGGGTGTTAAATGCGAAGTCCCGCGGGGTTGTATGAGGCTATATCTATGATTCTATATGTGCTGTTCTTCCCAACTTCTTAACATTTCAGCTGCAGAAGAGGGTGAGGAACGTGCTGAAAGTAAGAGCAACCAACTTTAAAAGGCGTTGAAAGTAGCTGAACCCCCCGTGTGACAGTTACAATGGCATTGAAGAAGCCAGGCTGGACTTTAGAGGTGTGTTTATTAAGTGTGCTGAGGACAGGCAAAGAAATAAGAGAAGTTCCTGTGCTTCTGTGAAATTATTCTCAAAGAAGTGTTCTCTTGGAGGCTGCTGAAGCAGCCTGAGAAAAGCAGCATCTCCTTTCTGGCTTGGGCTGTGCTCTCTTCGACGTTCGTGTTGCACGTTGCGACCCTGACAGCAGAGCAGTTCAGCAGACGGCAGGTTTGCTCTGCGCGTTCTCTTGCAAGTAGGATCTCCAGGACATTCCGAGTTTGGGAAATAGGAGATGGTGGGAGAGGAAAGGGAAGCTGGTGAGCTGAGGGGTTTGTTCAGCCGAGATTTCAGAATGCATGGGGTGTTACCTAGGAGGAATGCGTTTCAGGCCAGCCCTGCGTTCGGGTGCTGGGAGGAGAAGGCCGTCGGGCTTTGACAGGTGGGTTTGCAGTGCTCTGTTTAAGCCTCCTTGAGAAGGAACTGATGCCTGGTGATCACAGCGTGAGGGAGAAAATCAGAACGTCCGAACCAATCTGGGCGCTCAGGTTTGAGGTCAGGGAACTGCCAGCTTGCCAGGCCAGCCCTTTCCTTCCTGCCAGCGTTTTTGCTCTCCTCAACCCTCTCTTCTCTGTTTTTCCTCCATGTGTCTATCGCTGTTTCCTATCCCTTTGCGTTCTGTCTTGTGGCATGGTATGTATTCCTACCAGGTGGTACCCGCTGGCTCACCTATATAGTGCAGCAAGAGTTAGACCTTGGCAATGATGAGTTTTTACACTGGGCACTGAATAGCACCACGAAGGTGGTCGTTGCTGGTGTAAACGCCCTAGCCTGCCCGAAGCTCCCGACCCGGAGGGCTTCCTCGAAGCTGCTTTGACTCTCGGTTGCAGTGGTGCAGTGGCTATAGGAACATAGCCCCATGATGACACTGGCACTGTGTGGTCAAATTCTTGCCTGGTGTTTGTTGTCCTTTGCCTGTTGTAATGCTTTTTTCCCTGCTTCAAGCGTGGACTTGACCTTTTGGATAGTTGCTTCTGGGCTGTAGACTGGAGCGGACACTCTTCTGGTGGCTTATCTGGCCTTTTTTCCATTTTGAGACCCGCGCCAGGAGTGAGCTGCAGCTCTGCGGTGTCGCGAGCGGTGAATGGGGTGTCTGTGTGCGCTGATGGCAGAGGTGCTGTGTTCACCACTCTAATTATGCTGCGCACTTGATATTAGGTGATGAAGGACACGTGTTACTCTAACAAAAATACCTGTCACACAACGTGGCGGTGTGGCTTGTTTCACCATGACAAAAAACAGGTGAGCAGAAATAGTTGGCCGCAGCTGGAACAGCGATTAGCAAGCATGCCTGGCTGCTGCAGTCTGCTCTGAGCCGTGAAACCTGATAAGACTCGATCCACAGCCCTAATAAAAGGCATTTCCACACACAATTACTTCAGCTAGGTTTTAATCTTATAATAGTGTCTTTTGTTGAAAGGTCTGCAGAGAGAAGGCTCCGGGTAATCCTGCCACACCTCCTGGAGAAGGGATGCGCACGGCGTTGTCGCGGCAGGATCACCGCCGGGGAAGGCGAGGGTCAGGTGCGGTGTGCGCTGTCTCCTGCTTCCGATGCCCGTGGGAGCAGTCGGACATGGATACGTGCGCAGGTTTACCCTGGAGCTTACCCAGCCAGCACACAGGAGGTGGAGGGTGCGAGATGGGGAGCGGAGTGAGTGAAGTTGATAGGTAACATCACAAAAATAGCAGGGGAAGCCGTTCTGGTGGGCCAGGGTGCTGGTAGCAGTAATGTGGGGGGGTAACAACGTCCCTCTACGCGATGTTTTCCTTTGGGTACCAAGGTGCAGGTATCACAGTACTTGTATCATAGGACTTGTCTGAGTTTGGAGCAAAACTTCTGTATGTTTTCCTGTTCGTTTAGGAACCAGGCAGGAAAGACTCCACATGGTTCTAGTAACTGTGAATTTTACCACGCTGGCCACGTTACGGTTGTTACAGGAGAAGGGTATTTTTTGGCAGACTTCACACAGGAGAGCGTTGCAGTAATGCTGTTAGTTCAACAGAAGAACTGCTTTGAGTTGATCGTGAAGAGTGTTTGCCCAGTTTTTGGAAACAGTAAGAGGACTTGGCCGTGGTGTTCAGCAGTGAAGGAGAAGAGATGAACTCATGCTTGGTGGGGCTTAGATCAGCAGAGACACACTCGGGGAACCAGAGCTGGACGAAGGAAACGCTCTTAAGAGCCCGACGCACAAAGCTCTGCATTGTATGTTTGGTAGGAAGAGAGATTTAATAAAGTACTTTAGTATAAAGTATAAGAAGTAATTGAGTTAGGCTGCAGAGTGTTGATGAAGTGAGTGCTGACAGAAGAGTTAACCAACCAGACCATTGTTGCTGAGATGTCTTCTGTGGATCAGCCAGTCCTTTCTTCCAAGCTGCTCCAGATCCCAGTGAAGACTGAAGTTGTTTTTTTTCCAAAACTGCTTTCCCTCTAAAAGAAAAAAAAAATCAATAGCAAAAATGGAATTCTTTTTAGCAGCTAACTTATAAATCTAAAAATCTGAATAAACAAGTGGTGCAATGATTAAAAAATGTTACATTAACCCTTTTTTATTACATTAGCTGAGACACTTCGGTAACATGCCGTTGTCCTGGGCGCTGGGGAGATGAGGATTTTTCTATTTTTATCAGTTGTACCATTCTACACCCTTTTGCCCTGGTTCCTCTTTGCATCTGCGTTGCTGGCATTTGGATTGCCGCTGAAGTCTGGCTGGAAGGGTTGAATTCTTTGGAGCTTATCTTGCTGCTTTCGATCTTGCTGCTTTTGTGACTGGGAGGCAGCAGGCGGCGGGAGCGAGGACCTCGGCTCTCTTGGGGTTCATGGGCATGGAGCAATCAACTCTCACAAGGCAGATTTGAAAACTGCAGTCTGCTCATCAAACTGGGGTGCCAACTGTGGAAAACAGTCTGCAAAATTCAGCTGTGTAACTGGTGGTTGCTCGCAGTGGGCTCTTCTGCGACTGTTTCAGATTAAAGCCGGGCACAGAGATGCTCCTGCAAGTCTGGGTTGGTTAGGTTACGCCAGCTTGCTCTGTCAGACAGCAGGATTCGTTTTCAAAGTTGTCTTGGGGCTGCCTGCGTTGTTTGGGCTTTTTCTGTCGGCTTTCTTGCTGAACTGGGCTCGCAGTTAATGCTGAGTTGCGATTTCATGACAAGTCCTCTGCTTGGAGATTTACAGCTCAGCTGCTTTAATTTGCCAGGCTAATGCTTTGGAATGCAGGTTGACAGTCCAGATGTGAAACCTTTCTCCTCAGAAAGAAAACAAAGGATTAGATGTGTTTTAAGAGGGTTTGAAAAAAATTATTTAAGATTGAGGCCCAGAACCTAACGTCTGAAGTCTTGAAATACGGCTGTTAGCTGGTGATGGGGAAACTGCAAAATCTGGAGACGTGGGCTGCAGGAACCGTTTGGCTCTCGGTGCACCGGTTACTGCCCATATCCAATGGTTCGTAAGGTTTTACAAAATGTTAAATAATCAACTTGTGCATCTTCGCAATTAATGCGGGTTAAAGAATGATTTAGCTTCTGCTAAAATGTGTGGCGATGGAGGGATGACTGTTGGTGCTCACTTGGAAATGACAGTGTTTCCCTGATATTCGTTGGTGAAGAAAGTAGCTCATGCTTTCTGATTTGACAAACTGATCCCCCCAGTTTCAGGAGGGCGGCCTAGAAATAGCATTATCCTTGTTTTCAGGGTGCGTGGAGGAAGGCCCGGGTGATGCGGGTCTGCTGCAGTTGCTGCTCACCATCATCCCCGTCGCAGGATGCAGACTCTGACCAGAGTACGGGGATTCTCTAAAGCATGGCTGAATTGGAGAAGGGTGTCACAGTGGTGTTTAATGTCCAACCCCCTTTTTTTTTTGAGAGAAACATAACGGCCTCAGCCAAGCCACTGAATCTGATCCTTTGTGCTCGTGAAGATTCGTACAATGCCTCCATCAATTAATATCTGTTTGGGTTTCAGGATTGTTTGGCTTGGAAATGATGCAGCAGCGAGAGTTCATTGGACTTTCAAAGAAAAGGTGAAAGCATCTGTAACTTTCTCCCAGCCCATATGGACAGAGCAGACGTGAGGGGCCTGTGCTACCAGATGTCTTCAGACGGAGCTGCTAGCCTCACGAGTTAGGAAGGGCAGATCTTACAGGGCAGGTCTTTCTGCCTTGAGAAGTGTCACGGGGGGGGGATGGCAGAGCTTTGCACTGCAGTTGATTAAAACTGGGGCTGTAAAGTAAAAAGCTTGTGGCTTATAATTTGGGACTAATGGTACGATTGGTGTTCTCTTCTGACCAGACTTCGGAAGCCTCTGTAGACCGACGATCTTGCAAGTAGAAGAGGCACGTTTTGTATATTTGGTTGATGTTTGTTCTTGTCAGAAAGATCTCTGCCATTTTATTGTGTTGTGGAACAACAAATTACTACAAGTATGCTAAGCGATGGGTTCAACAAATGATAAAAAATGGCTTCTATTTTTCCTAGTTCAAAACTAGGAAAAAATAAAAACCCTATGCTAAAAGTGCCTTTTGTAGTATCAGTGTATTTTTTTTTTTTTTTAAAGTGGGATGTTGTAAGTCGCATAATTAGAAATAATGACTTTGAGAATACGCACACAGAGCTAGGAGTTAATTTTTTGCCCTGTGTGTATTCACATTCTTTCTTTTTTTTTTTTTTTTTTTTTGTTTTTTTTGTTTGGAAACAAAGTAGTTTGGCTAGGGAAAATGTTGTTTGATGTATGAACTCTTGCTGCTGCATTAAGGTAGTGTGCTGACTGGTTTCCATACATGTGAGAGCGATCAAGCAGCTTCTGCTAACAGTTGCAGGAGAAGCACAACAAGCTCGAGCAATCTCTTCGGGTTGATAAACCCGGTATTTGTGTGGCTTGATAAAGTGGAGGCTTAAGGTTTCCTTCCTGCGCTGGAGTTCATCACGCTGGAATTCAGAACTCGTGCGTTGAGATCAAACCGGTATTTAGCCACGGTCTTCTGAAGTGTCTTACAGACACATTGCTTAGTGGCACTAAACCCTCAGCCTTGTGCAGCTTTTGCCAATTAATCACTTTTGGTCCTTCTGACAAATGAACTGTAGAAAGGAGAAAATCATAGAGGAGCGGAGCAGCTGTGTAAGGGCTCCCTCTGTACAACAGCCTTCCCTTGCTCTGCAGAAATCCGCGGGCACGGAGCCACGCTAAACAGTAAGCGTTCAGCCACATCTGCAGAAAATCCATGGGAGGGCATGTGGAAAGTTGGCACAACTTTTGGTGGAAGGAAGTGGGAAGAAAGAAAATCATTAGCTAAGGCTAACCGGGATTCGTAGACTTGAGGTCGTCTTATCTGTGGAAGTTCTTCTTCCACCCTTTCTGTTATTTTAACCACTTCTCTGAGTAATCTGAACTTTTCCATGACTGCAGGCTTGGAATGGAATATTTTTGAGCCATCAGCTTGAGATGTTTTTCTCTGCTTTGGGTCTGTTTCAGGCTTCTGGGCAGGTAGGACGCAGATAATTCCAGCAATATCAGAGGAGTGCCTGCTCTGCAGTGCATCCGATTCCTGGTACTTGCTCAGCTCTGAGCATGTTGTTAGATGATGTATTCCTCTTGCTAATTTAGTCAATTTACCATTGATTCCAGTAGAGCTTGATGAAGTATGTCAGCTGGAGATTAGTCCCAGGTGCCTGGGTTGACCTTAGCTTTATCAGCTGCTTTCAATACTGTAACCATGAAGCACTTGCAAGTTTTCTGGTTCCTCCCATGATTGATAGACCAATTCTAAAGTGGCTTTCCTCCTCCTTTGTGATCCAAGAGGATAATGCCATGCAGCTGTCCACAGCATGATGCTCTTGTGGTGAATACTGTGATGTTCTGTTGGCTTATTACCAGCCTCAATGTGTGTTAGAATGGCAGTTGTGTTTTGCAGGCTTGACAACTCGCTCCGACATGGCTCTGCATTTTCCTCTTCTCTAAATAATCTTGAACAGAATTGAGCAAGTCTCCTAATGCTCGGATGAGACTGAGTTATTTTAGAAGAGTTTTAACTGCAGATGTGTAGAGCAGAGGAGACTGGCAGTGCCTGTGGGCTGGTAGGAATAAGCTTTTAGCAGTTGGCAGATGTGGTTGGTCATTTTGAGTGTGGTTTTGGTGAACTTTCCTGAAGTTCTTGTCAGCTCCTATGGCTGTAAGGACTGATGGAGAAAATCCATCTACCTGGCCTCATCACCCCTTCTGGAGTGACCCCAGCATGCTGTCACTGATTGTCATCACTTTGGCATGGGCATGCCAAAGGGCATCTTTCTTAGGGCTGTGCAGATCGTTCAAAAGATGATGTGAGCTCCTAGACCCCCTCTGAGGAGGGGTCTAGTGGAAGGCTAGAGGCTAGTGGAAGCCTCCCAGAGTTAGGAGCCAGGACTTGACCAATGGAATTTTTTTAAACTAAGTTTTGCCCGTGCTGCTACATGATGTTGGGGTTCTGCAGAAGTTATTGATGAGAAGGAGCTCGTGGTGTTAGAGCTGCTCCTTCAGAGACTGAAGATAGTTAGGTTGGCCCTGCCTGGGCGAAGGGTGCTCATCAAATTTCTGCAGTGCATTTTCATTTAAAAAAAAAAAGGAAACACCAAAACCCATCTTCCTTTGAAGGGTGAAGGCTGATGACGGGGGGTGAGCTCTGTACTGTGCTGGTCACCCTGAGAAGCCCTCCGGAGCGTGGCAGGTCACTGCTCTGTGAGTCTCTGCCCCCTGAGAGTGGCACTGCCCCTTCATATGATGACTGACACTGGAAGGAGTGCTCCATTTCAGCTTGAATCACAAAAGTCGGCGTCACATCAGCACGTTGAGCTGTAGTCCCTTTTTGCTCCTCAAACTTCAGTCCATGCAATGTATTTTCGGTCTCCAGCTATGCAAGAACACTGCTGGTCATTTTTTCCAGTCTTCCTTAATCTGCTTTGAAACCGAGAGCACTTCATCTCCCGTTGCTGAATAATTCTCAGTTGTAGGGACCGTGGCAGGAATGAAGTGTTTCACTAACTTTTAAGCCGTTTAATGTGAAAAATGTGGGACGTTCTCGTGGGTTGGAAATGGTGTTACAGTTAACACTTCGGGGATGGTTTGGTGCTGCTTTATGGATGGAATTTTCTTCAACTGGAGTAGGAATGAGTTTGTCCATCCCGCACAGCCTGCTAGACAGCTCAGGAATTTCAGTATTTCTTTCTCTGAAGGCTCTCGCCACGGGCGAGGCGATGCTGCTCGGCCTCGCTCCCAGCAAAGCTGAACAATTCAGTGATTTTTCTTCTGGGGACAAAATGACATTAGCCATTTATAACCATCGCTTCAGATCGCCTTGGAGCTGGGGCTGTCTTGCAGGCAGGTTTTGAGAAATGAGGTTGTTTTTTTTGTTTTTTTTTTCCTTTCGAAGGTGCTTGGGAACCTTCTGCTGGGAGTCCCAAGTGACGGGGCCTTTGTCCGGGAGGAAGGAGTTGGCCTCGGAGGGTTATCCATCAGCGTGCTGCCGCGTCCTTCACAGCCCCAGCTCATCAAAGAGGCGCTCACGGCCCCGTCTCGCTGGCCAGCCCGAGGTCGGGCTGTTGTGATGTATGGTTGGGCTGACGGATGGCATGCAAGCCGAGGGGGGATTTATGGGGAGCCCCTCTTGTGAGTAAACCACTGGTAGGCAACATGCTGGCCGTTGAGAGTCCTCCCATAGATGCATTCACTACAGTTACTTTCAAGGTTGTGAAAATGGAGCAGAATTGATTTTTATCTGACGGAAGAAAGGTGTGTAGCTGGGTTGAGGTGGCTGTGACCCAAGTAGACGAGATGCTGTCATAGCTTTTTTTTTCAGTGGGACTAAGGCCTGGTTCTTTGGTATCCACAAGAATCGCATCACATTACTGTGATGGGTCCCACAGATCTACTCAACAATTACTACTTTTGTACTTCTTGAACTGTGAAGTAGTAATTGTCGAGTAGATCTTGGTGACACCAGCTGCATGGGGTATAACTTAAGAGATTTTTTTTTTTTTTGAGGAATGGACCGGAATCCTAAAGTAAAAAACAGTGTTTAGTAGCCAAGTGGTTTTATGCGAAATTGCTATGCCTTCTACCCTAGTGTAATTATGGCAACTGGTGTGTATTTGTAATTAAAGCTATTGATATCTATGGAAAAGTATTGCAATGGTGTACAAACTTGGGAAAAATTAGAGTTACCAAAAGCAAGCAGGGGTGAACATGACGAGGAAATTCTCAAGGCAGTATTTTAAAAATCCTGCTTTGATTTTGGATAAAAGGAAAACAAACAAATGTGGAGTCCGAATTAGCTTCTGTCCTTTCATGTTCTACTGCACGTTTGCAGAAAACAAACATAGCATAACAGGAAAAGTGTTTTGATTGGCAGGGGTTTGTTATACGAATATAAGTAGGCTTCCAGTCTCTTAGTGCTCCAGGTTTTTCTAGAGAAGCAGAATTTATGATTCTTTTATCTATTGCCAGTATTTCTTTGCTTTGTCTCAAAGTCCCGTCCGTAGAAAAATAGTTTAATGACATTGTCCCCATAATTTGAAGATTTTGCTGCCAGTTTTGATAGTCTGGCCTAAAAATCTCTACGTTTCTGTAGCAAGAGCCCTTGAATTTTGGCTTTGAATAAAAATAAGCGATAATTACAAGTGCAAGGAGCTGGTGCATGCTCTGGGCTTGGGGTGGCAGCGTACTGGGTGCGCTGGGGGCACGGCACTGGCTTCAGTGAATGCTGTGAATTGGAGGCAACCTTTTATAGCTCTTACAAGAGGGTTTGTTGGGGTTTTTTTATATTAATGTCCATTTGATAACTAGGTAACTCTGCTGGTCTGCTTTAAACATGCTAAATAAAAGGAAAGGTCACTGGTTGGGGTTAAAGGGGAGGAACAAATGACCTGGCTTTACACTTGAGTACTTCTTGTGAAGGAGACCATTATCTCCTTCCAGATAACTGGGAAAGGATACTCAAAATACTATATCATGTGAATATAGTTATTGCCTGCCTTATATCACTGCGAGTTCTCAACACATCTGGACTGAGAGTAGTTCCAGTAACATTAAAACGTACTATTTTGGTTGGCACACTGATGCTGTGGTATATGCCAATTAGTAATGGCTCTTGGAAACAGGCTGCTTCAAAACTCTCCCTGAACTATTCCCCAGAGAAATTATTCAATTAAGTACAGCTAAAATTAATGTCCATGGGTTTTGTTCGAATAAAACAAAGTAAGCAGCTGGAAAAGGGAAAACTTCTCAGTGTGTGCTTTTAAAATAACAACTCTAACTAATAACTGTGTTTGCTGGAATTGATACCACTGTTTGTTTTCTCAGTGTTGCTCTTTAGCTGGGAATGATCTGATGAGCGCTACCACAGCTGATGGCCTGGGACGGCTCTTTGTCACTGCCGTGCGTTTCAAACCACCATCTGCTGCCTCCAGATCTGCTTTCGAGAGGCTGAGGTGTTCTGTGTTGCTCAGGGGTATCAAAGTTTGACCCAGATATAATCTTACATGTTTTGGGGTGGAGGAGTGAGGCCACTTGGCTGCTGTGTGAAGGGTGGTGTGGAGTGGAAACGGTGGTCCTGGACATGTCCTCTTAGTCCTTGGAGCAGATGGCGGGGTTTTCTGTAGCAGAACAGCCAGCTTCCTCTTGTTTCAGCAGCTGTTAGCCTTAAGGATTCTGAAGGTTTGGTGAACCGGTGGGAAAGGTTTATGCTGGAGGCATGGACTGGTCCTTAGCCTTCGGAGCTGGGCCCTCAGGCTGCTTTTCACTTCCCAAATGCCAGGCAGAGGTCGTAGGACTCTAGAGCAGCGTGTTCTTTCCAGTCTGCATTTTTCACTTGTCAAGAGCTTGGGGAACCAGGAGCAATCCTTGTCCTGAAGGAGTTGTTCCTCTGCAAGGAGTGCTCTGGGCGGAGAGCTGGCATGACATGGAGTCCACAGGTATATTGGGGGAAGGAGAACCTTCTGCTGTGGTGGCCGGTGAATTGAGTGCCTCGGACTTGTTGCCTGAGCGTGGAGAGTCAGCAGCTGCATGGCAGGGAGAAGAGCTGTCCTGCCTGCTCTCCTGGGCACAAATCAGGTCTGCCAGCTCTTGCCCACCATGCCTAGAGACCCTGCAGCCAAGCTGTCCTCCTCTTCGTCAGCAGAGCCAACACCCAGCCATGCGGCAGCAGGGAAGGGTGAGTGATGTCTTTGTGGCACCGGGACCCTGCGGAGCTGCAGGGGAGGCAGCGGGAGATGAGATCCCCTCTTGCCTCCCTTGGGACGGGAGTGCTGCTACGTGCATGTGGCAAAACACATTCCCAGCAGCAAGCCAAAAGAGGTCTTCTGACCCCTTGACTTCATTGTCTCCAAGGACCATCAAGCCCCCATGAGTTAGAGGAGCTAGAGTGAGACATCTGAAACACAGAGGAGCAAGTTGGTTTGCTCCCTTGAAATTAATATTTTGGGTTTTTTTTAATACTTATATGAAGTTCTGCCAAAGGAGAGATTAAATGTCGTCAGTTAAATTTGGGAAGGTGGGGAGGAGAATCTCGGTCTTTGCTTGAAATGCAAAACTCATTGTGGCAGAAAGCATCGATATTCCAGTGTCCTGAGCAGGGCAGAGCTTGGATCAACATGAACACCAGTGGGATTTTGAGTGTTACCTTGGAGTTGAACAGTGAGCAGAAGCCCATGACTGCGCTGACGCGTTGCCCGTGACGTGGAGAGCTGTGAACATCAGAGGCTGCGAAAACCAGGCACGGCTGGCAGCGATGGAGAGAAGTTAAAGATTCCTGACTTTGTATTTTTTACTGTGTTTTTCTCTTTTCACTCTGCCTTGACATTACAGCTGGCACATCATGCTAAGGTTCTTTAGGTTTCTGATGTATTTACATTAGTTGCAATCTTCATTTCATACCACTGGCATTTTGAACAATGCTTGCTTTCTTATTAACATGTAATTATGGGGTTTGGACATACAGAGGTTGGCATTCAATATATGATTCATTTCTTTGGTATCTAGCTCTTCTCCTGAGGCACCAGAGACCTGAAGGAGGGAGGGAAAGCCTGCTTGACTTCTCCACTAATCTCCAGCTGTATTGTATTTTTTTTACCTAGCATAAAACATTATGGATTTTAGTTCTCTGTATATTTTTCTTAAGGCTGACTGCAGTCTTCCGTGACTCACAGTGGGGTACACCGTGGAGATGCATTACTCATCGATAAATACTATCGAGTGATCTGTAAATTTAAATCCACGGAAAATCCAGACAATTCCAAGGAAATGTTTGGTCAGCAGCATCGTTCTGCTCAACTGTGACCAAACCCCAGATTTGTTTCTCTCTGCCTGTGCTGTATTGCATTGTGACCATTTTCAGTTGGCTTTTGGGTTTCTTACTCCATAGCCAGAAAGAGGGAGACTCAAAGACAGAGTTGCCAAAATGAAATGAGGCTTATGTGTTATAAATAAAACAAAATCAATTAGTGTAGTCATGTACGAAAGCAGGTCTCTGGCTGCACAAGAGCCTGTTCTACTTCATGGGAAGAGATGTTCGTCCTGCCTAGGGACTCCATGAGTTAAGGAGAGTGATTGGAAAAACATTCCCATGCCATCACGAAGATGGTGCAGCTGTGTGTGGCATGGGTGGAAGGAGGGAGATATGGGGTGGAAAGGCAACCAGATCATTTTCCTGCTCTTGGGTGGAGAAAGAGTAGGAAAAAACCCACATGGTTTCCTGCAAAACAAAACGTGGTGTTCCTCGAAATGGCCCAGCTCTCCAGCTCCACCGCTGCCCGCCTTTCACTCCCGTAATGAACTGCCTCGTGTTTCACCGTAACGAGTTGCCTTTCTCCCTCCTGAGCTCCTTAATGTGGCAGAAGCAGCAGGGAGGGCTCTGGCATTTGGTGGCTTGGTTCGTGGTGCCCTGGTAATGAGAGCAGGACAGCGTCTGTGGCCGTTGGGTAGGAGCATCTCCTCTGTGTCCATGTGCCGCGCTTCGGGTTGCGATTTGTAATCTCATAAGTTCCGCCTTTTTGGATTAAAACATGTGGTGTTGATGCATGCCCCGTGACTCTGGCGTAGCTTGCTGCTGCGTAGTCTCTGCAGAGAAAGATGCAATATTAATTTGGTGTCTCTAGTATGATCTTGTGACCTAGCAGTTGACTTGCTCTGCTGTCTTCAGCGTTGCTGGAGTAGAGTCGGGCTGGCAACAGGAGAAGGGGCAATGGGCATAAACTGATGCAGAGGAGGTTCCAGCTGAACATGAGGAAGAACTTCTTCCCTCTGAGAGTGATGGAGCCCTGGCCCAGGCTGCCTAGGGAGGCTGTGGAGTCTCCTTCTCTGGAGATATTCCAGCCCCGCCTGGACGCGGTGTTGTGCAGCCTGCTCTGGGTGACCCTGCTTGGGCAGGGGTTTGGACTGGGTGACCCACAGAGGTCCCTTCCGACCCCCACCATTCTGTGATTCTGTGGCTGGGCACTGGTGGGGTCTTGGCACCAGGGTTGGAAAGGGAGGAAAGATGGAGTGGCTGAATGGGCTGGAAAAGGGGGCTTTTGCTCTCTGGAAACATTTGGGCTTCTCGTTTTGTTGTCAAAACTGAGAATTTCATTTGCAAGCTGAAGGCTGGTTATTCGCTTCGAGCTGATCGGGGATGTGTTTCAGCATGAAGGGCATCATCAAGGAGGGAAAACGCTGAAGGTCTGGGCGTACCGAGCGCTCTGGGATGTGCTGTTTTTATCATCTGTCAAACTGTTTTCCAGTGGAAACTCTTCCCTTGGAAAACTTCTGGCCAGCTGTAGAAAGACTTGATGGCTAAGTTGACCCAGAAGATGGGGCTGCCAGAGCGGTCCGATTTCAAACCCGTAGGATGGGTTCCTAGAAATGTCAATGGAGCAGCTGGGGAGATGGGAAAGGCAGACGGGGGTTGTGCTGGAGGACCCGTGGGCTCTGTGTCGTGCTGCTCGACGGGTCTGCGGGCAAATCCAGAGCCTGAAGCTTGCAGCCTTTTTGGGGAGGAACAGAGGAGAGAAGCCGAAGGAGGCGTTTGGCCACGGCAGACCGCTGCGGCACCTGGCCGGGGTTCAGCTCAGGGTTTGTTTTCCCATCCTGCGCGAGCCCTCAGCGCGAGCGACCAGCTGTAGCCTGATGTATGGCCGGCTCCCGGCGAGGTGACTTATGGCTCTAACGGGTGGGATTCCCGTCTCGCGGGGGGCTCTGAGATTATCCGTGCTGTGGCTGGAGAGAAGCAGAACCAACTTTTTACGGAAGGCATCAGTGTTTTTAGGAGTTAAACCAGAACGTTTCTGATTTTCATTGCAGCGGCAAAGTCTTCGAAGGAAAAGGGATATGAAGAATGATGTTTTTCCTGAGAAATTCCCAGGACTATGTGTAATTTCTCCTGCCTTCCATTTCGTCTGTCTTCTATTGGTGTCCTTTGCACTAAACTTTGTTTTCTAGCTGTTAGCAAATGTGATTTTAAAGATGTAGATAAATACACCCTGACCGTTGCAACCAGGTGGTTGTTCCACTGTAGTTTCGGGAAAGGTTTTTACGTTCTGGGAGTCACTTTTAGCATAGTCCTCCTGGAGACACACACCTGCACACGGATGGACCCCAGAAAAGGGAGCAGCAAAATGTCATGCTAGTGAGACTTATAACGCAACTGTTTACTTCGAAGGAATTATAAAGGCCATCGTTCTAAACCTGTAATGTATCATCTGATGCAGTCCCATCTCTGAATAGTCTTGTGCTGATCTGGATCAATCGCTGGTAGCACCATAGAATAGTTTGGGTTGGAAGGCATCTTTAGAGGCCATCCAGCCCGGCCCCCTGCCATGAGCAGGGACATCTCCAGCTGGATCAGGATGCTCAGAGCCCCGTCCAACCTGGCCTTGGATGTTTCCAGGGATGGGGCATCCACCACCTCTCTGGGCAACCTGGGCCAGGGTTTCACCACCCTCAGTATAAACTGGATTCTTGGTGCTTTAAAAGCTGACTGTAGGCATTGAGAGTGCTTCAGCTTGCTGGGGCCAGTGAAGCAATGCAATGAGCAATTTTTTTTTTTTTTTAAAATTCTTTTTGTTCAGCTGCAGCTTAGAAGCTTTCAGTTTTCTGGCTGTGATAGCTAGTGCAGTGACAAGTTCAGATCTGATTAAATGATTTTTGTATTTGTTTTTATGGGCAAAAATATGTTTGAAGTTTAATGCAAGGTATTAAACAAAACCAAAATTTATTTGGCATTTGTTTTTTGAAAAAATAAACAGAAGGAGCTTTTCTTCACTTTGCTCAGGCTTTCTCCAGTAAACACCTCTCTCCTCCCCAGCAGGCAAAGTTAACGCTGGAACTGGAGAGGTCTGGCCGACCGTACGGCCGCTGTTCCCAGCCCTCCCACCTCTTCCACAGTGATGCTTCTGCCGCCTCTGCCAGCCTGGACCCACGCTCAGCCTGGCTGCTCGGTGTTGCACCAAAACACGTTTGCCCAAGATCAGGAACCGCTGCTGTGGGTTCTTTAACAGGAAAAAGTCAAATATTTCAGAATGTATCAGCCTACATTTTTTCCTATCATCCGCTTGCTTCGCTGTTTCCTCATGGTGTGTTTTCTTTGCTTGTAAATCCCCTGCATGGAATTCATCGCGATTGCCCAAAGGGCTGCACGTGCCCTCTCCGTCGCTGGTCCCGGAGCGGGAGGAGCAAGGGCAGGACTGCAGACACGATTCTACCCACAAAATCAAGACCTTCCATAACTTTTGTCCTGGTTTAAGGTCTGCACGTGTTGATCTCAAATCTGTAAAGCCCACCGTTATTTATGCTGTCTGATACATCCCAGGTTTCTGAAGAAATCCTGCCCTTTGGAGGGCTCCAGCCCAAATTTTATGGCTTTGATCATGAGGAAAAGCATCGAGATTTGTAGAGACGGGTTTGTGTTTTGCTGCTGCAGCCTTGCAGGAATGAGGTGAGAAGAAATGACTGTGCCTGCGCACCTACCTCTGCCTGCTTCGAGAAACCTGCTGCTTTCACAGAACCACAGGATGGTGGGGGTTGGCAGGGACCTCTGTGGGTCACCCAGCCCCAACCCCCTGCCGAAGCAGGGTCACCCAGAGCAGGCTGCACAGCACCGTGTCCAGGCGGGTCTGGAATATCTCCAGAGAAGGAGACTCCACAGCCTCCCTGGGCAGCCTGGGCCAGGGCTCTGTCACCCTCAGAGGGAAGAAGTTCTTCCTCATCTTCAGCTGGAACTTCCTGGCTGCCTTGGCTGCTGGTGAGCTCAACAGCCACTGTAACTGCCTGGGCGATGGCTGTGACCCGAGCAAAGGGACGAGCATGCAGAGACGAGCAAGGCGACACGGGTTTTCAAAAGTCCTCGCTGATACAGGAGGTCTGAACTCACCTCCAGCAGATGAGTAACCTTCAAACTTCTCCCACTTTCGCCAAGCTGAAATTACTCAGATTTTAATACCAGGGTTGTGCGGTGGGTTTTATCTTCTGCTTCAAGATCCCGCTTCACGGGAAGAAGACCTTGGCTGAATTTGCATTGCTGGTTTAAATGTGGTTTGCAGTGCAGTGTTACAGAAATGTCCTTTGTAAGGTCGCTGGCAGCCCTTCGGCAGTCAGCCTGCTTTTCCCGTCTGCTCCCTCGCAGTGGAAGAACCTCGCTCTTTCCCCTTTTTCAGGTTTCTCTCTATTTTTTTTTTTTTTTTTTTAATTTGCTCCTTGCATAGTCAGGTAAATGGGAGGCAATAGAAAATTCTTCAGCCCAAATGTAATTGCCAGTTTGAAGGGCGATGGTGGTTGCAGGTGGGTCCTCTGTCAGAAGAGGTGGTCCTGGGCCCTTGCTGACAGCTAAGGTAGGGCTGTCAGGGCTCAGCCCAGAGAGCCAACCGTACCCTGGGCTGCATCCAGAGCAGCGTGGCCAGCAGGGCGAGGGAGAGGGTTCTGCCCCTTTACTCCGCTCTCGTCAGACCCCACCTGGAGTCCTGCGTCCAGCTCTGGAGCCTCCAACATCAGAAGGACATGGATGTGTTGGAGTGGGCCCAGAGGAGGGACACGGAGCTGATCCGAGGGCTGGAGCCCCTCTCCTCCGAGGACAGGCTGAGGGAGTTGGGGCTGCTCAGCCTGGAGAAGAGAAGGCTCCGGGGTGGCCTTAGAGCAGCTGCCAGTGCCTGGAGGGGCCGACAGGAAGGATGGAGAGGGGCTTTTCCCAAGGGGTGTGGAGTGATAGGACAAGGGGGAATGGCTCTAAACTAAAAGAGGGCAGATTTAGATTAGAGATTAGGAAGAAATTCTTCCCCCTGAGGGTGGTGAAACCCTGGGCCAGGTTGCCCAGAGAAGCTGTGGCTGCCCCCTCCCTGGCAGTGTTCAAGGCCAGGTTGGATGGAGCTCTGAGCAACCTGGTCTGGTGGAAGATGTCCCTGCTCATGGCAGAGGGGTTGGAAGCAGATGATCTTTCAGGTCCATTCCAACCCAGACTTTTCTATGATTCTCTGGCAGCGGCTCTGCCTACCTTCGAAATTCATTACTAGTTTTCAACTCTGCCCTATACAGCACGTGTTTCCATTGTGTTTGCTTTAGAGTGGCGAGAAAGTCTTTAATTCACATGAAGGTCATGACCCGCTCTGAACCTGCGTGTCACCACAACGGTGTGTTGGTGGGGTGGACGTGTCTGCTCAGGGTGCTGGTGGTTGCGAGGGCACCCTGGCCTTGGGCAACGTGTTGGTCCGGGCTTCTGACCCAGCGGGTGATGGGGTAAGAGCCTCCCTGTGCTTTGTCCCTGGGACAGCCTAGCACCACTGCAGGGAGAAGGCCCTGCTCAGACCTCCTGGCTGTGCCATGGCCACCCCAGCCCTTCTCCTGGTCGGAACTGCACGCTGCGTCCCAGGACCGGTCGCTTGGTGAGCATCGGGCTCTGTGCTTGGTGAAGTGGCCTGCTCCCCTGAAACCTGGCCACACCGAGGGACAGACAGACGCGGAGAAGGACCTCTCCCAAGCGGTACGGTCCAGTTCTCTGGTTCAGAAACGGCTCCTGCTGGTTGCCCTGGCAGGGGAGGGCTTGTGCGGGGGGGTGGAAAGGAGAAGCTCTAGGCATAATCCCAGTTGCAGTGCCTTGGGCCTTGAAAAGGTGACAGAAAATTTTCCTGCTTGCATTTGTTCTCGTTCAGCTACAGCTTGTTCACCAGGATGTTTTTCAAGGAGGGTCTGGTCGGTGTTGGCAAAGGGAAGGCTCTTGTTTCCCAAGCACGCTTATCTCTTTGTCCTTGACAACGATGGGAACTTTTGGCACTTTTTTTTGCATTTAGAAGCAAACGTGAGAAAGCCTCCCTTCGCAGGCAGCATTGTGCTGGTTTTCCTGTGTGCTGAGACAGATAAAGTTTCCCCAAAACGCTGTTGGCTTTGCAGATGTTTGACCTGGGAAAGCTGGCTGGGAGGCGGAGGAGGGTTAGTGTCTGAAGGATGAACTGAGGAGATCTCGCAGTTCAAATAAAATAACCTGCTGTCACTTGGGAAAATGCGCTTTGGTGTAGGATGAACAAGAAAATCTTCAGTATTATAAACAACGTCGCAAATATGTGAGTGTGTCTGGCAGGGGGTGGTGGTGCTGGGGTGGTGCTCCTCACCACAGGGCTGGTGGACGGTTTGCGTCTGTAGGAGAAGAGCAGCAGTCGGTGTTCGCCCTCTGCCCTCCCTTCGTGTGAATACTTCGAAGGTTTAGGCTGCGAGACATGAATCGGGAGCTCCTGTTTTAAGAAAGATACAGATTTTTGAAGTAGAAGATTTTGTAGGTGCTGGGATCATTTTACGTAGGGATTTGCTGGAGGTGATCAGGTGCTTGTGGGGCAGACTTAACAAGCATGCATTAGAAGGGTGATGCTTAAATCTTCCAGCTCTACAGGAGAGTAGAACCTCCCATGCTACATATGGCTTTGAAAATTTCCTTTATTTCTTCAGAACTTTGGTTATTTTATATTTGTTTTTTTGTTATCCATATATACGATCAAACTGGTTTTATCCCTGTATCTAGATACAATGCTTGTTACTTGGTAAGAGTTGAGGACGCAAACACTGTGCATAACGGACATCTTTTGCTGTCGGAAGGTGGATTGTGGAGGAAGCTGTTTCCTTCCAGGTGCTGGTGTAGAAGTGGTGGCCGGCAGCGGTGTGCAGGTGTTCTCGAGCAGCTGCAAGAACTAATGTCACATATTGACACTACCCTTGCAAGCACAAGACACTTTGCTTCTAGTGTCACAGGGAAGTTTTGGAAGTACAAGGAACGCCCTCTTTAGTGTCATCCCCTTTTTGCTAGTAGTGGCATTTGGGATATCTCGTGTGTGAAGGAATACAGTCAAATCATTGAAGGCCAGTTAAGAAGAGCCCTGTCCTGTTGGTGGGACTCATTTCCTTCAGCCCTCAATCAGCATGCATACAGGGTTATGATGCATAAAAATGAACAGAATATTAGTATATTGGCATAAAAATGAACAGAATATTAGTATATCGTACTAACTGCACAGTGGGGCTGAGGGCACAGCACTGGCCGGCTGGCACGGCTGCTGTCCCCGGCCTGATGGCAGAGGGCAGGCTGGGTTTGTTAAGGCAGCGGTCAGTAGTGGGAAAGTGCTAGAAGTGTAGCCAGAGCAAGATGTGTTGTGGTAGCAATCAGGGTTTGGCTGCTGTCCTCCTCCTGCTTTATTGTGCACAAAAGAAGCCATTCCTACCTGCAGAGTAGAAAGCAACTCAAACGTGGTGTATTCATACACCCAGCAAGAAGCACTGGCTGTCTATTTCCAGAAAATCGGAGCGTAACAGTCAGCAAGAAGGAAGTTTGGTGCTTGAATGTGGCTTTTAATTTTCAGTGTTAAAAAATCCCCAACCCATCAACCACTCGTGGTGTAAAATTGAAGTCAGCAGTTGCAGGAGGCTGAGCATGGTTCGGCTTGAAATTTTCCACTCCTTTCTATTAGAAATAGATGTAGGAGAAGTTTTCTTCACTTTCCTTTTCCCGGAGGATCATTTGGGCTGCAAAGCTCCCGCCCATACATCTCAGTAACAGAACCCGGGCGGGACTTTGTGTCTGCTGTGGTCGCTTGGTTGGGACCGCAGCGAATGCTCTCAAAAGCGTTTACAAAGGTGGTGATTCTGGATGTGTCTTAATGACTGTTGAACAGCCAAGCATCAAGATGCTCTGTCCCAGGGCCTGAAATTTCAGATTTCCTATAGCATATGCACCAATTCTCTTGCTTTGGCTAGAGTTTTGTGGCTGTCGTCATCTTATACTCTGGCTACCTAGACTGATCCTGCTGTTCCAGGCTGTATTTTGTTCCTCCGCTCTTGCAGTGGAGGAGTCGCTGAACGTGAAGGCAAAATCCCTTGTGTGGCATTTCCCAGGTTTTGGACCTTGCAGTGCATGTGGATCACTGGTCTGTCATACTGGATGCAGCTGGTTTCCATTTGGGAGCCTCCGGCAGGAGCGTGCTTGCTGAGCAGTGATGCTGCCGGGCTCGGAGGTTAATGCTCGTGTTTCTCTTTCCCCAGAGATCATCGACGACCTCACTAACCTGGTTGAAAACACAGACGACAAGCTTCGCAACCAGACGCGGCATGTGAAGATGGTGGACAAGAAATCAACGTCCTGTGGTAGGAAATGGCTTGAGCACAAATCCCGCCTTGTCGTTAAATGATGAGAAACCAGTCTAGCGCTCAGAGGCTGCTCGCAATGTGCTTCCCTCAAGGACAGCTTCTTTTAAAAATCTGAAAACCCATCTCTCCAAACTCGAATGTGCCTTCCGCTGCTGTTGCAGGTTTGACTCGCTGCGCTTGCTGCGTGTTTATACAGTGAACTTCCTTAAGCCATTTGACTCCAGCATTGCGCAGTGTTCTGGCTGGTATTGTAGAATTGTACGAAAGGAGTGTGGTATGTGTTAATTAGGTTTAAAAAACTGGCTAGCTACTCGCTCTCACAAGCCGGTCACGGTAGGGAGTGATGCTGCAGGGACGTTTCTGGTGGTGTCCTCCAGGAATGAGTTCTCCACCGAGCAGCATTCGCAGCCTGCCAGACATGGAATCCGTGCCGGTGACTCTTCGAGCTACGTACAGGCTGGTAAAGCTGCAGTGGACTCCCGTTCCACGCAGCCAAAGCAAGGCTGTACATCTCGAGGGAGGGAATCCAGGTTGCCTCTGTAGGATGAGGAGCTGGGGGTTGGGTAGCGATGCCTGGGGGAGGATGCTGTGGGTAGTGGCAGAACATGTGTCTTGGGAGGAGGAGTGGCTGAGGGATGAAGTCCGTGGGGAGGTGGTGGTAGCGAGACACTTCTGGAAGTGGCATGTCCAGGTCTGGTGTCCGTGCTTCATTATTGCCATACTACAAGAACGCGGAATGCTAAAAGAATAATTTATGCTCTGTAGAAATTTGACTTATAGTCAGAAGTTAATGAGATTTGGTGGTTTAGTAAAGAGAAAGTTGAGAGCTGGCTTGGTCACGTATCTGTTTCTGGCTGGTAGGGAACTGCTGTAGAGTGATGAGCGGCAAAAGCGACTAAGCTCAGGTGGCACTGAGACGGTTTTCACGCACTGCGGATATGTTTCAAGGATTTCTTTAGTTCTCCATTAGCGATAATTTCTTTAAGGCTTGGTTGATGTACGTTGGTGAAAATCTGTGGCCTTTTCTGGATGTTAGAAGTGGACTTGTCAGAGGCATTTGTCTATGATTTGTCTCATACCAACTACGGGTAGAATTAAAGGTGTGACTGCAGAGTTCATGACTGACTTTTATTTTAGGTCTTTAAATGTTGGTGGAAGATAGGTTTAATCTAAAATTAATAGCACTTGAATGATGCTGAGTGCCCCTGTGTGCCTTTGGGTTTTCCCCATAATTTCTATGGTTTCATTTTCTGCATGATCACAGGGAAGCGCGACACAAAATGCCTGCACGGGGCAGGCAGGGCAGCTCAGCTCATCTCATACAGGATGGCTTCTCCCTCCTGAGCTATTTCTCCACCTTTTTAGGTTCCTCTTGCGAAAGCAGCCCCCAGACAGTGTTGCTGGATAATGAGCCTGTCTCTTTAATTGGGAAGCCCATGCTGGCTGCGCTGGGGAATTTGAGAGGAGGAGGAGGATGGGAGAGGCAAAGGCTGGGAGGATTCAGGGCTGGATTCCTTGGGGGTGACCTCTCTCACCCTTTCCACATTGAAAAACATTTTTCTGCCAGGGGTGGTGAGAAGCGCTGCCTCTCGGTGCCGGTTCCCTCTGCTCGAACGGGGCTGCCTGTGTTTGCATAACAATTTGGGCATAAGTAAACACGATATTGCCTCAGATAGCTGCTTCACTCTGCCTGAGCAGGAGGTTTAGAACAATAATGCTGGAAGACACAGACTTTCACGGGCATTCTTCCCATCCCTTTTCCACCCTTATCCCTGGCGCTGAAAATTAACGAGCAGAATAAGATCAGAAAAACCCTTTGCATACGTACAATTATTCCTTGCACAAAGCCAAGCAGTGGGAAAGCTGGCACCTGCTAGGTAATTTTTTCAAAGAGCTCCCGCCCCCCAATATTTCATGTAAATTGGTAAAATCTTCAGTAACTCTTTAGTTTTGGCATGTTACTCTGGATTTAATCTGGAGAGAAGTGCTCGGTGCCCACCCCTTCCTTCCCCGGATGCAGATGTTTGCTTGGACCCAGTCTCCGCGCTGTTCCAGCATGTGCCTGTTTCCGTGGTTTTGCCTCATTTTTGAAATCATAATGTCATTTTATTTTTCTGATGAGTGCCTTTTCTGGAGCCGCTGGCTGTGGATACAAGCAGAGCAGCCTGGCGCGAGTAGTGGAATAATCACCCTTTTACGAGCACGAATGCAACGCATTAATGGGTGTGTCTTTGTTAGCAGCCCGTATAATAAGAAAATCAAAGTATTGCTGATGAAATCCAACTTTAATCAATATTTCAACGTCTTGGTCTCATGCAAACATTGTTTCGAGCTCCGGAGGTTGTTTCCAGCGACCGGCGTGGTTTATGCCGCGGCCGTCGTTCCCTCGGTGCTACCTGCTCGGCACGGGCATCGCTGGGTGCGGAAGCGTCGCAGAGAGCAGCGTCTGCGCCTCTGGCCGTACACAGTCCCAGCAGAAACCTTCAGGTTGTTTCGGGTGGGTTGTTTCCTTCACAGATCACTTGCAATGCCGTTTCTCTTGCTGACTCAAGAGCTGTTGACAATCCCACCCCTTGCTTCTGCCCGATGAAGGCTGTCCCGGTCGGAGCCTGTCCGCCTCCCTTGGTGGCCCCGGGCAGCCCCACACTGGTGGCAGTGGGAACTCCCAGGGACTGGAGTGGAAGAATTATCATGGGATATACTTAAATCTTCTGCATTTATGAAATATTGTTGAAGGTCATCCATCAGTCATCTGCAGGCAAATGCTTGCATGCTGCTTGGCATTGTCTTGTTTTCAGCGTATGCAGGGCATTTAGGGGGGGTTAAAACATACGTATTTCTTAAATTTCAGACATTCGCCTTGAGCTTTCACCAAAATGTACATACAAATCATTAATCAAATGTTAGGCTGCCTTTACCACATTTGCTACAGGAATGCCCGCGTGCACAATCCTGACTTTTCAGTTTTGCCACTGGTTCCCTTGGGTTGCTTTGTCCCCAGTTTCCGTACCTTTAGGGGTTTATTCTGTGCAGAGTAACACTCAGTAATCATTTCTCACAAACGTTTTTTGTTAGAAATTTTAACTCTTAGAATATCCTCTTGAGAACTGCATTTAAAAATAAGCAGTGAAATGAAAGGTTGAGATGCAGGGGGGGGGGGGGAGCGGGGGTGGCACGCCAAATTTGCCCCGAGCAGACCCTTGAGCTGGAACAGCCTGATGATACGGGAAATGCCACGATACCTTCATGACTGACCCCGTCACTAATTTTGGTTTGGCTGGATGGAGATAGCCTGACTGCGGTCCCAGCCATTCCAATTCCAACTGGAAAAATCTCCACATTTTCCAAAAATTTTCAAAATTTCTTGACCTGCGTGGGCTCCAGCCCCAGCACATCTCTGGGGGTCCTTGGCACCGCCCGAGAACAGCCCGCCAGCGCCAAACCCTGCGGTCCCCAGGCCTCGCAGCTCCAGCACGGGCTGTCCCACCACGTCGGCTCCCCGAGGGCCGGGGCTGCAGCCCGGGTCGAGTCAGCGGGTGCAGGTTTTGCGGGGCTCCCAACACGCGACCGCTCAGCGCAACACGCGTCCGCGTGCGTTGGTTTGATTTCTGCTCATCATCACGCTCGAGCATTTAGCAGTAGTCAGGGGTCTGCAAAGAGTCCATGGTTCTCTTTCCCTGGCCGTGGGTTGCGTTTGGCCTTGATACAGGGAGGAGAAATTCTGTCGCTGTCCACAGCCACGTCCTGGCTGACCTGGATGGTGCTTTTTGGGAACTTCCCCCATCCTTAATTTTTGGTTCTTGTTTTTTTTCTGTTTTGGTTTGGGTTTTTTTGGTACCTAAAGACCTACAAGTAGGCAACTCTGCAGAGAGGATGATTAAGCCTGAAGAAGAGAAGGCTGAGAGGGGACCTAATAAATGCTTATAAATATCTGCAGGGTGGGTGTCAGGAGGACGGGGCCAGACTCTTTCCAGTGGTGCCCAGCGACAGGACAAGGGGCAACGGGCACAAACTGAAGCCGAGGAAGCTCCAGCTGAACCCGAGGAAGAACTTCTTCCCTCTGAGGGTGACGGAGCCCTGGCCCAGGCTGCCCAGGGAGGCTGTGGAGTCTCCTTCTCTGGAGATATTCCAGACCCACCTGGCCGCGGTGCTGTGCAGCCTGCTGTGGGTGACCCTGCTTGGGCAGGGGGTTGGACTGGGTGACCCACAGAGGTCCCTTCCAACCCCAACCATTCTGTGATTCTGTGAAGCCAGGCTTTGTTTGTGATAAAAACGATGTACGGGGAGTTTAGCAGCACAAGACAGAGCTGGGAGGGTGAGTAGCAGGCGTGACATACACGAGGCGGTTGCAGGCAAGCTGTGTGGTGCACGGAGTCAGAAATGTGCTGCGGGTCCTGCTAAGCTGTACCAGGGACTGGGGAGGGGATCTGGGGCACCGAAGGGTTCCTGCTCCTGCCCCTGTTGCTCGTCCTGGAGGCTCTCCTGTAGCCGAGGAGAAAGGCTGGTTTTGTGGGGCAGCAGCACAGAAGAATCATAGAATCATAGGTTGGAAAAGACCTCTAAGATCATCGAGTCCAACCATCCACCCAACCCCACCATGCCTGCTAAACCATGTCCCCAGGTGCCACATCTACACGGTTTTTAAACCCCTCCAGGGATGGTCACTCCCCCACTGCCTGGGGCAGCCTGGTCCAATGTCTGACCACTCTTCCAGGAAAGAAATTTTTCCTAATATCCGATCTAAATCTCCCCTGACACATCTAGAGGCCATTGCCTCTTGTCCTGGGAGAAGAGAGCAACCCCCGCCTCACTACACCCTCCTTTCAGGTAGCTGTAGAGTGCGATAAGGTTCCCCCTCAGCCTCCTCTTCTCCAGACTGAACAACTCCAGTTCCTTCAGCTGCTCCTCATCGGACTTGTTCTCCAGACCCCTCCCCAGCCTCGTTGCCCTTCTCTGGACATGCTCCAGCCCCTCCATGTCCTTCTGGGAGTGAGGGACCCAACGCTGAACACAGCACTCGAGGTGCAGCCTCACCAGTGCCGAGCACAGGGGCCCGATCCCCTCCCTGCTCCTGCTGGCGACACCATTCCTGGTCCAAGCCAGGATGCCGCTGGCCTCCTTGGCCACCCGGGCACACTGCTGGCTCCTGTTCAGCCGGCTGTTGACCAGCACCCCAAGCTCCTTTTCCGCTGGGCCGCTTTCCAGCCACTTCTCCCCAAGATTGTGACTTTGTCATAACAGAGCCTAAAAACGAGCAAAAAAGGAGCAAACTGTGATTTCCGAGAGGCGTCCCCGTCCCCTTCCAAGCAGCGGGAGGGGGGCAGAGCATGTCTCTGCAGGTGGCACCCCAGGCCTCCCTCTGACCCTTCAGATGAAGCAGGAGAACGAGAAGCGACCACCGCATGTGCCCTGCTGGGCCGGTAGCTGTGTCCCGTGAAACCACGTACGATTGCAGAGCGGCGGCGGAGGAAGTTTTTTCCCCAGCTTTCATTTTCTCCTGTTCCACAAGATGGCATTGCAATCTAATGGCCTTCCTCCCGCCCCAGGTGGGTGCTCTCCTCACCCCGTCGCCTGCTCAGGGAGGGTTTTGGGGATGCCGAGAGCGGGGTGCGGGCTGCCGTAAGGCTTGGTGGTACCAGGTGGGGTGTTTCATCTTAGCAAATCGCCAAAATACTTGAATTAAAGACAAAGCTTTGCCAAAGCTATTAATTGGAGTTTTGGGAAGGTTTAATTTGTTTTAAAACAGAGTAGCTTGAATTATATAAGGTTTCCTCTAAAAAATAATGATTCATGCAGGCTGGGGCCGTTTCCTGCCAGATTCTGCGATCGCTCTGTTCGAAGTTAGGGTTATTTTTGCCATGGATTTAATTTTTTTTATAAATTATGGATGGCAGTTGCTCAGGTTTGTTCCTCTGACGTACGCTGCGTGTTTAGATGAGCAAGTCCCCGTCCATTTACTGTTTTCTCCGTGGAGTGGAGGAGCTGGTGTAGCGTGCCATTAAATCAACCTTTCCTGCAATCTGACTCTCGGAGCAGTTACACCGATATTCCTCCCCAGTGCTGCTCCGACGGCTGCGCTGGCTCCCAGTCACCTGTCTGTGCCTCGACGGGAGGAGTCGTCTTGGCCTGGCAAGTCATGTATTTTCCTGATTTTTTAATATTTTTTTTCCCCTCCTTCAGTTCCTTCCATTTTAAGCAATGATATGTTGAAAAGTTTGTTGTGAGCTGTTACCCCTGTGAGAAAGCTTTGAATATATGCTTACAAAAATCTCAAGGGTGGGTGTCAGGAGGATGGGGCCAAACTCTTTTCAGTGGTGCCCAGCGACAGGACAAGGGGCGATGGGCACAAACTGAAGCCGAGGAAGCTCCAGCTGAACATGAGGAAGAACTTCTTCCCTCTGAGGGTGATGGAGCCCTGGCCCAGGCTGCCCAGGGAGGCTGTGGAGTCTCCTTCTCTGGAGATATTCCAGCCCCGCCTGGCCGCGGTGCTGTGCAGCCTGCTCTGGGTGACCCTGCTTGGGCAGGGGGTTGGGCTGGGTGACCCACAGAGGTCCCTGCCAACCCCAAACATTCTGTGATTCTGTGATTAAAAGAAGCTTTTTGTCAGAAGCAGGTGGAGTCTGTTGGTTAAATTGGGCTCGTGGCTGCTGCCTTCACTGGTTGCCGGTGTCTCAGGTGCACCGATGCTTCCAGCCCGGGGAGGCAGCCGAGGGGCAGCTGCCGGTGGTGCAACAGAAGATGGAGTTTCATCTGGGCTTCTCTGTCTCCTCGTTCCCTTCTTCTGCAGCCCTCGCTTGCTGCCAGCCAGCCTGCCGGGCCATACCGGGAGTCCGACAGATCTCGCTGCAGAATTCAGCTTTCCGCTTGCCTTGCTACCTTGTGCGTCATCCTCCCTTGCGCTGTTGTTCTCATCTGAGCTCCTTTTCCTTCACTGTGGGAGCACAGGTTCGCTGTGCCTGGGGAAAGCAGAGTCTGCTGGAGGTGAGCCCGGTTTCAGGAGGAACCGTGGGGTTTGCAGCCCGCTGCGTGTGTGTGGCCGTGCTCTTCCTCCCACCTTGCCCACCAACTTCTGAGCCCGCTGGCTGGCTGGAGCTGGAATTAATTGGAGATAGAGGTCACAAAGATAAGGAGTTACTACAAGCTTATTTGGGCATCTGTCCTCATTAGGGAGACCCAATTAAGGGCTCCGTTGGGGAGGGGAAGGCTCAAGTCTCGTTAGACAGCAGAGAAGCATCGAAGCAGGTTAGCTTAGGGATATAGCAGGAAATGTGGCTTCATTAATTATGTTAATAGAACAAATTTTAAACAAACTGGTCCAGTAATTTCAGCACGTTGCTAATCTAAGACTTGTGGTTCATTTATTGGCTTGCCCTCTTGTTTCTCCATAATATGAAACACTTTTCCTTGGCTTCGTTAGCTCTGACCCCCGAGGAGCGGGTGGGGAGCCCACGGGCTGGCTGACAGTGAGGAGGAACATCCCCAAGCAAAGATGTTGAAACAAGGTCAGTCGTGGTGCTGAGACGATGCCTTTGCTGGTGGCGTGTGCCCAGCAGCCTGGTCCTCGCTCTCCTGGTGCCTTCGTACCCTCTGGCCAGCTCGGGGCGTCTCGGTGCCTCCTCCTCCTCCTCCTCACACATACTGTATTCACAACTCATGTATTTGGCTTAAAACTGCTCATGCTGGGTTGTTGAAATGGATTCAGCTGATGAAAGAGGATGGACCTAAGCAGTCATAAACAGGTTTTTGTTTAAAACAAAGGTGGTTTGGAGCTGCTTGATGAATTTCTTTCCAGGTGAGGAGCGTGGCGTTGCTGGTGGTGTCAGCTCTGTGTGTGTTTAGCAGGCAAGGACGGGAAGAGCCTTCTGGGTCATGGGATCCCTTCAAGATAAATTTCTGAGAACAAGCTTGTTTTTTCCCCCCCATTACTCCTATTGGAAGGCTGCAATGGTCATAAACTTATTTCCAGCCTAGACTTGTCAGGGATACTTCATGTTGCCCACGTGCAACCCTTGTTCTGGTGTCTTGAATAGTTCTTTCCCCTTTTTTATTTTACTTCTCCGGCTGCGTGTGCCCAAGGGATCACTCAGTGTTCCTTCCCAGCTTTTGTTTCGTGGGGCTGAACAAGCGTCTTTACATTTTAATCTCCTGAATTAATCTCTCAATTTTCTGATAAGCCCTTTTTTACACTTCTTCCTCCTTAAACTTTTTGGTTTTTTAACAGTGAGGACCGCCGGCATCATCCCTGGTGTGTTCTCACGATGCCTTGCCCACTGGCTCTAACACGTCTCTGGCTGCTGGAAATACTTTGATTACAGCGTGTTGGTGCCTCAGATTTGTTTTGAGCTTTTTACTTGGGCCTTTCTCACTCTTGAACGTTTTCCACCTGAGTTCATTTTCTTTCCAACTCGTAGCAAAAGCGATGGTTTGTCCCAAGTGCGTGGCTTCCGCTTTCATCCCGCTGAATTTCAACCTTCCTCCATTCGTCTTCAGCGTTACCCATTTTTTTTCCTGTATGCTGTCCCAGCTTTCTGCCGTGCTGGTGCTGCTTTCCAACTTTGTGTCATCAGCAAATTTCATTAGCGCTCTTACTTTTTGTGCCAAGGTCATTAATAAAAATACTTAATAAGATCAGCCTCCTGACCGTTCCTTGAGGAGCTCTGCCGGTGACCTCTATCCATTCGGATCCTTCTTTCAACGCTGCTTCACTTTTCACCAGTTTCCTGGCCTTACAGTTCTGCTAATCCCCATCTTTTTCGTTTAATAATTTCTCACATGGCACTGTATCACATGCTTTGCTGAAGTCTGCGTGGATGGGATCTATCACGCTTTCTTTGTCTGGAAAATTCATTATCTTATCAGGCTAAGCTGATTAGCTCTGTTTGATCTGATTTCCCTTCAGTACACTCCCATAGTTTTCTACCCTGTTTACCGTTTAGTTCCATGTTCTAATTAGTCTTCCTTCATTTGGCTCTAGAGGCTCCGTCCTGCTGGGGTTCCTCGGGCAGACCTGGGGTTGCTCACATCGCTTGCTCGGTCGTGCAGGTGCTGCGGTCCCTCTCTGTTGCTGGACTGGTAGCCGCAGCTCCGTCTGCCTGCTTTTGGGAGACGTATCCTAGATACCCTTCGGTTTGAAGGAAGGACCTGGAGCTCTGTGTGCATCAGTCCTCCTGGCGTCATTGACCAGCCTGCTTCGTTCAGTGACAGTTCGTCCCGTGGCACGGAGACCGTCCGGAACCACTGCAGCTTCTCTGTCTGCCCACCGAGCCCTGGGCCGGCAGGTTCTGCCAGTGGTCACAGAAACACAGAACGGTGGGGGTTGGAAGGGCCCTCTGTGGGTCACCCAGTCCAACCCCCTGCCCAAGCAGGGTCACCCAGAGCAGGCTGCACAGCACCGCGTCCAGGCGGGGCTGGAATATCTCCAGAGGAGACTCCACAACCTCCCTGGGCAGCCTGGGCCAGGGCTCCGTCACCCTCAGAGTGAAGAAGTTCTTCCTCCTGTTCAGGTGGAACTTCCTGTGCTTCAGTTTGTGCCCGTTGCCCCTTGTCCTGTCGCTGGGCACCACTGGAAAGAGTCTGGCCCCGTCCTCCTGACCCCCACCCTGCAGATATTTAGAGGCATTTCTAAGGTCCCCTCTCAGCCTTGTCTTCTCCAGGCTGAACAAGCCCAGCTCCCTCAGCCTCTCCTCCTAGGAGAGATGCTCCAGTCCCCTCCTCATCCTCGTAGGCCTGCGCTGGACTCTCTCCAGTAGCTCCTCATCTTTCTTGAACTGGGGTGCCCAGAACTGGATGCAGTGGATGCTTGTCTGGGTCTGCTAAACCTGTGCCCCCTCTTCCCATGTGCGTTCTTCAGGCTGCGGTGACCCCCAGAGTATCTCTACAGATAGGGACACGAGTGAAATGGTTCACTTAGGGCTGCACAGCAAGTGTGGTGTAAATAAGGGGTGAAGGGCAGTCACAAACTGATCAGCGTAAAGTGAGGTGGGGAAAAGTGACTCTGCTGCGATATACTGACAAGGGGTTTGCTTTTCAAGGGGCAGCGTCGCAGCACGAGCATCAGGGTTGCAAAATAATCGGCTGTTCAGTAGATGAGCCCTAAATTTAAGGTGTCCTTTAAGGAAATTTGTTTCCTCAAATAATTCCTTAAGTAAAAAAAGGTTGGTAGAGAAAGCTGGAGAGTGACATCTTTGGGACTCGGTTGTGAGACGTAAACCAGGCACGGGTTGGAGTCTGAAGCTACGGAATGACAACCTCCCCATCAGGAGACAGAGTAGGGGGAGAGGGAGGAGGGGGGGGCATGGATAGGAGAGCGAAAGGCGGTAGACATCTTCTTAATTACATTTGCATATGCAGCTGTTCAAACAGACTGAACTTCATCAATGCTTGTTCATACCTATCAGGAGATTTAGAGCAGCTGTTGTAGTGGGACTGTACGAGTCTGGTGGTGAAATAAGCCCCTGGGCACCCTGCTCACCCGAGCTGTCCATCACTCCGAAAGGGCAAGCAATTAGTTGTATTTGAATATTGAAAGAAATTGGAATTGTGTGAAATATCCAAGGGCGACTGCTTACAGCTTGGTTTCCAAGGATACATGTTGCAGAATTAAATCATTAATTTATATTTCTGAAAATGGTGCTGAAATGTGTTAATTTGTACATTACCAAAGAGGCTCCAACTTGCCTCCTTCTGCCTTTTCTTTCCTAACATGCTCAGTGACAAAATAATTGCTCTGCCCGATCTGGAGCTGAAATACAGCGGTGCTCTGGCTTGGGCATTTCGTGCCACGTTCAAACTAAACGAGGGAGGGAAACTGTGTGGGTTAACTGTTTGTATGAAGTCTTACGAGGTTGAAATTCTGCCTTCATCTCCCCAATACCCAAGCCAGCCGTTTCTAACCTCTCTCGCTACCCTGAATCCAGCCCAGCCGTGGACGCTGTCACTGACGCACCGTGCCCGGGCAGGGAGAGGGTCCGGCATCTGGAATCCTGCTTCGCAGGCCCCAGGGGGGTTTGAGGGACACGACGGTACACGGAGGATGTGGTCAGTGGAGAAGTGAGTTTGCTAGGGCCCGAGTGGTTCCGCTGTCTCTTCGGGGCTTTCTGGGATGCTCCGAGGATGTTGATCCCACCAGAAATCAGGGGTATAAACAACAGGGACTGTGCTGTGACATCTTTCTTGTTTTGCAAATATACAGCAGGATGCTTGCAATGTGCTGTCTCTGGCTGGAGGAAAACTGTCCTCAGGCAAATGGGAAGAGCAAGAAGAAAGCCCTGCCCTTGAGGGGGTGGCTTTTCAGGTCTGATGGCAATGGCCAACATCTCTGGTCTTACTTTTTAAAAAAAAAAATAAGTATTTAGAATCATTAAGGTTGGAGAGGACCTCTAAGATCATCAAGTCCGAATTTACTTCAGGTGAAAATCAAATATATTCGGGCAGCAATCATCTTGAGGCCTGCAAATGGAGGAGTTACGCTTCCAGCAGGAGTGTTAATTAAACCACGTCGCGCATCTGGGATCGGCCGTTTCGTACGGGGAAGGCGTGTGGGAGCCGCGCGTTCGGTCGTGCCCGGGAGCTGCGTCTGCAAGAGCAGCGTGAGCGGAGAGCGTTTGTGCCCCGGCGCCGTGGCTGGTGCTGCTGAGAGCGGCTCGGCCTCGTGCTGCGGGGCTCGGTTTGCCGGAGCACCGGCCGGGAGCCGGGCTGGGGCTGCATGCGGGTGCCGGAGGGTGCTGCTTGCTGCCTGCCCCGAGTGGGACCCCACACTGGTGTCCCCAGGGTGACTGCCGAGCAGAGGGAGGTTTCTACCGCCGTCCGTACTCAGGAGCAGCGCCTGCTATTGCAGGACAGAGAGAGGCATGGGTAGGTGGGACCATCCCCTCGGGTACCTCCTGGCAGAGCGCGAGGGGCAGTTGGAAGGAGCACCCAGAGCTGCCTGACCTTGTGCTAGGGCGCTGGGGGAAAGCTCCTCAACTGCCTGAAGCTCGTAAGCGGTTGTGCAGCCACGGAAAGGGCAGTTTCATGCCTGGCAACGATGAGTTGGGTTGGACTCGCTTGCCTTGAGCTGGTCCAAGAGTGGACAATGAGATGCTGGAGCGTGTCTAGAGAAGGGCAGCGAAGCTGGTGAAGGGTCTGGAGAACAAGTCTTGTGGGAAGTGGGTGAGGGAACTGGGGTTGTTCAGTCTGGAGAAGAGGAGGCTGAGGGGAGACCTTACTGCTCTCTACAACTGCCTGACAGGAGGGTGTAGTGAGGGGGGGTTGGTCTCTTCTCCCAAGTAACCAGCAATAGGACTAGAGGCAGTGGCCTCAAGTTGCATCAGGAGAGGTTCAGATTGGATATTGGGAAAAATGTCTTTCCTGAAAGAGTGGTCAGGCCTTGGAAAGGCTGCCCAGGGCAGCGGTGGAGTCCCCGTCCCTGGAGGGGTTTGAAAACCATGTAGATGTGGCACTTGGGGACATGGTTTAGCAGGCATGGGGGTGTTGGGGTTACAGTTGGACTCGGTGATCTTAGAGGTCTTTCCCAACCTTAATGATTCTGTGATTCTGTGGAAGGAGCTTGACCACGCTCCCTTTGGTGGAACGTGCGGGCGCAGCCTGATTTGCTTCTCCGAGCTCAGCAGCCTGTGAAGTGGGGTTTGAAGTCATGAGCTTAATAAACCAGCCCCAGTTTGAACACTGTGTTTAAATGTAGTTTTTGCAGATTTTGCAGTTTTTTTACAGTCCAGGACTTTGGCATCACTCTGAGACAGCTTGAAGGTATGAACGTAGCCTTTAAGGGAGCTTCAGCGTGGGCTTGGCTGTCTGCGTGCCCAAGGCTTCAGGGTGGTTTTGCATCCTTCGCTCAGCGTCGCGGTGCCAGACGTCACGCAGAGGTGGTTTGCACAGGGCTCCTGCTGACGCTGCCGTACTGGTGTTGGATCTGGGGTTTGCAGTGACTTCTGAACTTTGCGGTGAAGGCAGAGATGTGTCACTTGAGCATCACGCTTGTCCGCAAACCAGGCTGGACATAGGTGGCAGGAACGCTTCCCTGCTCACAGATCCGCAGCAGCAAGCTGTGATTCACTGCTTCAGTGTACAACTGCCTGCTTCAGAAAGGATTTTTTGCTTGGGGGGTGGAAAGAGGGAAGGGGGTGTTTCTGCTGCAGGGTGATCAGCTCGTGCTGGTGACTTTGCTGTGAAATTCTAGTGAGTGCTGGGATCTGCAGGAGTCCAGGTGTGAGGTTGTGCCCGGGGCGGCTTTTGATGCGTTGGAGTTGTCTTGTACCACATCCCCACTTGGATTGTAGCAGAGTAGCTACTGTGTAATACTTACCTTCTATATAAAAAAAAAAAAAAGCACGAGAACATTGCCTTTCTGGCAAGGAAAACGGTGCCACTAGCTCTGTTTCAGTGGAAACTTCATTTTCCAAGCCACGCTCTGTGGTTATTACATTTATCTTCAAGATGGGTTGGGAAGTGTTGTAAAACTTGCCTCTGATTGACTGCGGTAGCCTTTTGCAGGAGGTGCTGTAGGTTTGCAAATCACTCTTCATAATTGTCCCTGCGTCGCTGTCTGCCCGATAATTTAATTATATTTATCACTGTGGTTCCTGGAGGTCACTAAGAAGGGAGCCACGCGAGGTGTCCCACGCGCTCTCCTTGCGAGACTCCTCTGTAGACATTTTGCCCTTGATGCTTTCTTTTGTCAGAAGCCGGAAAGAACACACGTATTTTAAACTTCTTTCCACTTCCATAGATGGGCAGTTTTATACCACACAGACGGTGCCTGGTGTGATTTTTACGGCCTGTAGTTCTCTGAGCAAATGGTTTTGCTCACGAGTTGGCTTGGCGAAAATGACCTTCTCTTGTTCATTAACTGTCTGGTGAGAAATATGCATGCGGTGGTGGTTACAGAGCCTTGATTTGGGGTTGGTTCAGGTGGTGTGGGGAGGCCTGCTCTTTCCTTCCCTCCTCATTATCAAGCAGAAGCGACTGCTTAGGGTCTGGTTTATTTACCTAATAAACTGCCTCTTCTATCGTCTAGGAAATGCTCACATTTTTCAGCCAAGAAATCCTAGTAACAGGCAAAGAGAGGTCTAGCAGTCAGGTCTGGAGAAACAACGAAATGAAGGTCAGCTAATATTGCTGTTATTCTCTTTCCCGGTGGCCATGACAGCAGGGGTGGTTTATTTGAAGATCCCAGACTCGGAGTCATTGCTCGCATTGTTGGTCCCCCGAGCGCTGGAGGCTGTGCCAACACTTCGGGATATTAATGCATTCTGCAGATCAGTGAAGGAAGAATTCCTCCGCGCTCCTTTCTTTAAATAAAAAAAGAAAAAAAAAAGCCCAAAAATCCTCTTCTCTTCCCCTTCCCCCTTTCTGCCCGCACTTTGTTTGCGGTGGCTTTGTCTGCAGGGTGTTGCTGGGCATTTCTAATGAGGAGGGGAGGAATTGGGGGGGGGGGGGCCGGGGCGGTGGGCACGGTTCCCCGCGTGTGGCACCCTCCGTGAAGCTGCTCCGGGGAGCTCAGGTGCGTGGAGCTCTCAGGCTGGCAGGGCTCGGGCACGCAGATAGCCACGGAGGGGGAAGAGAAAGGCTCGTTTTGGACACGTGAAGCTCACCGATTTGCTTCCTCCAAGGAGGAAAATCCTACCCCGTCACCCCCCGCGCGGGACGCGATGCCTCGGTGCTTCTTTAGTATTCATCCCAGCGCCGCGGCCGCAGCCATCTCCAGCCCACCCCCAGCAGCCGCTCAAAGGGACGAAATTAAAGCAAATCCTGCTCCCGGTGACTTACTGCTGGGGAATAATTGGGTGCTGTTCGGGAGGAACATGGAGAAACCCGGCCCCAGCGATGGAAAAAGTGCAGGGGAGCCGGGGCTTGGTGGGACGAAGCTGTGGAGACTTTCGGGGGGTTCAGTGGGAATAAAAGCTGGTTTCATGAGGAGACGGTTATCTACCAGCAATGCGATGGATCAGGGAAAGGCGTCTGAGCAGGTTTTTTATGTAGTCTCGTTCCATAGCAGGAATTGTATTTAGATATTTCTTTTTTTTAATATATTCTTTGATCTCTCATGGAAATGTTAATGAGACAGAAACTGCTAAAGAGCTCTCCAGACACTGCCCTGCTTTGGAGAAGGGTGGACTGAAACGCAGACCCTCTGGAGGGCTGCTGACACACAAGCGGTCCCTTTGTTTCCTCCTCTATAACCCAGAGACATGTCTAAAATTGGAGGGAAGATGAGAGGAGGCTGAAGAGGCCGGGCTGAAGGCACGGCATTCCCCATTTACGGGAGAAAAACCCTCGCCCGGCTATTAGGGCCGCGGTTTGACGGGCAGCGCACCGCCCGCGTTTGAAGTCCAGACTGAAGGTACTCCGAGGATGTAAGTGGGATGCTTTTAGGCCGCCTTTCACTTCGACTTAATTAAGAAACTGGCGGGCTTTGTCTGGAGGGGGCCCGTTAACGTGTGAAGCTCGGGCCCCCCGGGCAGCGGGCTGGGGAGGGGGTACCCCCCTGCGCGCCGCTTTTGTGCCGTGTTGCCAAACTGCAGACAGTAGCGAGCGCGAGCCGGGCATCGCCGGAGGTCAGCGCTTGTCTGCCGCCATGCCTCCCGCTGCAGAAAGCCTTGCCGAGAGACCCCGAGCCCACCAACCTGCCTGCACGCACCCGTGGGGGGAAACAAATCCCTGGGGGGTGGCGGGGGTTTGTGCGTGTCCCGCGGCACCCTTCGCCAGCCCTAACGGGGGGTCGGAGGTTACGCCAGAGGAGGGCAAGCACTGCTTCGTAGGCAGCCGGTGCCTGCGTGTGTGTTTACACGGGGACGAGGATCAGCTTTGGAGCTGCGTGGGTTGGCCGGACGGTTCGCTGTCGGTGGGTGATGCTGATGGCCCCGGAAATCACCTGAAAGAATCGAAACTCCCCGAAGTAACGGGCTTGTTTTCAAGTCTCTGGCGTAGCAAACGTGCCTGCCGTTGCCGTCAGCGCGCTGTTTGCCCAGGGTGGTTGCAAATAACTGCCACAGTCCTTTGCGTTCTTCATCTTCAGATCTCTTAATCATGATGATCAATGCTGATTTGATCTCCTGTTAGCTGGCAGCCAGAGAAAAGACTTCAATGCTGGCGCTGGTAGGAGCAAGATTTTTATAGTCTTTGCATTTTTGCAGAGCTTAACAAGTGTCTAGTGAGGAGTTTCTTCCACACTGGCTCAAGGTGTGTCTCCAGCCCCCTGGGTGATGGCGGCTGCAGGCTCTACAGCCGTCAGCTCCCAAGGACGTGACCTGGCCTTTGGTCCCAGCCCGGTGGCAAAGTCCTCTCGGTGCAGCGGCTGAAGGTGGCCATTGGTGTGCATCTGGAGAAGCCTCGTGTCTCGTGGGTCTGGACTGAAACACTTTGCCTTCATCGTGCTGCTCTGTTACTCTTCTGGGAGACTGCACATGAACCCAAAGAGAAGCCTTGGTGCCAGTTTGGGAGGGGAGAGGGGGAAGATCGTCGGGTTACCTGGAGATGTAGAGCCCAGACAGTAGTCTGTGATGGAAGTTGAGACTAAGGAGGTTTCTACACACGTTGGAGAGCACCCAATGTAGGCTGTCAGGGCTTGGCAGAGGTAGCTGAAGATGACGACTTCCCAGCCGTGATTTGGGGGTGGTATAGGAGGTAGAGTAGGATGGGGTTAGCGTTCACCTATGGGTAATTTCCGTAAACTTGTTTTAGTTTCTCAGCTGAGCAATTCCCGTATCGTGGCTGTAATTCAGATGGGATCTGCGTTGCGTGAGGTGGCTCCCTACGTGTGGGTGATATCGGCTTTCTCTTGCCCTCCTCCGCTGCACTCCGTCATGGTTTACACTGTTGTAGCTTATCTGTTACTCGTACCTTTGCCGCTTTGCTTTGTCACTTGCCTCTGGTTGCCCATGAGTAAAGATGAGCATTTTACACAGTACAGTGCCATAACTTGCGGGTTAGATTTTTAACATAATATGCATATTTGCATAACTCTCCCAAATCTCTCAAGTTCAAGGAATTTGGAAAGTCTCTCCAGAACCAAAGAGATGCCCAAGTTTATTGCTTCCCCCTGTGCTTGCTGATTTTATTTAGCACTGTAAGATTTCCAGCTCCTGCTGGGTTGGGTGGTTTTTTAGTACTGCAGTGTTTATAATGTCGTCAGAGATCCCAGCAGAAAACGTTTGGTATTTAGCTCTGCAGCTTTAGCAAGGCGACAGTACTGCTGAAAAGTTTCGGAAAAGCACCTTGTTAGAGCTGAAGTGACTCATTCCCGCTAGAGAAGCGGCAAATGTTTTTCTGGCATTTAAACAAAACGCAAAAATATTGATTTCCCACCTTGATATTGAATTAAAGACTCAGAAGTGAGGGGGGGGGAAAGCCCAACGTTTAGGCCTTCTGCAAAAACAGTAGCAGTGCCAAATGATTCATACTGAGTATTTTACAGCGTGCTTTGGGGGGAGCACAGCGTTATAAACAGCGACAGTTCCAGTTTGCAGGGATGAGAGGATTTGATCTCTTCTCGTGAATTTTGCATTCGGTGCTTTCTGATTCAGAAGCGCTTTATTTGGGGTGCGCGTTTTGACAAGAGGCTCAGACGGCTTGGGAGCTGGGTGAAAGTTGGTTGAAAGTTCTCCTCCAGGTTCTGTTAGAGCTTGAGGTTTGAGTGGGAGACGAGGTGGAGAAGGGGATTTTCAAACTTCACGTTGCACCTCAGCCCTTGGCTGAAAGGAAAGTGCTGTGATTTCTGCACATCTTCCCCAGTGTTGCTGCTTCTGCTAACTGTTTGCTTTGGTAATAACATTATTAATATTTCTGTCAGATGCGTGGCTGCTTTGCTCTGCCCTGTACACTGCTTCCTACGTACGGAAGTGTTTTGTGCTTGTTGACTGTCACCTATGGAATTTCAGAGATGCTCAGTGCTTTGGTAGCTGAACGCAATTATGTAGAGGAACGCAGAGTAAGCCTTGTTCTCTTGTGTACTTAGCTGTCTGCATTTAAGCATTCATATCATATTTATGCATGCAAATTAGCAGTTAATGGTCTGTGAGGGAAATTTTCTTGAGAAGGAGTATCTTGGGTTTAGATCAGTCAGCCTTGCCCACCGATGAAAAGCTGTTCCTGTGCTGGGATCCCGCTGAGACTGCTCTGCCGCTGGGTTTGCTCCAGCCCGGACTGTGTCGGCCGAGCTGCTGTGACGTGGAGCTGCTCTGAAGGCTGTGGCGTGGTCCAGGTGGAAGGAGAGTCATGCTTTAGGCCTTCAAATTGTGCTTGAAATAACGAATTGGTGAATTTGGAGGCTTGCTCTGGTGGATGCTGCGTAAGCGCGGTTGAGATAAGGAAGGTTGGTTGCTGGTACTTGGGAATTGCATGAAGTATTGAATTTTCTCTTGGGATGTCCAGGTGACTTGTGCCCGTTGTGAAGGTGTATGCTTTATTTTGGCTGCTGGAGGAGCCAAAAGCTAGAGGTCATCTTCCAAGGATGAAGGGTAGAACTGAGTTTTGTTTGCTACTGTGGAAGTGAGAAGGTCAAGGGGTGCTGATGGCTTTTTGGTGGTCGTCTTGTCCTGCTAATTCTGGCAAGAAGTAGATGGTTAAGTCATCAAAGAGCTTGGAATTGGGGAGTATTTAGGTGTTAAATGGCTTAATCAGGTGAGCTGGTTGTAGCCGGACTGATGTGGTAGCGCCCAAAAGGCAGGCTCAGCGTGCCCGTAGGTGGGCATTCAGGTATTTTTATGGGTTATGACTGAACAAGTTTTACAACGTATAAGCTCCAGTCGTCTGCTTCCTTGCTTAATTTGGCACGGTTCGCAGGAGAGCCGGGCGTGAGGTAAGGGGTAGTTTTGGCTCCGGTCTGCTCAGTGACTGGTTTTAGTGGTGGTCTAGCTCACCTGAGACACCAAGTTAGCTCCGTAGCTCCAAGATAGAGGGGAAGACCCCTGTCTCCTGTTAAAGGCTTCATTCAGCATTAGTCAAGAAAGAAATGGGGTGTCAGAAAGGCGAGAAATGTGTTTTTTCTAGGCAGGCTTCCCATCTTTGGGGCCTCGTGTGGCTGGTTCTGCCGTCCCTGTAGGGTTTGTGCTCTTGTGCCAAGGCTCTTGGAAGGTGAGTGCTAAAAAAGACCTCGTGGGCATAAGGGATGGAGGGAGCAACTGCGAGTAACAGTGGAGCGATTGCTGTGAGGAATTGCTCTCACTTGCTGCCAGGCCAGCGCTGGCTCCGTCCTGCGGTGATTGAGCTGTCCTAGTAGCTCCTTAACATATACATTGTCCTGCGTGGAATGGGGCAGTGCTGTTGTCCACATCTGAGTGCCTGTGGCCTGGCTGCGTCCAGGTCCTCTGTGTCCTCAGCCTGCTCTTGGACCATCTCAGTGCAGCTCTGACTTTGAGCTGCTAGAGGAACTGGAGTTAAGCCATTGGATTTTGGGCACATGATCCAGAATTTGTCGTGCTTTGGTCAGATGAGCTGTGGTTTGCTTCACGGCGCCCTGCAAGGTAACCTGTCTGTCCTTCCTTCTTCTTGGTTCGCTGACACAGATGAAGGCACGTTCTCTTGATGCCACCTGAGGTCAAGGCGTGGATGCAGTGAGCAAGGACAGTCCCTTGTCTCTGCTGCGCTTGTCATGTGCAGAGTCTGGGACTCGGAAAATCTCTTCGGCTATGGCTTGTAGTCTTCTGCACAGAGTGGCAGCAGGTCTGGACAGGGGGAGGCTGGCAGCTTGAAGGGGAGGCAGGTGGGCTGAGAATGGCCGGAGAGGCCGTTCCGTGGGGAACCCTCTGCTGCTGCAGGTCGGCAGGCATGACTTTGGGGTTGGAAGGTGATGCATTAACAGTTGGAGTTGATCCACAGATGTGTGGACATGGCTGATGCTCAGGAGATTGGGGCTTCCCTGTTTAGCAGGGCCTGCTGGTGGGCTTCTTTCTGTGTGGCTTTGCCAAGATGACTTGAACAGCCCTTTGCAGTGATGGAATACGTCGTAGTCGCTTCATCCGGTGGCTTGGTAAACCCAGTGTTCTTCCAGGTGGTTCCCAGGTGCCCCCATCACCAATGGTAGGTCCTTATACCTGCCTTCTTCACAGCTATCACACCTCTCAGAGCTTTCTGAGACGACTAGCCCTTCTCATCGCGTTGAGCATCTGGTTCCCTGCAGTTTATCATGGCCTCCTTTGAGATACCAGAGCATGAAATAGTCTCTTGTGGTGGAGTTTCCTTTGATCAAACTAGTCTGCACTTCAGTAGTCTTCAACTGCCTGACTTCTTGCATAAGAGACTTTCTCTTGGAGATATTTTTAAAGACATTTCTTTGATAAAAATACCTCAGGTGGGAGGGAGAACTCTCAGCACACTCTCACCTTCTCGAGCGTGATGGGGTTACGCCCTTTACTTTATATAGATCAAGAAAATAGGGCATTTGTAATTCTTTCGATAATGGAGGGTTGCTGAAGAAGGCTGTAAAGGCTCCTGTGAAGCGAGGAGTCTTCTACAGAGAAAAGGTTACAAAGCTGTGTTTGAAGCCTCTGTGGAGCAGCCTCTCCCAGAACCTGCCGCTACCAGCAGTGCTCCGCGCAAAACGTCGTTAGCGGGGAAAAAATAACGATTGCTGACCCAGTACTCCAGGCAATTAATTTCCCAGCCTCAGTCCGTCTACTCTGGCAGATCAGGGTGCCGTACGCAGATGGGCATTGCCTTCAAGAGCAAAGGGACCCTGACTGGGGAGCTCGGCAGCAGCTCCCCGCAGAAGGCACAGGCCGTTCCCTGCCGCTCCTACAGCAGCTGCCTCGCTTACCATAAATCTGATTTTTTTTTTTTTTTTCTTTTCCTCTTTTGCATTGCAAAAGCTGCTTTGCTGCGTTGGATTTATTAAATGCACGTGACGGAGAACTGCTGCTCTCTCGCCGCTGCGGAGACCCCTCTGCGGTCCCTGGGTGCTGTGTCGGTAGGGCTGCGCCCGTGCACCCGCAGAGCGATGGCATGGAGGCCCGCGGCACTGGTGTTGGTGGCAGTGCTGGTAGCATCGCTGCTTCAGAAATGAAAAAAAAACAAAAGTCATCTCAGTGGTGAGCTGCGGAGTTGCTAAACGCTGCTGCAGCTTCTTCCCCTGTAAAATTTTAAACATAATCTTCCTTTTTTGGGGAGTGGAAGCTGAGTGACGGTTCATGGGGAAAAGAATATTTAATGCTTCTGGAGAAGGTTCTTGGTTGCGGTTGATCCTACAACTGGTGATGAATGTGCGCTATCAGGGCCTGGGGATTTGGCGTATGAATTTCCCAGGGTCTAATCGTCTCATAAGGCTGCGGAGTGTGACTCCTTCCCCGGTAATCTGCTTAACTCAGTAATTTACCCCTCCTCTTGCCTTGCCAGGAGAATGGATCTCACAGGTTGTTTGCATGACAAGTAGCTCGGGATTGTCCGACTGGAAGAAGATGCTGGCGGTTAATTGTGGCAGCTCGAGTTAATGGTTTCCCATGTTCCCTGGCAGGCTGGGTGAGGAGCCAAGCTGGAGAGCGGTTTTATTCGAGGCTGCACCATGTGTTTTGATAGCTATAATGCTAAAAAAAGAGAAAAAAAAAAAAAGTTTTGCCGTCCAAAGGATGTTTTTCTTCACCGAAACTAATCTCGGGGGAAAATGATGTTTGGTAGTTCTAGGATTAACTGGATTTGCAGATAGAAACTGCTGTGCTAACGGCAGCTACTGACTGATGACCAAAGCAGCTAACGGGGAGATGTTTCTTGGCAGTTGATCATGCTAAATATCTCCCCTCAAAGCCATTAAAACTACAGTGAACAATGTTTAAATAAAAAAAAAAAAGTTGCTAGCAAGCAAAAACTAATGATTGCATCTACATCTTCATTTTAAAAGAAACTAAGGATGCCCCACCACAAGTGTTGACTTTAAAATTTTACTAGGATCCCCTCAAACCAAACCTTCATTGTGCTAAAACTAAAAGAATAAGCATCCCTTCATCTCTCTTTTTCATTTGCCTCCTCCTAAAGCCCAACGTTGTGAATAAAATTCCTGCTTCGAGATAGGCTCCATGATACGCGATCAGCTTTTGCTAGCGTGCAGCCGGAACAGAGGAGAGAGAGGGAGGCCGCGCTGGGAGCAAAGGGGTGGGAAGCTCCGGATAAACTGTATGGCTTTTATTTAAATTACTGTCATGTTCTGGGGCTTGCTTGAAATCAAACACTGCCAAGTATCTTACTGCAGTCCCAGTGGTTTGCACCTAATACGCCTTGCGTTAACCGTTTGCAGGTGATCCTATTCCTGTTACAACACTGCATGTGCAGTCAGAAGCTTTTGGAGAGACTGAGGCAGGATTTGATAAAACTTTAAAAAAAAAAAAGTAATTCTCTTAACATTATGGTAGAGTTGTTCATGCATGGCTCTACCTGGTGCCACTATGCAGGAGATGCGGTGCAGTTTTTCCCCTCGTTGGTCGGGAGGTGAGAACTTCTCAGAGAGCTTCACTTGCGCGTCAGCAGCCACGCTCTGCTCCCCAGCAGCCTCACGGCTGGGATTTCGTGAAGCCCAGGCGTGGATCTTGATTTCAGCACTACTCCCAGATTGCCAAAGGACACCCAGATACTCTTTTGCGTTTTACAGCCCACCTACTCTTGGACACGTTTCTGTTTCCGTGTCTGGTATTGTGAAGAGGTGCGTGCTGCCGGAGCGGGGAACGCGGGATGCTTTGCAAAACGTTGCCTTTATTCTGCCAACCAAGTGCCTGCGACTTTCTTAATTGTGGATTCTTTTAGTTAATTAGAAGTGTTTGGAAACGCCTCGCACCTCAGCAGGGTTCAGTTCTGCGGGGTGCCAAGTGCTTTGTTCTTCATCCAGCAAAGCACTTAAGCGTGTCTTTAAGAACACTTTACGGGCTGAAATAAGCTCATTGATTTCAGGGTACTGAAGGGTTGAGCCAATACCAAATTTCTTCCAATGATTCCAACTCAAATAGTACCGTCCAGGAAAGTGTTGTTTGAATGTTAATGCTACCTTAAATAGCAGCATCTCGGGCTTCACGACGGAACCGGTCGGAGAAACGTGACAGATACTGAAATGGCGTGTTGGCGGGGAGAGCTGCTGCTGGGGCAGGAGTAAATGGAGGAAAACTCATCATTAAAAGTGATTTCTTACCACCCTTTTATTTTATTCTTCCAGTTTTGTAGTAGCAGAGGTTAGCTTTAACTCTGGTCATCTACAGCGAGCTTTTAATAAATGAAGAGGAAACTGAAACAGCTTGGAAAAGTATAGAATAAGCAAATACTCCAGGGAGACTTTTAGTGGCAACATGATTAATAAGGGACACTCCTGGTAATACTATCAAAACAGAGCTATGGCAAAAGCATATGGAGCATCCTTCTTCCGCGGCAGGAGCAGGATTCAGACAAATGATCCAGGGCGATTTATGGGCCTCTTTGCAGTGTGGGTTTTTTCTCCCCCTTCAAAGTGTGAGGGGAATAAGCTCTGGAGATGTAACCGTGGGATTAGACTTCAGGAAAAAAAATGATTTAGTAAATCAGACAGCTTCTTTTTGCTCCCAGGTGTTTGTGTCCTTGTTGATTGTTTGGTCAGGGGCTACATTCCTTACACAGACTTTTTATTTTCTTATTTTTTTATTATTTTTTTTCCTCTGTGTCACCCCCTGCACATGTCTAGCAATAACCTTGAGGAGCTCAAACAGGGAAACGTTCTCCAGCAGGAGAATATGATGCAAAATATATGAAGATGAGTTTCGGAAACTTCCCTCCTGCTGCGGGTTCTCCCAGCGCTCTGCTGGTTTTGCTGCCGTTCTCTGGGAGGAACGGAGGTCTCCGCTGGCGAGTGGGGATGCGGGGAGGCTGCTGCTGGCTCAGCCCTGCGTTGCTGCTGGCACCCGGGCCGGTTTGTCCCCCCGCGCTTTGGTCCGAGACCAATTCTTGCTGCATTTCCTTTGAAGATGTTTACTGTGCAGCTGCTGTGGCAGCTTGTGGCTGTCATGTGGGAAGGAAAAGGAAGAGAACTGGAGTAAAGAGCTTATAAACTTCTCAAGTTTTAGGAAGGTACCGAGATGAAATGATATTGTGGTTTTTCCTCCTCCTTTCTCTCTCTCTATTTTTTTTTTCCTAAGTACAAAATGAAAGGAGACCTCTTGTACTGCACGTGCATAAATTGTGCAGGTTTGGCTCTGCTCAAGTCAGATGTTAAAAAATGAAATAAAATAGCCGTCCTGACACATGAGACAATGCAGTCTTCCAAAACCAAAATAGCTTTGTGTAGTGCACCAGCATATAGGAGTCAAAGATCTGTGTGTGTGGGCTTGAAGAGATGCCTTGCCGCCTTTTTTTGGAGAAGAAACTTCTGTTAACATCTAAATGATTTCAAGAATTCAGCAAGGATTGAATTCTCTGCTTCATGGGCATGAAACTTTCGTGTTGCTACTGAACTGTGCTATTTTATCAGCCTCCTGCTCTTCAGCCTCCATTTACCATAAACTTTTAAAAGTGATTACGCAAGTCAAACCCGATTTCTTATCACAGTTCTGTATTTATTGGCTCAGTTGTTTGTGAGGGATCATTTCAGCCGCCCTGTTTCCCTTGGCATTTTTAGAAGGTTCTTAGAGTTGTTAGCAGCTGTAAATGGTATTAATAAGAAGCATTTGGTTGCTGGTTTCGGCTGTTTTGTGTGCTGATTAGGTTGGATTCCAAAGGCTGAGCAAGTTTCTAAAAGAAGGATTGTGCTTTGAATTCTGAAAACACTGTTCTCCACAGAAAACCAGCTCTGTCTGTGTGAAGAATTTCATGTGCACACTGATTCACCTCTGCAGAAAGTAGGACAAACCGCTTTATTTGCCTGAATTGGTGTCGACTTTAAAACCAACGAAGCCCCATCTAAGAATCTTCTTAAATGTTAAAGGAGCCAATCTGAAAAGATGGCGATGGTTTTGTCCTTTTGCTGAGCATTGTGTTTGAGATGAGAAGCCCTGGCCCACTTCAGCGTTACCTCTTTGGGTTGTCCATACTGTGCTGCTCTCCTGAAGTAGATTTAATGAATTAGTGAATAGCTTTCTCCGAGCAGCACAGCCTGTTTGTGAAAATGAGCGGACCTTCTGGTGTGGTCTCATCTGCGGACAATCCAGTGTCTACGCTCCCTGAACAGTGGTGCGTCCTCAAAGGTTTTCGACACTTGGGTTGGCAGAAGCCCAGCGTAACGTGGTCTGCGTCTGGTCTAAGAATCACAGAATATCTCAGGTTGGAAGGTACCCGTAAGGATCACCGAGTCCAGCTCCCTAACTTGACCCTAATTGGAGCAGCAGGTTGCACTAGAACCTGCCGGGGTCCCTTTCCACCTGATGGTTTTATGATTTGTGTCTTCTCTTCAGAGTCAGAGGAGCATCTCCATGCTGTGGGCACCAGATCTTGCTGTTGGAGTGCTAGATTCACCCAGATCAAATTCCTGGAATGGGTCAACCAACAATAAGTGCAGTTTCCTTATGCAGACCCTCCTGTTTGAGACCCTCTGCAGGTGGGGAAGGGCTCAGTGAAGTGTGATGGATTTATCCAAGAAAGAGAAGCAAAGCCTGTTGCTGACTGCATCCTGTGGAGCAGAGAGCTTACCATCCGTGTGCCAGCAGTAGGCAGGATCAAGAACTAGTTTGCCAGCAGGGAAAGGTAGGTTCACTTCCCCCTGGAACTTCAGAAAGTAGAAAAATAAGCATCTCCCACCTTAATTAGGCTTGTGTTCAAGCGAGAGCTACACCCCGTGTTTCACCCAATAGACGGGGCATCAGCCTGTGGCTGCTGAGCTGAGGGTAGGTTGTGGAGGGACTCGAGGGCAGCTGCTGTAAGCGAGTGATGATGTGTCCAGCAGATGTGTTCAGTGAGGTCAGGTTTCCCAGCAGGCTCCCTTGATGTGGAAAGAAGTAATCGTGCCAGGGCCGACACCACTGGGCTGGTGTGGGAGCCGCTTGGTCACCTTGTCCAGCCAAACCTCTGAACAGACGGATCGATGCTCGGGAAGCCCTTCTGCTCGTCCGCTGCTGGACTGTGCGTGGAGCCTGCGCTGGGGCTCTGAATGATGTCCCTTCTGGCTCTTGACTGCGTGAAGACTTTGATGTTGAAGGCTGAGGAAGGGTGGTTGCATCCCGCACTTGGCTGGTCTTGGTGCTTGGGCATGATTGCGCAACTGCTTTTACTGGAGAAGCTCCTCGACTCAGCCAAGGACATTAATGATAAAATTGTGGTTTGTGCGGTAACCTCCTCGTCGTGTACCTGAAATTATCTCTCTGAGCTATTCTCCAAGGTCTGCAGCAGATGGAGAGAGACATAATGAGCGAAGCAGTTGAGAGAACGGTTCAGACTGGAAGTCCATGTAGACTGGAAAAAACAAAAAGGAGTGTTAGATGTGTATAACCGGTTCAGACATAAGATGTAATGAATCTTCATCTGTGGCTTTTAAAATCAGCAGCAGCCAGAGTATCCCAGATTTGAAACCCGTGTTTGTTCAGATGTAGTGAACGTGTAGACAGTTTTTTCGGTACTTCACCCCACCAAGCATCATCTTCCAGGTAGGTTTGTGTCAAGTGGATTGACTGGAGCAGCGCTGCAAAGTGTGGCTCTAACCATCGCGACAGCCCTGCTTGACAGGGTCAGCCCAGCAGTTTCATGTTTAAAGTTGCCAGTCATTTAACTCTTGACTGTTTTGTACCTGGTTTTGATTTTTATAAAGAAGAAAAAAATCCGTGCTGCTTTTGAGTTGGGGTTTCTCATACTTAAGTCTGTGTAAAGATGATTTATGGTGCTAGTAGGGGCTCCACTGGAAATGCAAGTTCTATTCTGAAGTGGATTGAACAGCCCATGCTGAAATGTTTATTGCCGTCTTCAAAATAGAATACATCAGGGTTGATGGTGCCTGTCCAGGAAAGAGAGAGAGTGGAGTGGAGTGGGGCTAGTGGGGTATTTTTAGTATTCCAATAAAAGACAAGGCTTTTAAAGGAAATCGCTTATTGCCATTTTGCAATCAAGAATGCAGGAGTGTTCCAAGGACTGCAAGAAATATGCTTCAAGAATGTCGGAGCCATAAGGAACTAATCATTAAATACTCTCTCGTTTCCACCCCCGTTTCTTGCTCTGAGGAAGCCATTTAGAAGCTTTGCAATTTGTATGTAAATCTCAACCCTCCTGACCACGCGGTCAAGTATCCAAGGGACTTAGGAGCCAGCATCCCATTTTCAAAAGTTCTTACAATTCCTCTGCAAGCAGGGCACTTTTTTAAATAGAAGACACATGGACCAGACTTCAAGAACACTTAATCTGACCTTAAATGACTTGGTATGAACACTATATGATTTTTTTCTGCTATAACTTTTTCTCCTTGCGCGATGTCTTGCGAGTGAAGTTCCTCTGGCGGGTTCAGACAGACCAGTGAAACTGTAGTTTTGGTGCTGCGGGTTCTTCCAGTCGTTTGACTGAGCTGCGATTGGTTTTATTTCTTTTTGTTTTCACATGTACCTTAGTTGTTGATGCTGGAAATATTTGGGAAGTGTTCTGGTGCTGTGATATATCCATCTAACTAGGGAGGGAGTAATCCCAGCATTTGTTCGAGTGAAAAACAAAGGAAGAGGCAAAAGATAATACTTTCTCGAGTGATTTAAGAGCTTAATGGGAGAATTTACTGATGGATCCGAGCAGAGCTACTGGTTACCTTCTCCCTCTCTGCATGTGCCCATCTTGTTCCTTGTACTGGCACTGGTGTCCTGGTGAGGCAGTTCAGGGAGCAATAATGGTAGAAGACTGACCCTACCAAAAACAAAGACCGGGGTGTCGGGCTGCTGGCAGATGGACGCGGGCAGATGTCCCCTTCTGCGCCAGGCCAGCAGAACCGTCCTTTCATTTTATTAATTTATTTTTTTTTCTCCCGTTTGTTTTTACTGGAGAAAGTGGTGGAGGAACAACAGTCCCCCACTGAGATCATCTGTCGTGTCTTCTGCCTTTTCCCTGCTTGCTGCAGGTCGTGGCTCTGGAGCACGCTGCTGCCCGGCAGACCCTTTGCTGTCGGGGAAACCGTTCGGAGTTTGCCAGCTGGGCTGGGGCTCCTGCGTCCCTCGCTGGGGCAGGGGCTGGTGGGCGAAGCTGCGCCGGAGAAGGTGCGCGGCTGTACGGGTGGAGGAGGAACACCAGCCGTCGGGGCACTGCGGCAGGCAGCGAACGCCGCGGCGCCGGGGTTAACTCGCCTTGGCCCCGGGTTGGTGCCTCTCCTTGCAGCCGGTGCTGTGTCTGGCTGGTGAATCTCTGAAGCTTCTAATGCAGTGAGAAGTCTCTTTAGCGACCTGTGGCCTGTTCTGCTGAAGGACCACCTTCCAGCCATTGGATTTTCTAATATCACAGAGTCACAGAATGGCGGGGATTGGAAGGGACCTCTAGGGATCATCCAGTCCAAGCCCCTGCCAATGCAAGGTCACCCAGAGCAAGTTGCACAAGAACATGTCCAGGCTAGTTTTGAATATCTCCAGAGGAGACTCCACAACCTCCCTGGGCAGCCTGGGCCAGGGCTATGTCACCCTCAGAGGGAAGAAGTTCTTCCTCCTGTTCAGCTGGAACTTCCTCAGCTTCAGTTTGTGCCCGTTGCCCCTTGTCCTGTCGCTGGGCACCACTGGAAAGAGTCTGGCCCCATCCTCCTGACACCCACCCTTCAGATATTTATAAGCATTTCTAAGGTCCCTTCTCAGCCTTCTCTTCTCCAGGCTGAACAAGCCCAGCTCCCTCAGCCTTTCCTTGTAGGAGAGATGCTCCAGTCCCCTCATCATCCTTGTAGCCCTGCGCTGGACTCTCTCCAGTAGCTCCTCATCTTTCTTGAACTGGGGAGCCCAGAACTGGATGCAGTACTCCAGATGGGGCCTCACTAGGGGGAGAAGAACCTTCCTTGACCTGCTGGCCACACTCCTCTTGATGCACCCCAGGATCCCACTGGCCTTCTTGGCACCCAGGGCATGCTGCTGGCTCATGGTCAACTTGTTGTCCACCAGCACTCCCATGTCCCTCCCTGCAGAGCTAGATCATTGCCTTCTTGCAAAGAAAGCTTCCCCTGGCTGTCCTTCACACCCTGTAGCTCCTGGCTGTTCTCTCCACCATGGTTCATGAAGCTATAGCCCATGCCAGACGCTTCTGCAGTTCCTCATTGCTCATCGCCCTCCACGGCATGGGGAGGGCAACTTCTGGTGAGCCTAGAGACGGGAATGTCCCCGTTAAATCTGCGCTTTCTCACCCTTCGCTGCTGATGTTTGCTGGGCTTATGCCAGAACAAAAGGGTTCAGGTGACACCTATGGCTTGGTTAGCCTCACTTGGGTGAACCTTGGCTGAAAGACAGAGATTTGTAGAACCTTTGTGATCCTGTATGGACTTGTTTTCTTTCTTTTCTTCTGGGAAACCTTTAGTGCACGTTGAGGTTTTTGAAACTTTCACAAGTCCCATTCCAAGGTGTAATATGGTTTTTCAGAAATGCAGCACATTTCTGGACTGTTCCTGTTTCTTGGCGTCGCCTGGGTAAGGGAGAGGATGCTAGAGAGTTTGGAGAAGGAAAAATTGGAAAGTGTGCCTGCTTATTTAATAATAAAAGAAAGGGAAGAAAAATAAGCCACATGCAAAAAAAATCCAGTAACCATGTCTGCCGATGACCTTTGGGGTTGGAAATAGTTTGATAATAGCAGTGTAGGGATGAGAAGGAAACTCTGTGAAGTCACTTTAGCAAGAACAAAAGGAAAAAAACAGGAGAGTGTTTCCAGTTTCTGGCTTGCTGGGAGCTGGGTGCCCTCCTGCCCAGCTCTGGACCTCCGTGCCTGGTGCTGCCCCAGCACACCCGTCGGAAAAGGGCATCAGCCCGAGAGGAGCAGAGGTTGCCAGGTTGGAGATGAAGTGAAAGGGCCGGTATGTGGGAAAGCACCGCGAGGGACTCTCTGGGAGGCTCCAGGTCTTAAATTGTCGGCTTTGGCTGGGCATGCACGAATTTACCCCCGAAGACAGCGGGTGCTCCAGCAGGGCTTCCTTTCAGCCTGCCTCTGGCGTTGTCAGCGAGTTGGAGAGAAGCTGCTGCCAGGTTAATACTGCTCGGTAAATACAGCTGATCTCTTCTTTCGGTACGGCAGCCAGCACAAAGGGTCCAGTTAGCGCTGGGGGGTTTGGGTGGGGAGTAGCCTGGGTAAGCTGTTGCCTCTCAATCTATTCTTTGTGCGATGGCGAGTCAAGTAAACAATTTTATTATCAAGTATTTTTGCAGAAAGATATTATTCAGGTATGTGTAGAAATGGCTTTAAAGCTCCTTGGCTCAGTAATTCTGTCTCAAAGGTACATTGAACCATTTCTCCCAGTTTGTCTTCTGTGAGCTACCTTCTGCTATTTAAAGTGGATACAAATTTAGCTCCAAGTGTTCCCTTTCCTGCAGGCTTCTCTGAAAGTTAAAGCTTGTGACAGTTTAGTTCTTGCTGTGCTCTCAACTTGTCTTCAGATCCAGGCAAATGTCTTGCCTGTCTCTAAGCTTCGCTTCTGGTGGCTTAGAAGGTAAAATGTATTTATATTGCTTAATTTCCTTAGGAAACCTTCCGGTCTTTTAACGGCCCTGCTTCTAGACTGCTTCTCGGATCAGCGCGAGAGGTTAATGAATTGTGTAGGCTGAGACCTACAGTCAAATGTATATTTATGAGGCATCTTAAACTGTTGGATCGCAACCTTCCCACCGCTGCCAAAGGTAGGAGGTTACCCTCGCGCAGCCCAGCTGAGCACAGGAGATGTCGAAACGTGAGCGGCGGTTGAAGGCTGTGACCAGATTCATCTGAGCTGTTCCTCCGACTGTTGCGGTTCACGTGAGGTTGGGTTTGTGCAGCCTGTATCGCTCTTCGAAAGAATTTGGGATTTCTCTGCAGTTGTGCTTGGAAGTAGTTCACTATGCTATCTGGCGAGCATTTGTAATTTGAAAAATAGATTAAAAAAGAAGCAAATTGAGGTACAACAATAATGGATTAAGAGAAACACTTATCTCACTTCCTTGCATTCAGCCGGGCCGTGCATGTGGTTTGGGACCCCGGCGCTCGGGATTACTCGACCGCTGAAGCAATAAACGTTTTGGATGTAAACTCGCTCCACGCTGCTTCTGGGACTGACTCTGACATTTGTTTTCCGACAGTGGTGCTTTTTATCTTGCTGTTATTTAGCCACAGCTTGTTTGCCAGCGGGTCTTGCTGTCAGTAACGTCAGGAATCTCCGTGTCCTGATGAAAGTCTTGTATTAACAAACTCGTCTGGGTGCCCAAGAGGGAAGCGTAGCTCCGACCTGACGTGACCAAAAAACACAAAAATGCCATTTTTTTAGTATGTGAAATAATGTTGACTGAGGAGTTAATGTGTATAAACAAAGCCTCTACCTTTGACTCGGATAACTTGTTTCTTCAGGTTAATCTAGTGTTGCATCAATAGCTCCAAATGTGGAATAACTCATAAAATGAGAGTTTTTGCATCTTACATAGGAATGACCTAGGTCTGTCTTTCTTCCAAATAAGGAATTAATAACGCGATAGTTGTTGTTTCCAAAGAGCTCGGCTTTTTTGAGAAGTGGGGTTTGTTTTTTTTTGCCCTCCTCTAGACCCAGGGAAACACATGGGCGTTTGGAGCCTTTAATAACTGGTCGCAGAACCTGGTCTTGATTTCTCTGAGAACTGCCGATGATTTTGATGTCGCGGGTGAGAGGTACAACTGCAGCGTTCGATTTCTCGAGTCAGACCAGTTGAAAAGGAAGGTCAAAAGCAATAAGGGCCGGGTTCCGCTGGGCGGGCGGGGGCGGGGGATAACGCGCGGTCGCAGCGTTTCACACAGACGTATCGCCCCAGAAAGAGTTTGGCTGTCACAAAACTAATAAAGAGCAAAGCCTCGGGAGAGATGGTTTCAATGATGCAGGTGTAGGAAGCGGGGAGTGTATTTACATACAAGCCAGCTTCATCGCGTGGGATTTATGCGAAAGTGGTTCTTAATGCGATACAAATTGAATACCCCGTCTTGCTCAAAATGAGGAAAAGGTTAGAAGGAAAGATTTTTTTTTTTTTTTAATAGCTTTTGGGGGAGAAAGTGTTTGGCATTTTTAAGGTAGCGTAAAGGACTGCAAGATGGATTTCTTCAGGCGCTTGCCATGTTAAACTTGCGCTTTAGGTATGCGCGTCGGACTCGGAGCCAGCCCGCCAAGCTGGTTCTCAGCTGCCTTGAAAATCAGGGGTTTGAACCGCTTTGGGCAGGGTTTCTGCCAGATAGCTGGCAACACAGACTTAAAATTAACTTACTGAAAAAGCAGATAAAGTTTGTTTGTTTGTTTTTAATCTGTGACATTCAATAGAAGTCCGTAAAGAAAGCAGTCGTGCCTCTACAGCCTCTTGCTGAAACTCCCGTCTTTTCCCTGCTGCTCTCCTACCCTATAAACCAGCTATTACGTGTTTATAAGTTAGCGCTCCGTGTCACTTGTAAAAGAAGACTTATTCATAAACTTCTGGATAGGCAGTTCTGTGGGAATAGAACTTTCTTGGCATAAAACAAGCCACTTTTTCCAGATAATGTAATGCTATACCAGGTTTTTAAAGTCATAGCACGCTATTTATTATTATTTTATAATCTATAAAAGACACCAGTGCTGACCCTTCAGCGTTACTGAGAATGACACCATACCCAAATCAGCCGAAAAGAGAGGGAAAACCCCAAGCAGAACTCCCGTTCCCAGAAATCGTCGCCAGCCGGGTGCTGGGGGATGCTCGGGGCTGGGCGCAGGGCTGCTGCCCCGGCCCCCCCTCTGCAGGCGGCGACCGCCGGGGGAGATCCCAGATGGGCCCCTCTCGGGTTTTGGGTGGGATTGGCCAGCTGTGGGTTAGAAGTTCTTGAAGCAGACTTGGATGGAACATTGCAGCTTTGGAAGTTGGGGCAGGTGACTTGGACACATAGACACAGGCCTTTGATGTTTTTTTCATGGGCTGAAATCGGTATTTGCTTCAATACCCAGGAACCAGCAAGCAGCCAACACGTGGCTGGGTTTGCTTTCTGAAGATGCTCAATGTTTGGGAGGGGCACCGAGGGCTCACCCACAGGACAGCCGCTTCCCGAATCTCCAGGTTTCCAGCGAGCATGGGTTTGGGGGGGACGGACAGGGATCGCGTTGGTCAAGTCTGTGTCCGAAAGACCATTGCTGCTCCCCAGTCTGCTTCCAACTGGAGAGAGAACCTGTGGCTATGCAGCCCCATGGAAAGGAGCCATCACCCCTTAGCAAGTGCTCATATTTACTTGTCCTGTTTGTAAGGACCATCCAGTACTCTGTGCAAAAGTTACAGCAGCAGGGGCTGGAAGAGATTTCCTTGCTCGTTGAGTCCAGACCTGAGCTGTCACAGGCAAATTCCCTCTGCGCTTGCTTTCATAACCCCTCCTAGTATGCTTTGAGAGCATTTGGGGTGTTCTCCCTGGTGACTGGGTGTTGGCAGCCCAAGCTGGGATGATGCTCAGAGAGACAGCAGTGGCTGGATATCTTGATGTGGTTATCATATGTCCATTACTGATGGGCTTGGGGTTGAACGAAGAGTAGCAGAGTGAACCTGGTGTTCAGCTGGAAGACACGTCCAAGGCAGAAGGACAGATCGGCATTGCCACCGGAGAGCTCTGATGTGACCTGCAAAGCCCTGGGTGCATCAGCCACTTCCTGCTCCTCTCACATCCCTACCAGGAGCTGGATGGGGCTGCTGGGGTGAGTGTAGACATCGCCCTTGGATGTCGGGGTGGTGGCTGGGGCGTGTTGGTGGTGACCCACCTGCTGCACTCACCTGGGGTGCTGGGCAGCCGTAGGCAAGCGCCTGCTCCTTGGGCGCAGGAGCGCCTGGCTGAAAGATGAGAGCTGAAGCGTTGCTGACATTACTTGTGCCCTTAAACAAGGGTGTCCTCAGTCCCTGGAGCGTACCTGGCCAGTCTGCATTTATCAAAATGAAACCAGTATCTCGTTACTGGTGCAGGTGATGCCAAGGAGGAAGGTGCAACTGTCTCCTCTGCCGGGGCTGCCCCGTCTGAAGTTGTAACTCAAGACACCTTGTAGAGACCTGCGTGCTCTAATTGATAACACGTTAAATCTCCGTGGCCGGCGCTCCGTGGCTACGGAGCGGTTTTAATGGTAAATCAATAGTCCGATAGAAGCAGACCAGAAATCTTTTGACACTTATTCAAGAGGGACTTGTCAAAACACGATGTATTTATGACCAAGTTCCTGCCTGCCTGTTCAAAGGCGCTTGAACCGCTGCCAGGTCCGAAACACGCTCAGATTCCCAGGAGTTATATTCCGCACAATGAGTGGATATTTCACAGTAAATATTGCCTTGTCAGAAAGCTGGCATGAGCACCCGGTTGACAAGCAACAATTGGCCGCTTTGTGTGGGTGCTGCGAGGGCTGGTCTCTCCGGCGGCGGCGGGGCTCGCGAGCAGAAATTTCAGCCGGGCTCCAGCCGTCGTTAGCGTTAGGAATTAAAAAATGCTCTAAAGAGAACAGCAGATCGTGGAGTCTCAGCTGCCTCCATCTGAAGGAGTTGGAAAGTCTCGATGGTTAATCACAAACACAAAAGCTGGCTGCTGGCTGGCAGAAGGTATCCGCCCTTCTCCAAGGAAACCAATTCATCAGCGTTATTTGGGATTCATAACAGTTATCTGAGGCAAATAGACTTACGGAGGACACGGCACCCTGCGCTTGCATGAGGCTACAAACCAGAATCGTTAATGATTCTCTGTCCTCTTGCAGCTCCGCGGCGCGGCGTAGGCTGGGACACACATCCAGCGCCTGCGGCGTGGGCTGCGTACCGAGAGCGGAGGGATGCCCGAGAGGAGAGGGATGCTCTGGAGGGCAGGGGTGCGCCGTGTCCTCGGTCTGCGCGGTGCTCAGCGTGGTGCGGCTCCAGGCCACGTCTGGGGTCTCTGCGATGGGGAAAAGGCAAAGGCTGGGATGAAGAGAGGGTAATGAAATGATTAATTGGACTTGTCGTCAGTGTGACTGGTATTTGTCATCGCTGAGGGCAGCTGGGAGTGCACTGGAGAGCTTGGACTTGAAGCAGGGCCTTGTTTCTAACGAGAGCTTACACCCTGGAGTTACACAGCCCTGACCGGGCAGGCGTAGTTACTGCCTGGCCGGCTGGACCCGAGGGGATACAGTCCTGAGCCATCACCTGTATCCACGCAGATCAGCAACCCCTGGGAAACTGAGGTGCAGACTTGGGGTGGAAAAGCATCTCCTGGATGCCCAAACCCCTCCAGGCAGATGCAGGCTGTGGTTGCTTTTCCATGTGAGCCCCAGCTGGGAAGTTGGCAGAGGAGTAAATCGGGTACGGTGGGAACGGTGTCCACGAGGAACCCAAACCAGTGACCCTCAAAGCTGATAAATCCTGGGGAGAAGGAGTGGATTTGGGACTCGGAGAAGGGCTGCCCCGGGTGACCCCAGGGAGGGGGGTATGGCCTGAACCCCAGATCCTCCGGGCCCGCGGCTGGGCAGATAGCAGCTGAGAGAGGCTAACGAGCTGTCTTCACTGAGAGGTGAATTACATCTGCTGTAACCTCTGCTTTCCAGCTTGGATCTGAAACTTCCATCTCAACTTTTTTCTTGGAAAAGGCTTTGCTAGGCTGGAGCATCGACCCCCCCGGCTGCCCAGGGATGGGGTGTCGGGAGCGGGGTGACGAGCAGAGGTGCAGCTGATCTGGGCAGTGGGATTAAAACCCAGCGAAGCAGCGTGAGTGCCGGGGACGGCGGGGTGACCCCGTGTCCTGCCAGCACGCGTGCCCTGAAGAGACCGTGCCCTCCGCATTTCTGCCCTGCTCTTCCAGGCTGGGACAGCAGCACCATCCCGGGCTCCTTAGCAGATGGAGCTTCAAGAGCATTGCACTTTCTCCAGCCTGGCTTAATTAATTGCTCTGTAATTGCACACAGACTTCTGCTTGCACTTCCTACCTTTCCCTGAGAAATGCAATTCAAATTTCTACTCTTGTCACGGTTTTCTTTTGCGCAGGAAGCTTTGCTTTTTTTCTTCCCTGACTCCTGTTGACTTTGTTGGTGGCTTTGATTCCTGCACTTCTCTTTGAGGAGTTCTTCTCGAGGGGAATATTTATATTTCACAGGACTTGAGCAAAAAAAGGCAAAGCAGGCAGGAAAGCTAGAAAGCGTAATTGCCGTCAGACCCCATCCGCAGTTTTAGGTAGGAAAGCATCTTGTACTCCGTGAAACACCCGGAAAGCTGCAGATCCTTCTAACGTGCTGTTCCGTAGCGTGGCGGGGGAAATGCGCGTAGCATCTGGTCTCTACCACGCAAGAGGTACTTTGAAAGTTGTGTGCTATTGCCCATTTATGCCGTCCTGTTCTCCTTGAGCCTGTCGCACGGGTCGGAGAAGCCTTCCGTGCTGGCAGGTCGCTGATTTATGTTGCACCGACACGTGCCGTCTCTGCTGCTCCGGCGCTCGCATCGGGAGCAAGCGCTTGACCGCTGCTTTTGGAAACTGAAAAGTGGCTCCAGGTTTTTAATACCAGTCTCTTTCCAGGAATAAAAGGAAATTTATTTCATTCTGCTGTCCCGCTCTTGTTGCCCTGAACGTTCGCTGAAGTTTCTTACTCATTCTGTTGCCCATTAGCAATACTTTATTAGTCCCCCATTAGCAATGCTTTATTAGTCCCCCACCTTCCCCTGTTCCTGCTGTGCAATAGTTCTGGTTTTATGTGCAGTTTTTCTTGGGAGTTGTCAAAGAATAATTACGCCCCATTAACTCCACTTTGTATCATTACTAATTCACACCTGTAGAGTATTTTCCAAGCAACTGATCTCGGTTGTCTCTTAATTGCTGAAGTCCATAAACTCTGTTACACTGAGACTGTGCTAAGGATTTGCACCTTCTAAAACTTTTCCCTCCAGTGCGAAACAGAACAGAGAAGCTGAACGCGGCAGCTTTATCAGATCTGATTTCTTCCGGATTTAAGCAAATTATTTGCTTCTGGCTCTGCTGAAGAACACAAGATGTATATTAAGATTATAAAAAGCATGGGATCAGAAAGCTGGTAAAAGCGCAGTTGGTGTTCCCAGCGGTGGGAGCATCCTCAGGGATGCTTCCCGAAGGACTTCACCAGCAAGGGAAGCTGGTGAGCGCTGCCGGGACAAACCCGGCTTCCCGGCTGCGCCGGCACGGCCCCTGGCCGCCAGCGCGGCGGTTGCTGGCTGGAAGGGCAGCGTGGTGCGGCGTGGCCCTGGTGGCTGCTGGCACCAGAGCCAGACCCAAGCCCTTGCCAGGGGTGGAAAGAGAGCGGCAGGAACAGACAGATGCGTTTTTACTAGTTTATTTCTTTTAACGTGATTAGTAAAGCAGTTTCATCCAGGTTTAACTTGAAATGCTAAAAAATCACTCCGGAATCATCCTACCCCAAAGGACACGGTAACTGTGCACCATTCAGCGCCTGTCCCCACGCCGCGGGGCCGAGCCCTGCCGCGGTCCTCGGGCATCCCGGGCCGAGCGTGCGGAGCTGCTCCTGCGAGGAAGGGAAAGCCGAGACCTGCGTGAGCCGGCGCAGGGGAGCGCTGCTCGGGCTCGCTCCAGGGAACAAACAGTTTCTGCTGAGCGTAAAAGAAAAAAATACTGTTGGTGGCAACTCTTATTTCCCTGGAAAAAAATCCTGGACCCCTGGCAGAGAAACAGTTTCTGCACAGAAAACATGACACTATTTACAAAAAGTGATGTCTAATATCCTTTTCCAGCTTGGAAAGAGGAGTTTGTTTTAATACATCCTTTTTTAATTGCTGTGAGCAGGACTTGTAAATACTGTAAGTGGTTGAGTAATCTGTGAGCAGACCAAATGAAGGGACATTTTTTCCGCTCTCGGAGCCCTAACATATTCCCACTGCTCTGACAGGGGGATAGCATGGAGCAGATACTAAACCAAAACAAAAGCCTCCTAATTAAAAGCTCATTTAGCCCCAGGGGATGCCCGTGTGCAGGATGCTGGTGCCCGACACGCAGTGGTCCAGCTGGCTGTGGGAGGAGGGGATGGGATGGGATCCAGGGATGCAGGGATCCAGTCCATTTTCAGTAAACCGCATCTTCCTCTCCTCTAAGACAGGGGAGAGCTCTCCCTAAGAAAGGGGAAAGCAAGGAGCAGCAGTTCCCTCTAGCAGGCATCTGCCAGTCCTGTTACCTTATTGCTATCGTTTAGTTCAGAGAGAAAATCTGCTGTGCTGGTTTTCTGGGTCAGCCTTGGAAATGCTCCGTGTCTTAGAGGTGTTTGACGCTGTCCTGCTGCAGAGCAGCGCGGTGCACCCGGGCTAGAAAGCCATCGTGAGGTTGGGTCAGGCCCGATCCGTCCTTGGCTCGGCGCCTCGGGCGGCTGGGCTGCGGGGCAGGGCGCAGCACCCAGAGCCCGCGTGCCCCACGGGGGCCAGAGCGCGCTGAGACTCTGTAATGCTGGATGATCTTCATTTTCCCGAGTCACCAATGTACCCGAAAGCCTTGCTTTTGCTCTGCACACCGTTTTGTCTGAAAGCAGGAGTACTTTCTTTTGGAAACAATTTCCTGATGCAATCTGGATTTCCTGTTGAATAATCCTTCGCCCCAGTGGGACGGTACAGAGGGATTCTAGAGAAGCTTAACTGGCCTTGCCAGGAGTTAAACATGTCCCTTAATCTTCACAAGGCGGGGGTTGAAGTAGGAAGATACCCTGCAGGCACTGTTAAAAAAAAAAATCAATTTGAAGGGTCAGGAAGAGAAAGAAATCATAGAATCATAGAATGGTTTGGGTTGGAAGGGACCTTAAAGCTCATCTGGCTCCATCTCCCCTGCCATCAGCAGGGACGTCTTCCACCAGTCCAGGGTGCTCAGAGCTCCATCCAACCTGGCCTTGAACCCTGACAGGGAGGGGGCAGCCACAGCTTCTCTGGGCAGCCTGGGCCAGTGTTTCACCACCCTCATGGGGAAGAATTTCTTCCTAATCTCTAATCTAAATCTGCCCTCTTCTAGTTTAGAGCCATTCCCCCTTGTCCTATCACTCCACCCCCTTGTGAAAAGCCCCTCTCCAATGCTCTACCACCGTGAGGGTTGAGCCCAGGTTGCTGCTCAGGTCATGGCGTGCAGGGGTCTGGTGAGGAGCTGGCATGGGGTGAGCAGGGGGGAGATCGGTCTCAGCTGAGAGGAGCAGCGGGACTCGGGGGAAGAACTTCATTGCAAAAACCCGTTGTTAAAGGTGAAGGCAGCAACCTTAACGTCGTTTCGTCTCTTCCAGGGATGCTGGTGGTGATTGTGCTGCTGCTGATCGCGATCGCGGTGGTTGCCGTCTGGCCGACCCACTGACGCGGCGGCGGGGCCCGTCGGAGCTGCTGCCAGGCAGCTGAGCGCGGAGGACTCCGGAGAGACCGACTTTCTGCAAAGCCCTGCTCTGTTTTAAATGAACTCCGCGGTGTCAGAATGAAGCCGTGTCCGGCAGACGCGCGTTCTTCCTTCGGTGCGCGGCTGAGCAGCGCTGCGTGATGCGGAGGGTTTCACCTGGCAGAGGACTCACCTCCACCTTGGTCCGGCGCTCGGGAGGCTGCAGCTGGCCGTCCGAGGGATGCACCTCTCGGTGTCTCCGCAGCTGGTGTCGGGGTGCTGCCGGCCCGGCCCGCCGCCGCGGCTGCCGAGCCGTCGGTCGTCCCGAGGGCTGTGAAATAGCTACAGCAGCAGCGTGCTTTGGGAGCGCAGCGGTGGCACTCCTCTGCTTCCCGATACCTTCCTTCAGAAAGAAAATGCTGACCTTTTTTTTCAAGGAATAGATGTTTTGGGGAATGGCTGCATCTGGATGCTCGCAGGCTGGGAAGCGAGAGCGCGCGGAGCCCTGCCAGGAGACGCAGGACCCCCCCGAGCTCGCAGAAACGCCAGCGAGCGAGTCGGCCCTGGGCCCGCGGGGGACAGTTGTCGGTGTTGAGCTCCACGGACAGAAACCTGAACAGCAGCGGCTCCCAAACCATGGAAAGCCTTGCCCGGCGTGTGCTCCCGAGGAAGCGCGCTCTGCCCTGCCCTGCCCGCTCTGCCGGGCTGGCCGCGGGAGATGTTAACGAGCTCATCTCCCCGATCAAGGTCTGCCTCTTTCTTTTATAACTTTTCACACGCTGTTAAAACTGAGAGGAAGGATTACCTGTTTGAAAACTAATGTAAAAGAAGTATCGAGTGTTCGCTTCGGGCCAAGAAAATCATTATTTTGTTATATGTGCCAATTTGATTTCAGCATTGATAGGGCCAGCAATAAATACTGAATAAAAGCCGATCCATTTATATACAACTCCTCTGCCTGGTGTTTTACTGCTTCCTACCATTCCACTCGAATGATTCTCCAACACTTCCGTTTCCTGAGAGCTGATTTGGAAAAGGAAAAAAGCAACTCCTGCCAGATTTCATGTGTGTCATGATAGAAGTTTCCTGGTGGACCCGTCAGACTTGCCAGCCCTGGGCTGGTCCTCACCTGCGGTGGTGGAGCATCTCCTTTCACAGCCCTCACCGAGCTCTCAGGGCTCATTTCCCTCTCCCTGCTGGGGTGGTGGCACGTCTGGCGCTGGTCTGGGAGGTGGGAAGCCAGGGGGTCACAGAATCACAGAATGGTGGGGGTTGGAAGGGACCTCTGTGGGTCACCCAGCCCAACCCCCTGCCCAAGCAGGGTCACCCACAGCAGGCTGCACAGCACCGCGTCCAGGCGGGGCTGGAATATCTCCAGAGAAGGAGACTCCACAGCCTCCCTGGGCAGCCTGGGCCAGGGCTCCGTCACCCTCAGAGGGAAGAGGTTCTTCCTCGGGTTCAGCTGGAGCTTCCTCGGCTTCAGTTTGTGCCCGTTGCCCCTTGTCCTGTCACTGGGCACAACTGGAAAGAGTCTGGCCCCGTCCTCCTGACCCCCACCCTGCAGATATTTATCAGCATTTCTAAGGTCCCCTCTCAGCCTTCTCTTCTCCAGGCTAATCAAGCCCAGCTCCCTCAGCCTCTCCTCGTAGGGTCCTGGTGCTGCAGCTCCTCTTGAGTGACACGAAGCCGTTTTGCTCTTCTGGGCTCAGTTTCCCCAGGTGGGACTCAGGTGCTGGCCCCTGCATTAAATGCTTGGTGCTGTGCAGATTGCGGTTGCAAATTTGCTCTTCTCCTTGCAGCATGCAAGTGTTGGCTGGAGCTGAGGTTCTGACCCGGTCGCTCCAAGACCTGAGGTGGGAACGACCAAGCTGGCTGTGACGGGAGCAGGTGGGCCTTTGCAGGAAACAGGGAGCCGCTGAGCCCCGTGCCGGGCACATGCCTGGCATCGATGGACAGGAACCGTTCCCTGGAGCTGAAGAGCAGCATCGCCCCGTCGGTGTGCTCCGGGCAGAGGGTAGGTGGGGAGAGGAGCTTGGTGGAGAAAAAGCTGGGCAGACACAGCTGTGCCTTGTGGCGCAGGGCCGTGGGCTGCAGACGGGGCTCTGTGCTGGCGCCCAACCCATCTGCTGGTGCTCAGCGCCGAAGGTCGGAGCTGGAGGGGAGACCAGCTCCTCTGGAGGGGTTTGAAACCTTGCGGCAAGGAGGCCTGTGCTCTGCCAGCTTCAGCATCCTCCTCTGGCATTTACAGATCCGGGCTTGGACCTGGTGGTAGGTAACGAGCTACCACGTTCTGCCTGCGAAGCCAACGGAGCAATGACCGCGGCCGGGAGGGAGCAGAGGCTTCCACACATCTCCGTGTGCTTTGCTAGAGAAAATCCTGCTGAAAGGATTTAAAGTCCAGGCCAGGTCGTGCCTGCTTGCTTGCTTTTCCTTGGAGAGATGCAGCCTTCAGAGGAGGGGAGGAATAAAAAAGATCGCTTTATATTCTGATAGTTTTCAGAAGGACACAAGAAGTTTTTGATTAGTTTATTGCTTGATCTCCGATTGGAGACAGAGCTTTAAGCACGGCTGCTCCAGCTGGAAGCAGAGGACGGGCGGCTGCGGAGCTGTGGTGGCAGCCGGCGCGTTCCTGCGGCTCTGGCAGCTCCCCTGGAGCAGTTTCTGGGCAGCAGCCGTGGCCGGTGCCCGAGCCCCGCGGCGGGATGGCACGGACGGCTCCGATGCAGCCCCGCGGGTCCGCGGCGACGGCGGGAGGGGGACACGCGGTTTGCTGAGGTGAGGCGACGGGCTTGGGGCTGGGATGAACACTGCCGAGGGAAGGAAGGTCTTGTTTGAATTCCCAGGCCGCGCGGGATGGATGTGTAATTCATCCTGATCGGCGTGACACGGTGACTTTGTTCCGACAGAGACTTTACAAAGAGGTTTTCTGACCTGTTGGGTGCTCAGACACATTTTTTCTCTTAGCGCCCGGGAAAGGCAGAAGCGCGAGGCTTCGCTCTGCTGAAACGCCTGACAAAGGGGCTCTCAGGCTTGCCCTTTGGGTAACATTTAATGCGTCGCGTGGGTGAGGAGTTTAATTTAAAACAAGCGGCTTTGGCATCGTTTGGCTGCGCTGTGGAAAGTTTTTCCGTCTCCCTGGTCCACCAAAGGAAAAGGAAGGTTCAGATACCGGAGCTGCCGGCTGCTGGCTGGGATGCGGAGCCCAGCTCGCCGTGCTGCTCGCTGCTCTGATCTCCAGGCACGGGCAAAGGACGGACGGAGCCCTGGCCCAGGCTGCCCAGGGAGGCTGTGGAGTCTCCTTCTCTGGAGATATTCCAGCCCCGCCTGGACGCGGTGCTGTGCAGCCTGCTCTGGGTGACCCTGCTTGGGCAGGGGGTTGGGCTGGGTGACCCACAGAGGTCCCTGCCAACCCCTACAGCTCTGTGATTCTGTGACACTGCCCGTTGAACCCGCAGTGCAGGGCTGCTGGAGTCACGCACCCGCGGTGGCTGCTCCCAGTGGAGCCTTCCCTGTTTCTTTCCCTGGTACCCACACAGAGAAGCATCCCAGACTTTGCCGTCCCTTGCATCCTCAAATGACGACGTGCTCGGGAGTTTAGCTGCTTCCAGCTGTTGTTTCGTCAAAAGTACAAGTGCCGGGGGAAGATCTGGGACGTGGTAGAGGCGCTTACGTGTCCAGAAGCCCTGGGTGAGAAGTCCCCAGCTCCTACGTGAGGATAAAGATGATCTTGAAAGGCTGCCCAGGGCAGTGGGGGAGTCCCCGTCGCTGGAGGGGTTCAAAAACCATGTAGATGTGGCACTTGGGGACATGGCTTAGCAGGCGTGGGGGTGATGGGTTGATGGTTGGACTTGATGGTCTTCGAGGTCTTTTCCAACCTTAATGATTCGGTGATTTTCACACACTCTCCTTCCTGCAGCGGGGTGCGAGCTGGGTGCTGAGCCGGGCGCAGTGGAGGGCTGCCCTCCCGCGCTGCCCGCTGGGACCAGGCTCAGAGCACACGCCCCGGGCCCGGCCCTCGGTGGGAACAGACCCTTTCCCCCCTCTTCCGAGCCGCCATGTCTCCTTCCGACAGCCGGCTGCCTGCCAGGAGGACGCGGAGCCCGGGCGAGCTGGGAAACCCATTTGCTTCCCCGTGGAGCCACAGGCAGCGGCCCCGGAGCGGAGGTGGTGGCACTCCCGACCCATTTGTCCCCGCAATAAAGATCTGAGATTTTGGACCCCTGAGATGTCTGCAAATTCATAAATTACCGACGACACTAAGGGCAGGGGTCAGGCGGTTTGCAGGGCCTTTTGCCGGGTTTTTCCTCTCTGGAAGTGTTTTGGTGCCTCAGTTCCCCCTCGCCTCCGGCTCTGTAGCTTGTCTGTGCCCCCAGCCCTCGCCTGGTCATCGCCACCGGTCCCCGTGGGAGGTGGGTGACGGAGCCCGGCACCCCACAATGGGTGCGCAGGAAGGGATGGCGGTGCCCACCCCCTCGGTGCGGGGTCCCCAGTTGTGGTGAGCCCCAGCTCTGTCCCATGACGGGGCACGGTCTCCTCCGGCAGCGGAGGAAGGACGGGGAGCCTGGCGGGAAGTACCCCGGTCCCTGCAGTGGTCCCAGAGAGCCTGGACGTGCCCCGGGGACCCCCCATCCCACCCACTGGTCCCCACGGGGTGCCAGGAGGGTGCTGGTGGGACACGTGGCTGGGGCTGAGGGTCCGAAGGAGCTGTGCCCACCTCGGGCAGAGACCGGGGGAGGCGGAGGGGACACTGTCCCATCCCTGCCCAGTCCCGGTCCCTTGGGCTTGCTGGGAGGAAGCAGAGATCCGTGGAGGTTTTTACAGTTTACAAGAGTTTATTCAACTGGTTTCTGACTTTAGTTCTACTGAGTGGGTGCTGAACAGTTACAAGCTCCTTCGGGTTTTGGGTTCAATTACAACCAATCTAACGAAACAAACAGACGAAGAGGAAAAACAAAAAAAAAAAAGAAAAAAACAAAGAAACAACTTGGAAAAACAAGAAGAAAATCCACAACTTTTTCACGTGTCATTAAATATATTCATATATAATAACCATAATATATTAGTATGCATTGTAAAGAAACATCGCCCAAAGCAGTACGCAATGGTCAGAACTAAACAACATTTACAGTTCAAGATATTAACAGAAATAATAATAAAAAAAAACAAAACAAAAAACAAAACCAAGCCCCGAACGAACAGAGGTTTGGTGAGGGGAGAGGAGACGGGGTGCGGGGAGAGGGCACGGAGACGGCGACACGAACAGAAACGAGACGAAACGACTTTTGTGGGGTGCTGCCGTCGAGGGGTGATTGTTTCGGCGTTTCGGCTGCCCTCCGTGCTGAAGGCACCACAGCCCCTTCCCCAACCCCCCCCAAACCCCCCCAGGACCTCGGTCCTGTCCCCGGGGCGATGGGTGGGCGCTCGGGTTCCTCGATGGTTGGTACCCAAACAGAGCTGCCCCCCCCACCCCGGAGGTGGATGTTTGGGGGTGACATCTTGTCCTTCGCTGTGTGACGAGCCAGAGGTCTTCCCCCAGGAGATGTCCCAGAGCAGGGGGGGCTGCAGGGATGAGTTGCATCCCCCGACACCCCAAAAACGGGGCTGCAGAGGAGGAGAGCTGTGTACCAGTTACACCAGCCGCTCCTGCAGGTCGAGGGTACTGGGAGCGTGCGAGGGGCCCTGGGAGACCATGGACGGAGTGAAGGGGCTTCTCCAGTCTGGTTGGAAAGCCCCATCTGGAGTACTGTGTCCAGTTCTGGGCTCCCCAGTTCAAGAAAGATGAGGAGCTACTGGAGACAGTCCAGTGGAGGGCTACGAGTATGATGAGGGGACTGGAGCATCTCTCCTACGAGGAGAGGCTGAGGGAGCTGGGCTTGTTCAGCCTGGAGAAGAGAAGGCTGAGAGGGGACCTTAGAAATGCCTCTAAATATCTGCAGGGTGGGGGTCAGGAGGACGGGGCCAGACTCTTTCCAGTGGTGCCCAGCGACAGGACAAGGGGCAACGGGCACAAACTGAAGCCGAGGAAGTTCCATCTGAACCCGAGGAAGAACTTCTTCCCTCTGAGGGTGACGGAGCCCTGGCCCAGGCTGCCCAGGGAGGCTGTGGAGTCTCCTTCTCTGGAGATATTCCAGCCCCGCCTGGACGCGGTGCTGTGCAGCCTGCTGTGGGTGACCCTGCTTGGGCAGGGGGTTGGACTGGAGACCCACAGAGGTTCCTTCCAACCCCTACCATTCTGTGATTCTGTGAAAACTCCAACAGGGATCACAGGATGGGGTCCTGGTGGGACGGGAATGGGGACTTTGCTTCTGTGGGTTGCTCTGGCTGTGGTGGGCTCCGAGTTGTTTCATGTCTTGTGCAAACTCCCGTTTCTTTCTGATTTCCCAGGTTGTGTTGGGGCCTGGAGGGGTCCGGCCGTGGGACGCGGTGGGTGGCGTTTCTTCTGCAGCCTCCCGACCTGGTGGGGTTGGGGAAGGGGACGAGGCTTGTCCCAGGGGAGGTTTGGGGGGTGTCAAGGCTGTGTGAGGGAGGACGGGTGCACTTGCCAAGCTTGGGAAATCGGGAGTGAGTGGTGGGGGTCCAGGAGTGCTCGGGGGCAGTTCCCAAGGCCCCACATCCCCTGGCCTTGCCTTCGTGCTCTGGGTTTGGGTTGGATCCGGTGGCTTTTAGGCCATTCGAAGGTCTCCCACGGTTCAAGGGCATCCCAGCTAACCAAGGATGAGCCGTCCCCAGCCGGTGCGGGGTGTCCCTGCCACCAGCTGATGAGAGCTGCAGGAGAGCATCCCAAGCCCAGCTTTGGGGCTCTAAGCCCCTGTTTAGACACTTGAGATCAGATTTTATCTTTCGAAACTTGGTAGCTTGGGTTCCCTTGACTACAAAACTGTTGGCTCTCCTTGAGCTCTGAAATAAGGAAAACTAGATCTGCTCCGGGTAAGGGGAGAAAAAACATGGATCTGGGGGGGGGCTTGCTTGATGTCCAGGGCAGGATTTCTCTGCTAATACCCAGATTAATTTCGGAGGGGCCTTGTGGCTGCAGGGGGAGGCTCAGCAGGGCTCGCTCCCCCCGGTGATGTCTCCAGCAGCCCGGGTGCTTCACTGGGAGCCCTCCGCTTTACACCTATTTACATGGCTGCCTTGCTTTATGGTGGTTTATGTCATTATATAAATATTGTCAATTGCTATAAAACAAGGCAAAACCACTGGAAAATGTCATAAAATAGATGTTTCCAAGTTTCCTAAAAGGAAAAATATCAGGGAGGTTTTGCTTTTCGTAGTGACTAGTGTTTGCTTCTCTACCAGGTACCCGTCCTGCCCTCCCTGCCTTTCCGCCCCGGCTATCGCCTGTCTCCATCAGTTAGGTGAGCCCAGAGACCCCGGTTCCTCGCGGGCCGGTGTGGCAGGGGAGCAGCCGGGCATGGGGACGCAGGGTCTGGGTGACAAACAACTCAGCAGCCAGTCCTGCCCGTACGGTGCCCCGGGGAAAGATGCTCCAGCCCTTGGGCTGGGGCACAGGGTGCGAGGTGGAGGAGAGGCAGCTGCTGCCCTGCTTAGCTCATTAGCAATTAGAGATTGGGAATTTTAGATTTGCTGGTTTTCACCCACAGCAGGAGGAGAGCAATCTGGGGAGCTCCAGCCAGCCCCAGCCGAGACCCCTTCCCTTGGGGCAGGTCTCCTGCTGCCACTTGGCCAAGCCTTAGACCTCGGCGCTGGCTCCGCTGCCCATGGGGACAGTCCCTCGGCACCCGCTGTCCCATCTCCTGTGTCTCCCAAGGGGGCTGGCCACCCCATGCAGGGATGCCGGGGAGCTACAGTGCCAGAGGGAGCGAGGGCAGAGCTGGTGTGGCACTGGGAGAGCTGGTGGAGTTTGGGAGTGAGACCGCTGCCAGCGGGGACCTCGGTGTCCTCTGCAAGGTTTTTCTGCCATCTGAGGGTTGATCAGTCTACTGATGGCAGCAGGGAGGCCCAAACCCATGATGGAGGACTTGGGGTGGCCGCCGTGGAGGCTCAGGGACCATGAGGGGTGACATCTTCCAGGCCACCCACAGGGACTGGACGCCAGTTTATATCTTTGCAAAGTCTGGGTGTTTCCTTGGGGATCCTGGTTGTGAACTCCTCGACTGTGAATCGGGGGCTGGGAGGGGGCCAGGGCGTCCCGTGGGCTCGGAGTGGGAGGGGGCAGCGCTCCTCGGGGCGTGGGGGCTGGGGCAAGGAGTAGCTCCCCGAGTTGTGCCCGCATGGAAGCTGCCCACGAACATGGTCTCCTGTCTGCTGTGCCTAACCTGGGGTCAGCACATCGCCACGCTGGAGACCTTGGCCACTCCCGGGTGATGGTTACAGCTATCAGAGACCAAAGAGTCTTCAAACAACCCATATTAGTCAATCCTCGGATCCGTCCTCAGCGAGAAGTCTCTAGTTTCCTCTACGATCACTGTCTTGTTCGACCTAATTGGAGAATACGTAGTTTTGGAGATGGGGGTTTAATGTCCAGCGTTGACGTTGATGAGTTCCTTACAGGTTTGATGTTCCCATGCTCTGCTTTGGAAGCAACAGATGTTAGCAGCTGGAAGAACATGAGGAAGATCTTCCCTCTGAGGGTGACGGAGCCCTGGCCCAGGCTGCCCAGGGAGGCTGTGGAGTCTCCTTCTCTGGAGATATTCCAGCCCCGCCTGGACGCGGTGCTGTGCAGCCTGCTCTGGGTGACCCTGCTTGGGCAGGGGTTTGGGCTGGGTGACCCACAGAGGTCCCATCCAACCCTGACCATTCTGTGATTCTGTGATTCTGTGATTCTGTGATTCTGTGAAGGCAGTTTGATGTCTCTGATTTCTTCAGCCGACGAGGCAGAAAGAAGCTGGGGAGCACCGGGTGCCGCCCGCCCTCACCCACCCTCCTCTTGTTTTACATCCACGTCTGTGATTTTTTTTCGTTGTGTTTTTTTTGTTTTGTTTTGTTTTCTCCCGGAATACGAGGTGCAAACCTGACAGCCCCACAGCCGTGCCTGCCATCTCGCCCCGTCCCCCCCAGCCCGCCCCGGCAGCACGACCGTCCTCCCGCCGTCCCCGTCGCCGGCCCCTGCCCGCCCCAGCTCTACACAAAGCAGCATGCACAGTCAGTCTCCCCCTCTCTCGTGCTCCGTTGCCTTCTCCTCCTTTAGGCTTTCTTACACTTCCCCTTCTTCTCCCGCTGCTGGAACTTCCGCAGCCGCCGAGCCCACGTATCCCGCCACTGTATCACCAGGCTGGTTTTGTCCGCAATGATGCCGCTCTGGTCGGGAGAGTCCTCGTTGTTGCCCAGGAGCAAATATTTCTTCATGGGCTTGATTTTGGGGCACTTGCACGCTACGTCCTTGGAGTGGATCCACAGGGTCTGGTCTCCGCGCCGTATCCGGCTGCTGCCTTGTTTGTAGACGGAGATGATGTTGACCGTGAACTTCCACCAGTCGGCATTTTTTTCCGCTTTCAGGATGTGGATCTGGACAGCTGGAAAAAAAAAAAAAACAAAAAAACAAACGAGGCAAGAGAGGAAAAGATGTTACATTTTGAGCTGGCAAGAAGAAAATGACTTTTAGGTCTTACCTAACAGGCTGTGTGAGGAAAAGGGATCTTGGCTCCTGAGCCCAGGCTGGGGGAGAGTGACCAAGGGCAGTGGTCACACAAGAATTACCTCTGTCCCCAGGCCGTCTGCCATGAGCACGAGTAGCCAGTGCTGGTGGCAGAGGGTCTCAGCAAAGGTCTTAAGACCACCATAAGCTTGGAAGATGCTCTCCAGCTCTACTGCCACAAAGGTGGCCCTCTGGGTCCTCAGTGAGCATTGGCATGGTTACCCCAGGCCCATGGGGGCTGCAGGACCCCCAGGAGGGGAGCAGGGGTTGGGAGCAGCTGTACTGCAGGAACCATAGCACTCCTTGCACTGGGAGCCCTGGGAATGACACAGGGTGACCTGGAGAACTGGTGGGGAGTGGGTGGCTTTGTTCTCCTATCTGTGTCCTAGGGAGGACCATCGTCTCCCAGGACGTGGGTGTGAAGCCAGCACAGAAGGAGCCATTCCCCAGGGCTGTTGGTACAGCAACATCTGCCCCAGCAGCTGTCAACTCTTAAATGGATTTAAAAAATCTTTAAAAATCAAGTGGATTCATGTACACTGGACCCTACCTTCTCCCTTCTCCCAGCCCAGAGGGTGGGTTTCTGCACAGGCTGTTTCTCCAGCCCCGCTGCCCTCCCTTCCTCACCGGATGGGCCGCTCAGCACATCTGCACCAGAACTCAAAGCAGCCCCAGGTTTCAAGAGAAGATGAACCAAAATCTGGAGCAAACCGCTGGGACTGGTCCATATCTCCAAGCATTTGGCATCTGGATGTAGGAAAGACCCATCAGGGCCTGCAGCATGTCTGCTTCGGGCCAGCAGAAGGAGACAGGTCTCCATGAGCCCCCCACCTCGGAGCAGGACGCTGAATGGGTTCCTACCCATGAAAGGATTTGGAAATGGGGAGTTTCACTGTTGTGTGTTTCTAAGAGATGTTCCTGAGTCAATGCTGTTCAGTGCTTGCTGTGGAAGACGACATTGCTGGTAAAAGGCATGGGTGAAGGACTGAGGGGAGGGCTCAGTGATCATAAGGACATGTCAGTGGCAGCGTCCAACCTGGCTTCTGGTTCTGGCGGACTCGCTTGAGCAGCTCTGTAAATATGGAACAGCAACATCGAGCTTGAAGGGAATATCTCAGCGTCCAGCAGCCTGGCAAGCGGGGAGTCCTGGCAGATAACTGGGAGGTCACAAGCTCCCAAAGCCAGACTGAGATGGGAGGACAACTGTGATCCGTAAGCACACGAATAGCAAGAGGATGGTGTTTTCCAAGCCTGTGGCTGATGTTGTGTAGCTCATCTCTAGCCATATGGACTGAGAAAAGCTCCTGAGAAAACCTGGTGAGGACTCAGCCCTCCACCGCTCCACCCCATGCTCCTTCCTGAAGTGGGGTTCACATGTTCCGTTATCCCTGCACCCACCAGCATCTGTGCGGGAGTGGTGGCCCATGGTCCTGCAGAGACGGTGCGAGGGCGACTTGGCATCACGATCTGGGCAGGAGAGGACTCTCAGCGGGGTTGCCCACACAGGTCTGAGGATGGTGATGGACACTGGTTTGCTTCCCATCTGCTCAAGGGTGTCTGCTCATGGCTGATTTCAGAAGCCCCTGGAGCCCCTGGGGTTTTGTGCCATGGAACAGCTCCAGGCTGCAGCCCAGGTGGCCCTGAGCAGGCTGCGGTGACCTCTGCCAGCCCTCCTCCTCCTCTTCCTCAGTCTCTACAGCAGGTGCTGTTGTGCCTTTCCGGGTGACATCCGTGGCCTTGGGTTCAAACCGTGGGGAAGGATGGAGACCCACGTGGGAAGGGGAGAGTTTGGCCCCACAGCACAGCGAGGAAGAGGAGACACGAGCCTGGAGGCAGCTCCTGCCGCACTGGTGGGCTTCTTCCAACAGTGGTCCACCATGGCAAAGACAGCAGAGGAGGACAAGAGCAGCAGTTGGCCGAGATCTCATCCTCCAGTGAGGATGAACCTGTTCCTCCTTACTAAAAGCCATCTCCCAGGAAAACATCTTCAGCGGGAGGTGACTACGCAGCCCTCCTGGGTTTGATGGCTGAGTGCGGGATGAGGAGTCCCCACCAGCAGAGACCGAGGGAAAAACTGGGTGGTGACGGCAGCGCCGGCCGGGCGAGTGGGCGAGAGCCTGCGGCTCCGTGCAGGCTGGCGCAGTCCGACCACAAAGTGCTTTTTGACCAAATCTTTGGGCTTTTCCCTTTTCCTCCCCCCTTCCCCTCCATGCCCGGTGAGCTACAACCTCCTGCCCGTCCACCTGCCGGTCGCAGCCATCTGGCCAGGCCCCAGCGGGTCCAATCTCGGTTGCATAAATTAGCAGAGAGAAAAAAAAAGACCTCAAAAAAACTCAGGCCGAACTCTCCCTTTTGCCGTGTAACAACTCAGCTTTGCCCCCCCGGATCAGCGATGGGGGAGCTTCGCCCTCGCTGCAGACCGCGACGTGCAAACTGATGTCAAGCTCTGTAAGGAAGCGGAGCTCCGCAGCCCAGCGAGGCTTTTTAACACGTTGCAAATTATATGTTGGGTTTTTTTGTTTTTTCTTTTTTTTTTTTAACTTTCAGAGTATGTCATGGACACCAGATGCTTTCATTAAAAAAAAAAAAAAGAAAAACAACAACCCCAAGCTCTGACCGTGTATTTCCCAGTCTGGTGTGAAGGTAACAAAATGTGAAGATTAGCCAATTTTTTTTTTTTTTTTTTGGAAACAAATCTTTCCAAAAAGGCTTAAACCTTTGACCTGCCTGGGTCCACACTGACAAAATGGAGAGAATGAATGAAAAGGAACCGGAGAGAGGTGGGTACAGGAAACTCTGCTCTAAAATACACAGTCTGTATTTTTTTGGTGTCAAGGCCCCCGTCTCTTATTTTTTTTCCCCTTTTATTAATGAAGTGGAAGGAGTGAAAGCTCTGGTGAAGGCTTGGCTGGCACGGCCACAGCTGCCTGCGCTGACAGCGAGTTTTTCTGCCCGTAACGTCGCATCCCGGACACGCGGTTTCCCCTGAGCCTGGTTTCGGAGCTCAAGTTGAGCGGTGACTCGCCTGGGTGTTTTGTGGTGGGGTCTCCGGCATCTCCCAGGGGACAGGAGATGGGTGGAGGTGCAGCAAGGTGCCAAGAGGAATTTTTGGAAGCACCTACGCTGTCTGCCCTGGGTGAATCAGGCCCTTGTTTCTAGTGAAAGGGGAGGTTTCAGTCCCTTCGTGATTTACGGAGGGGGGCTCAGATGTGTCCCACCACTCCAAAGCTGCCGTTGGTTCTTGGTGCTGCCTTTCACCTGCCGTTTCCCAAGGCGTTGCCTGTGCCACAGTGAATTGCTCACACTTTGCTGAGGAGCCCGCTGAAGCCCTGTACCGAGGCCGAGCCGCGCTCAGCACTGTCCCTGTCCCTGCATCCCCAGAAAAACATCCCTGGAAGTGTCTACGGGGCAGCCAGGTGAAGGGATGCAGAAGGGGATGGCGTCTGGACAAGCAAGCGGCGGAGGTGATGCTCCCCTGGCCTGTGGTCCCCCAGGAGCGGACGGTGACCCAGAGGGGGAGAACAAAACCAAAGGAGCAGCAGCTTTCACAGTGCTGACGCTCCAGTCAGGGCTGGGGACACCGGTTTCCAGCACCGATGGCTTCTGGTCCAGGTCCCGAGCCCGGCGATGCCTCACGGCTGCCTCTGCCTGGTGCCCGCTCCTCCCCGTGCTCTGCAAACAGCGGGCAGCTGAGCCCGGAGGGTAATCTGGGGCGGCCGCACCCCCCGGGTACCCCCGTAACACCGGGGGTTTTACTCCAGCCTGGCTGTTCTGTGCCCTGCTCTGCTCCCCATCCATCCCCAGGCAGCCCCCGGTCAGCCAAATGGGCACGCAGGGCTGGGGGATGGGGGGCTTGAGGGGCGAAGGGGAGACGCTCGGTGCTGGTGAGTGCATGAGGCTGCCCCACTGACCTCATCCCACCGGACACCGGAGCTGCCGAACCGCAGATCCCGCCTGGATGCTGCCTTACAAGCCGCAACAGCCCAGGCGGCGTGTTTGAGGATCTCCCCACGTTATGCTTCTTTCTGAGAAAAAGGTGGCTGAGGGGTCCTGGTGTGCTGATGGGTGACAAATTGACCATGAGCCAGCAGTGTGCCCTGTCTGCCAAGAAGGCCAATGGGATCCTGGGGTGCATTAGGAGGAGTGTGGGCAGCAGGTCGAGGGAGGTTCTCCTCCCCCTCTACTCTGCCCTAGTGAGGCCCCATCTGCAGTGCTGTGTCCAGTTCTGGGCTCCCCAGTTCAGGAAAGATGAGGAGCTACTGGAGAGAGTCCAGCGGAGGGCTGTGAGGATGGTGAGGGGACTGGAGCATCTCTCCTACGAGGAGAGGCTGAGGGAGCTGGGCTTGTTCAGCCTGGAGAAGAGAAGGCTGAGAGGGGACCTTAGAAATGCTGATAAATATCTGCAGGGTGGGGGTCAGGAGGATGGGGCCAGACTCTTTTCAGTGGTGCCCAGAGACAGGACAAGGGGCAACGGGCACAAACTGAAGCCGAGGAAGTTCCAGCTGAAGACGAGGAAGAACTTCTTCCCTCTGAGGGTGACGGAGCCCTGGCCCAGGCTGCCCAGGGAGGCTGTGGAGTCTCCTTCTCTGGAGATATTCCAGCCCCGCCTGGACGCGGTGCTGTGCAGCCTGCTGTGGGTGACTCTGCTTGGGCAGGGGGTTGGGCTGGGTGACCCACAGAGGTCCCTGCCAACCCCCATCATTCTGTGATTCTGTGAAACCCGAATGGTGTCGGGATCACCTTTTGCTGCTGGTTGGAGTAAAATCCAGATGGGTTTTGCTCTGCTTCTGCGGCGCGAAGGGACCCGAGCCTTTGGAAAGCCCCGGCTCAGGCTGGGACTCCGCAGCCGCTGTCCCGGGCACCCGTTTCCATCTGCCCTTCTTAAAGCCCCTCTTGTCTCTCCCAGCAAACAGCTCTGCTCCCGTTGCCACCCCCGCGGTCCCCTGGGATCCTTTCCCGGGGCCAGAGCAGCGCTGCTCCCCATTTGGGGTTTTTCACCCAGTCCTAGGTCAGCTTTGGCACGGGAAACATGGAAACCAGAAGATTGATCACAAACCGCAAAAGCAAATAAAAAAGACAAAAAAATAATTTTTTTTTTTTCCCCAGCCTCGCTCTTTTCACGGCAGTCTCATGATTTTGGGGCCCCTGACTCATGGTCTCTGAATGTTGTGAGGCGCTACTTTTACTTCAGCCTTTACACTGCTGCCCTCAAACATGTTGTTTTGAGGGTTTTGGGGTTGTTTTTTGTTTTTATTAACATCAAGTCATCCCTCCCCCCTCCGCTTTCATCTGTAACTTCAAGCCTTTTGGTCTTTCTTATGGCTGGAGGCTCCCGGCCAAGGCTCAAGGCGCTGGGCAGCATCACGGCCCTGGGGGTAGCATTGCCCAGCACCCTGTGCCGGGAGATGCAGGAGGGGACCGGGGACCTTCCGTCCCCTCTCGCAGCCCAGGGACAGAATGAGAGAATCACAGAATGTTCGGGGTCAGAAGGGACCTCTGTGGGTCACCCAGCCCAACCCCCTGCCCAAGCAGGGTCACCCACAGCAGGCTGCACAGCACCGTGTCCAGGCGGGGCTGGAATATCTCCAGAGAAGGAGACTCCACAGCCTCCCTGGGCAGCCTGGGCCAGGGCTCCGTCACCCTCAGAGGGAAGAAGTTCTTCCTCGTCTTCAGCTGGAACTTCCTCGGCTTCAGTTTGTGCCCGTTGCCCCTTGTCCTGTCTCTGGGCACCACTGAAAAGAGTCTGGCCCCATCCTCCTGACCCCCACCCTGCAGATATTTAGAGGCATTTCTAAGGTCCCCTCTCAGCCTTCTCTTCTCCAGGCTGAACAAGCCCAGCTCCCTCAGCCTCTCCTCGTAGGAGAGATGCTCCAGTCCCCTCACCATCCTCACAGCCCTCCGCTGGACTCTCTCCAGTAGCTCCTCATCTTTCCTGAACTGGGGAGCCCAGAACTGGACACAGCACTGCAGATGGGGCCTCACTAGGGAAGTGTAGAGGGGGAGGAGAACGTCCCTCAATCTGCTGCCCACACTCCTCCTAATGCACCCCAGGAGTGGGAAAGGCTGAATCCTCACTGGAGCAAAGGGTTAAAATGGGATTTCCCCCCCTTCTTTTTTTTTTATTTTTAATATATTTGGTGATGGCTTTGCCTGCCTCCGGTTGCCAATTTCCTACTGGTTTAATATTGGAGATTTATGGCCCCTAATCCCAGCCGGTCTAGGTGCGCCCTAGCCGGGCACGGTCCCTCCCCGCAGTGCCGGGGACCCCTCGCTGTCCCAGCTCACTCCCTCGGGATGCAGTCAAGGAGAGGAATTGCTCAGCGCTTCCCTGCTCCGGGAACGGGATTTCTCACCTTCCAGGGTGGTGGAAGGGGCTGCGAGCCAGGGACGGTGCTTCCCCCCATGTCTTGGGTTTTTCTGTGGATTCAGGGTTTTTTCTGTGGATTCAGGGTTTTTTCTCCCCCCCTCCCTCTTTTCAAGCTGCCTTTTGAAAACAGGTTTTGCTTTTTTCCACCAGCCCCTGCCAAGCTCCTCTCGACAAAGGGGGTGACTAAGTGAAGGCTCCGCGAAAGGAAGGATTTTTTTTTTTACTTTTTTTTTTTCCAAGAAAGGGCAGAGTGAGCAGATGATCTCACCTTTCGGACGAGGATCCCACTCCTCACCCCCATCCCCTCCCCAGTGCTGCACCAGGGACCCGGGCAGGGCACGGGGGCAATGGCTGGGACCACACTGCCGATACCCAGCAACACGCTCCGGCATCACCTGCGCAGGATCGGGCCCCACCGCAGTGCAGAGAACTCAGGGTCGGGGGAAAACTGGGATTAAAAAGCTCCACGATTCCTTTACCGCAGCTGCCCATCCCAGTCGGATGAACCTCACCACACAGACAGCGGGAAAAGCCCCAAAGATGGGGCTCAAACGGCGGCACCCGAGCGAGCGAGGGATGATCCCGCATCACCTGGAGCAGCATCACCTGCCCTGATAAAATAATCCCCTCTCCTTTCGGGCCATGGGAGGACCTCCATCCTCCCCGGGGCTCAGCGCAGATCCCCCTCCTGCTTCCCTGGGCTAATTTTAACTGCCCCAAACCCACCCCCTCCTGTACCCCTGGTTTTCTGGGAGCCGAGCGACCGTTGCACTCCACCAAGGCAGTCAAAATAAACCCCGAAAAATCTTTTCTGCTTCTGTTCTTACGTGCCTCCCCCCCCCAAATCTGCCAGCCTGCCCTCCCCGCGCCCTGTTTCACTCCAAATATTTGCACCAAAACCCATCTCGCGGGAAAGAGCCCAATTTAAAATAAAAAGAAAAAAACCCCACAAACCCAACAAAAACAAACAGATAAGAAAAATAAATAAGGGAAAATATCCCTTTTGAATCGCTGAATGAAGCGGGGAGCTAAAAAGCCCCATTGAGGAGCGTGGGGCGGATGATAGCTTCCCGATTGAGCCGGCGGGAGAAGGAACTCTGCTCAAGCTAATTAGGGCCCTTTAGGACATTCAGCCCAGCGATGCTGGCGTAACGGTGAGGAAAAGAGCCTCCTAATTGGCTTCCTGCTGGGGTGTCAGTCCCAAAGTCTTTATTATCCTTTCCTGCACCTTTTCAACCCTTTCTTCCCTCCCTGGCCCTGCCAAAAGCGTGGGCTGCCCCGGCACGGCCGGCCTGTGCTGTGGCATCGCCTGCCCTGCTGCCTCGCCGGGCTGGTTTTGCTCTTGAAAAAGCAAATTGGCCATGGCTGCGGGGCTGGTTGGGGCTGTGGGGCTGGTTGGGGACCCCCCCCCCAAGGGCCAGCAGGGCTTGGGTGGGAGCACCCCAGTTCCCGTGCTGGGAAAGCCTGCACTCACTCACCCCGGCAAACAGCTTTGGCTCACTTGTGCTTTTGCACAAAAGAAAAGCTCTTTCCAGCACCCCTACTCATCACTCTGGGGGTATCTCCTGCGCGAGAGGGCTCTTGAGCTGCCCTCATCTCCCCCAGGGTCTGTTGAAGCCCCTGAGACCACTCTACAGCCTCAAACAGAACTAAGAGCAAGCTTTTACCCAAACCCCCAAGGAACATCTCCCTGGGGGAGGTCGGACAAGCCAAGCAGCCAAACCACGCTGGGGCTGTCCCTCGAGCAAAGCCCGAGCGCTGCCGCCACCAAGACATTGCAGCCCTCACCCCGAGAGCCGCAGGGAAAGACGACGCTGCTTGGCTGGAAGCGTGCTTCGAGGGGGCTGCACGGGCCTTTTTTTTCCTCCCTGCCATCCTCTGAACCCCTGGGGCCAGCTGGATCCCGACAGGTCCAAGTTTCCTGCCATCAAATGGCTGCTTTCTCCCCTCTTCAGAGAGCAAATGAGCTCAGCCCTTAGGAGGTGCTGCAGAAGCCAGGTGGGAAAACGAAGGGATGTACGTGCCACGTGCGGGAAGCGCATTTGTACCTTATTAGCCAGCAGAGAATCCACCTGCGAGTAGCCCAGTGGCTTTAATAGCCTGGTGCTCAGTCCCACTGCTGTCTTTAATAACCTCATGTTCTAGCAGTGAGTTTCTCATGTGCGATTAAACCCTTTCCTCTAAGGGAAAAGGGATTTTTCTGGACCTTTCCAACATCTGATGAACCTCTGGCAGCTCCTAGGAGCATGGCCAGACCTCGGCGCGGCCTCGCTGGATGGGGACCACGAGCATGGCCCCAGACTTGGCAGCTCCTCCTTGCCTAGCGATGCTCTCTGCAACCGTTTTGCCACATGGGTAATGGAAGAATAAATGGGAATGCAAATAAAACATTTGCCTCCGAGCCCTCTTCCTTCCCTCGGCCTCACGGGGAGGTGCCAGAGCACAGAGCCAGCGCGGAGCATCCCTCGGCCGGCCCTGCCGGGAAGCGCCTTGTCCTGGGAAGTGCTGTTAAATGGGAATTTGTTCTGCTCTGGCAAACACTTCCCAGACACGTGGAGTTGCTGCTGGCAGTGTGTTAGAAAGAGGGAGGAGGTATCTTCACCTCTGGATGCTTTGATGCAGATGGGGTGGTTTTGTTTTTTCTTGGTAATTTGGCAAAAATATATATAAACACACACATATACACACACACACATGCATATATATGCATGCATACATACGTATATTTTATGCATTCCTCTACTGTGGAGGGGAAGGGCTGGCAGACACTGGGGTAACCGCTGCCCTGGCGGATGCTAAACCCTGTCCTGCAGCACCTCGTAATTCCCTGGTTGTTCAAAAGTTTGAAGGCTCAGCTCAAAGCCAGGCTCACCCATGCACAGCCCGCTCCCCATCCCGGGGTCAAACCCGAAGGCTCATGTCTGGTCCCTCCTGCGGACTGCTCCCCCCACTACAGTCTGGGGGGGGGAGAAGAGATAATCACAGAATCACAGAATGAGAGAATGGTCGGGGTTGGCAGGGACCTCTGTGGGTCACCCAGCCCAACCCCCTGCCCAAGCAGGGTCACCCAGAGCAGGCTGCACAGCACCACGGCCAGGTGGGTCTGGAATATCTCCAGAGAAGGAGACTCCACAGCCTCCCTGGGCAGCCTGGGCCAGGGCTCCGTCACCCTCAGAGGGAAGAAGTTCTACCTCATCTTCAGTTGGAACTTCCTCGGCTTCAGTTTGTGCCCGCTGAACTTGTCCTGTCGCTGGGCACCACTGGAAAGAGTCTGGCCCCGTCCTCCTGACCCCCACCCTGAAGATATTTAGAGGCATTTCTAATGTCCCCTCTCAGCCTTCTCTTCTCCAGGCTGAACAAGCCCAGCTCCCTCAGCCTCTCCTCGTAGGAGAGATGCTCCAGTCCCCTCCTCATCCTCGTAGCCCTCCGCTGGACTCTTTCCAGTAGCTCCTCATCTTTCTTAAACCGGGGATCCCAGCACTGGACACAGCACTGCAGATGGGGCCTCACTAGGGCAGAGCAGAGGGGAAGGAGAACCTCCCTCGACCTGCTGGCCACACTCTGCTTAATGCACCCCAGGCCACCTCCACCATGAGCTCTTTGGTGACTCCAACGGGAACGGACCCGCGTTAAAAATCTGGTGTATGGGAGGGTGCTCAGATCCTCAAGTACCAGCATGGATGGGGATCCCACAGCTTCCCTGGCTTGTCCCAGGGCTGCACCACCCCTGAAATTGCCTGGGGATTAAAAGGGTGATGCATCCCGACGCTGAGGAACCACCTGCCGCTTGTCCCCACAGCAAAGCAGAATTTTCAAACGCTGCTGCACGCAACAGCACAGTGAGAGAAGACAGCACACGGCGTCATCGTAGCCTGGAAGACACCTTGGGACGAGGACACTGCCAACCCTGACTTGGAGGTTGTCTCAGCACCTGTGGTGGGACTCATCTTTCCCAAGCCACACGTTGCAATCGCTCCTTCATCGAGCGTCGCTATGCAGGGCTTCCTCTCCAAACCTGACAAAAACCATTCCCCACATCGCACGCACCCCGGCGCGGGCGGCTGCCGCAGAGCAGAGCTGGGCTGCCTGGCCCCGGCTGCAGTTGGGACCCCGCTGGTGACCTGTCCCCGGGCTGGGGGGGCTCGGGGACACCCCAGGAGGGAGATGCTCCTGCTCTGCATCCCTTCGCAACTGCTCATCCATGGGAGCCTGTCCCTGGGCTGGGAGGTCTTGGGGACACCCCGGGAGGGAGATGCTCCGGTTCCACATCCCTTCGCAACCGCTGGTCCCTGGGAAGCGGCGGCCGAGAGGGCGACTCACCGTAGTCTTTCTTACAGTACTTCTTCATGTTGATCTTCAGTTTCCCCTTGGAGGCCTTGCAGTACGAGTCACAATCTGCCCAGGAGAGAGGGGGAGGGCAAGAAAACATTAACAAAACAAATTAGCCTTAAAATGAATAAAAGGCCGGGGGAAGGGGGGGGGACGGCTCAAAGCTGCAGCCTGCCATGAATAAGCAGCGTGCCTGTGATATCCATCTGCCAGGCCCCGACTGGGTCGGCGAAGGGGGCATTCAGAAAACCCTTCCTTTCTAAAGAAAGCTGCTCACAAAGGAAACCGTCCTCCCGCCCGCCTCCCCCAGCCCGGCTTCCCTGGGCCGCCTCTGTCTTCCTGGGAGACCCCGGGGCCTCCCTTATTGTGCCACCCAGAGCTTTTGAGAGCCACACAAATTCCCCCTGTTCTCCAGCTCCCAACTGGAGCCTGCCCGGAGCCCACAGAGGCCCCTTTGTCACCCCTAACCCGGGCCGGTGTCAGCCTTTGGCATTCATTGCCGAGAGATTCGGGCCGGGGTCACCCTCCGACAATGCGGGTCAGAGAGGAAATTAGCAGCCCATGAAGCATTAGCAAAGCCTTTTGGTGTCCACTCTACTGAAGTGTGCAAATAAAATACCCCAGTAGGAACATTTCATTTCTAATGGGCCCCCATGGCTGGGGACACGGCGGCTTCGCCCGGGCGGCCGGTGCGGCGGGCAGGCGGGAGAGCTGGCACGGCAGCCTGGCAGCGCCGGCGGGGCTGGAGCCGGGCCACGGTCCCGGGCGGCTGCGGGGATGCTGAGCCCTGCTCCGGTAGCTGCTGCTCCGGCGCGGGATGCAGCTGGAGGGCGTCGCGCTGCCGGATGGCATCGCGCTGTTGGTGCCCTCCAGCCACTGCTGGGAGCATCTCAGTGCCACCACGGCCAGGCAGTGCCACAGTGGGTGGAGATGTGCCGCCCCATGCCAGCTCCCAGAGTCGGGGCTGGGTCATGGACCTGCTGCCCGTGCACATTCCATGTCTCCTCAGCACCCATGGGTGCTAGAGAGAGGACCCCCAGCACCACAGAAACCCCATATCTGGGGGAAAATGGGACACATCTGGCTGCAGTGGGAGGCCTTGGTACAGTGACAGTCCTTGGACACCTCCACCTCTCCCAGCTGCCCATCGTTCCTCCACAGCCACCATTGAAGACCCGCTGTGAAAACCTGCTGGGGTGCTGCAGCGGGGCAGGGTGCGATGCTGGGAAGGTGGGGATGCTGCTGGCACCCCATGGCCAGCGGACACGGGGTGCCCGTATCCTGCCCCAGGCCATGTTGGCTGTGCCAGACCAGAACCACGCTTGCCCATGCAGCACCCCACACCCTCCAGTGGGCCACGACCTGAAGCCCCGGAGGAGAAGCTGCGCAGTGTCCCTCTTTGTCACCCTTTAGCGTGGCTGTGTCACACACCAGGGTGGCACATGCCACAGCCTCAGCAGGACCATAGCCCCATTTCTTATGTACTGCAAGAGCCCTTGCAAGAAGCATTTCCTTCCTTGAGAAGCTGACAGTCCCAGGCTGGGAGGGGAAACTGAGGCACGGAGTTGGGAAGTGGCTGCACAGCTATAGCAGCTGCAGCATTGCCTGGCGATAGCTCTGTCTGAAGCTCTGCTGCACGCACAGGGTCCATGGTGTGAAGTCAGATTTGGGACAGAGGAGGAGGTGGTCTCCAGGGGGGGATGCTCAGAGCCAGCCCAAGCAAGGAGGGCACTGAAGTCTGAAAACATGGTGCACTGGATGCTCTGCACCCTCTCAGCTCACCAGCCTCAGTACAGGAGGTGTCCCTGGAGTGGGAGGTGAGCTCAGAAACATGGGGAGCTTCCTCAGGTGGAGAAAAATCCATCCAGGAGGTCTCATGGGCCCCAAATCCAACCCCGCTCATGAGCAACAGAGCCAAACCCAGCCTGAGCCAAGCAGCAGCTCCTTTTTCAGCTTGAGTGGAGGAACTAACAAGAGAAGGAGAGAGCTGAACACCCACATGTCCCAAGGTCATCAGGTATCACCTCCATACCAACACCTCTGATGCATGCGTGTCCTAGCTCCTCTCAACATGGCCAGGCAGAGAGTGACCTCATCTCAGCACCATCCTCCTGCCCCATTGCTGCCTGCCACTCCCGTTCCTCAGGAGAGCGCCCATCGTAATACATGGCTTCATGCTCTTTCGGTGTGACCTAGCCAGGGCTAAAAGTGAAAGCTGTGATATGAAGTGGGGCATCTTCCTCCTCCAAAAGTCCCAGGTGAGATCTCTGCCCAGCTACAACTCAGCCAAAGCCCTTAGAAACCCAGGAGCTGAGCTGATGGCTGAGGGGTTCCAGGGGCTGATACCTCCCCTTTGCTTTTCTCATCTAACATGACCCTGAACATCAAGTAAAACCTGAAATGCAGTGAGAAAATAATGGATACTCTATAAAAACTGTAGTTCAGATGATGGTGCTTTGCTAGCAGAGACCCAGCCATGCCTAAGTGGCAGGATACCACCATGCAGTGGGACGTCGCTGTCTGCTGTCACCGAGCCCAGTCAACAGAAATATTCCTGAGCCAACTGACTGGTAAGATGTTCCTGGCCATAAACATTGAAGGAAAAGTCTATAAGGGAAAGAAGTGTGCATGCAGCGACCTAACAGCCCAGGGATGCTTTCCCTCACCTCGGTGGAGCAGGGGACTGACAGGAGACAGGCTGTCGGGCTGCGTCCCCGGCAGCGGGCACGACTCTGCTAAGCCGCAGATTCCTGATGTCTTCCAGACACTAATGTGGTTATGATGAACACGATGATGGTTTTCCTCTGGCACAAATATCCTGGAGCTCTCTATATATCTATCTCTGCTGTTACATCTCAGCCCCTGTGCAGCAGCTGATCTGCAGAAAAGGCTGAGGCAGGGGCAGGCAGAGACAACACTTGGGAGCTCTGGTGGCAGATCTCTCTTCCCCTGGCCAGATCCAAGTCGGACAGAGAGATGCTGGTGAGCAGCTGGCTCTGAGCACGGGTGATGGGCAGGGGTGGACTGCAGCTCCCCACCGCAAGTCCCATGGCTCGGCTCTGGGATCTGCAAGCAGGTCTCCACCAAGCAGGCTGGCAGAGCCCACCGGGAGCAGATCCTCCTCCAGCCCCACAGCACTGGGATCCAGCCCCGAGAAACAGCAATCAGGCAGCAACCTTCGCTTTGGACTTCAGGCCAGACCACTCACAAGAACAACCCCACGTCTCGTCAGCAGCCTCTCCCCACAGAAACATCCCTAACCACATCTGAGCTTCCCAGTCCTTACACCACTGCCGGGATATTTCCACCCTGCCTGAGATCACAGACCTGCTAGAAACCCATCCCCCAGCCTCGCCTTGCTCCCTGGGTGCAAACTGGGAGCCAGGTTTGCAGCTGAAGACACCCGGCCGCAGCCCAAGGTCTGACCCTGCGTTTGCTAACACACCCCTTCTTTCTGCCTTCCCTTTCTCCCTCTCCCAACCCAGGGGCTGTGCCAGAGCCTCAGCTGGTTTAAATTGAACTTGCTGTGGCCAGAGCCAGCTGGTGTAAATCAGTGTAAATCACCAGACGCCGGGCCTGATTTACATGGGCGGGGGATTTGCCCCGCTTCGTTTCCTTTGTCTCCGGCGTTGGAGAGCCCTTCCGCCTCCCGGGGGACTCGGGGGTCCGCTGGGGCTCTTTGGGCGGGCAAGCAGAACTTCTCGGAGCAAAGCATGGAGTTTGGGCTTGCTTGTAAGCAGTGCTACGTGTGTGGGGGGTGATGCTGCAAGACCACTGCTTGCTCGGGGAGAGGGAAAGCGCGTGGAGGGGACACTGCAGGGTATTATTTCAGTGCTGCCTGGAAAAGACCCTGCCGTCGTCCATCAAGTGGCATTTCAGCAGTTTGGGCTCTGGGGGAATGTTTGCTGGGCTGCTGGTTCCCTGATGGAAGGTGACAGCAGGGCCAAGCCCAAAGGTTGGGCAGGGGGTGGGAGGAAGGGGCAGCAGGAGGAAGGAGAGCCTGGGGTGCTCCGAACGCTGTCGCAGTGACTCTTGCACGCACACAGGAGATACACATGAGATGTGAGACTCTTGCAGGATTTGGCCCCAAATTCTTTTGTTACAGTCCTACAGAGTCCCAAGGCACATGTTGCTTGTCCTGGCTGCATGAGAGGCTCCCTGTCCCGCAGGTCCCTCTTGCCCATCTCCGTGAGGTTGCAGAGCTCCAGCCTGGGGTAACCTGCCCTTGGAAGGGATTGCCAGAGTGCGACCAAAAGGTCAGGCTGAGAAGAAAAGGAGGCTGCTGGAAGAAGTGAAGCTGTCTTTGAGACGGCGAACAACCTGGTACCTGAAGCTTTGGGTGGGAAGTGTCCAGGTCCACCCAGGCTCTGCAGGCATGATGGGGTGGGCGCCGCTTGGCTCTGCTCTACGGGACTGGTGGATGGGGGCAGCCCCGGCGCTCTGCCCCATCACGGTGTGCACAGATGTCCCCAGGACGCAGAGAAGCAGAGCATGGGCTGGTCTTCACCCCAGTGCTGTCCTGTCCTGCTCATCCTCAGCACTGTGCTGCGGGAGGAATCGGGTGGTGACACCCGAACGCCCTCCTCCCCCTCTCCCAGCGCTCTCCTCCCCGAGTTTGCTCAGCTGCACAAACACTTCAGCGCAAATCCTCACTTCAGAGACACAAACCCAAAGCACAGCCAGACCCTAGGGCTTTTTTTTTTTTTTTTTTCCCCACCACCGCATCCTAACACGCCGTGACCCACAGCGGGGACGCCCTGGTCCCCAGGGCTGGGAGCGACCGGCCGCTTCCCTGCGGGAGAGCGCAAGCGTTCTGCGTTTCCCGGATAAACGAGCGGGAGGGATCTGGGAAGGGGTGTTTGGTGCTACTTGTTCGCAGAGGGCTGGGAGCAGGTGGTGGGCGGCTGTTTCGTGTCCATCGCAGCTCAGTAAAATGTGTCAGCGTAGCATTCAGCAGCTTTGCAGCTCAGCCCATCCCCTTGATATAACTAATTCTCTGGCTGAGCAAAGAGTTTTCACAGCTAAACACCTTCTTTGTTTTGCTAATTTTTTTTTTTCTTTTCGCAAAATTTGCTTTTTTTTTTTAATTTCTTCATTTTGCGGGGTTTTTGGAGCAGAGCTGGGGCCCTGGTCACCCCATGCTTTGCTAACGCACCCCAATTGTGCCGGAGTGCTGATGCTTTTTGGAGTTGGGCAGGATGGAGGTGCCGGCATCTGGAGCTCGGGTGCTGAGCGGCGTTCCCGAGAAGACGCTGTGCAAGAATATGTCTTGCTGTGCTTGCAGTTCTGAAATGAGCTTTAAGCCTCTGCGAAAGCCACATGTCGGTAACGGAAATTAAAGGCCCCTTGATTCTGACATGATAGAACGATTAAAGCCACATTTCTTGGCCTGGGTACCTAACTCGAAATGCAGATATAAGGCTTAGATCCCCATGGGGATTCAGATTTCTAATCCCAATTTATGCAGCTAAATTCCTATTGATTTCCCCCAGGTAAGGCCCTAAATACCTTTGCGGGCTGAGATCCAAAGTGGAGGTGTTGTGGTTTAGAAGGGGAGACCCAGCCTCGACAGTTTGGCCTCGACATTTCAGCGGGTGAAGGGTGCTTGCCCACTTCTCTCTGCCTGCTCCCAAGGGGCTGCACTTCTTGCTGGGGCTCTGCGGGTGGGGGTCTGGGTGTCCCCATCTCCTGCTTGCACTGGGTGGGATGTGCAACCAGGCTGAGCTGCAAAATGAGGGTACAGGTCCAGCTGTCGAATCCTGAATCTGTGAGCCCATCACTGGAGAGAGTGGGACTGAGAAAATGGGAGTGGGGGTCTGCTTGGGGTCCCAGGTACCCCCAGTTCAGCTCAAAGGGACTGCTTTGGTTTCCTCTCACGCAAGGAGGAGACCGTGGCAATGAGCATATTTCACCTGCTTTCCTTTTATCCTTCCTCCCCAGCATTACTGATCAGAAGTCCTCTGTCAGGTGCTGCTTGTGGGCTGGGGAACACGGCAGCGTCCAGGCACCCACCAGCTCCGGGCAAATCTGTGCTGGCTCTGGTGCAGAACAGCTAAACTTCTCATCTGCAGGCATCCCCGAACCCGTGCTCTAGCATAGAGCACCTCTAATACAAGGACAGGCTGAGGGAGCTGGGGCTGTTCAGCCTGGAGAAGAGAAGGCTCCAGGGTGACCTTAGAGCAGCTGCCAGTGCCTGGAGGGGCCGACAGGAAGGATGGAGAGGGGCTTTTCCCAAGGGGGTGCAGTGATAGGACAAGGGAAAACGGCTGTAAACTAAAAGAGGGCAGATTTAGATTAGATATTAGGAAGAAATTCTTCCCCATGAGGGGGTGAGGCCGTGGCCCAGGTTACCCAGAGAAGCTGTGGCTGCCCCCTCCCTGGCAGTGTTCAAGGCCAGGTTGGATGGAGCTCTGAGCAACTTGGGCTGGTGGAAGATGTCCCTGCTCATGGCAGAGGGGTTGGAACCGAATGATCTTTCAGGTCCCTTCCAGCCCTTACCATTCTATGGTTCTATGATTTGCATTTCTGCTGGCTTTCTCACAGCTCCTGAAGCTGCAGGGGAAGCTCTGCCCCAACGGAGGGATGTGACTGTTGGCTCGGTGCTGCAAAACCCACACGAGGGCCCACAGAGAAGGTGAATGTCTCTCTGCTGCATTTTTGTGAGCTCTGGTATCACAGCGATGCTGAAGATGAACCCTGGCAAACCCTCCCTTCAATGGGAGCCGAGGAACCCCAGCTCTCAGCTGGGGTCCATGCCCAGACCTTGCAGCTGAACCGACAGTGCTCTCAAGCCCAGTGTGGGTGCTGTCTGCATCGAGATGTCTCCCGAGCTCATCCAGTGACCGCAAAACTACTCCGGGTGCTCTAAAGAACTGCTACAGCCTGTAGTCCTGTGGGATGTGCAGGACAACGTGTACAATAGCCCACAGCTTCACGAGTCTGCAGAGCTTCATGCTGCCTCATCAAATAAATAAAATAATAAATAAAATGCAATCCTCCACTACCCAGCACCAGGACCGGAGATGATGACCCCGTGCCAGGGCTGGCCCGCAGCAGCTACAACAGGGATGCCTTTGGCTCTTGGATTTCTGGACATTTCCCCAGGTGACCATGAAATCCTGTTTTGCTTCCCACAGCACTGAAGCTGCCGCTTGCTTCCATCCCGAAGAATTATTTTAACGTCTTCTCCAGCAGTCTCAGCGAATGACTGTTAGAGTGATTTTTGGGGAGTGCCAGCTCTGCTGGCCAAATGTGCTTGCTCCAAGCTCCTAGCTCCTGGTCTTTGCTGACCACATGTCGTGAGGGAGGGGATGATCTGGAGTCGCCCTCTCCTTGCACAGGGAGCACGGATGGGCTTCTCCCTGCGGGATGAGCAGCAGGGGCTGCAAAGTCTCTGGCTTGCACAGCGCGTGTTGGCTGCGAGGGAACGGTGCTGTAATTGAATTTGGGCTGGACTCCAGTGGGAGTCTTTGTCTCAGAGCAGGCTTCTTTAATATAAAAGCAAACTTAAGGCAGAGAATCCCTCCCAGGTTGTTCACTTTAGCAGTAGGATCACTCCTCTTGTACTCTCCTGCACGCCTTGCAGCCCCCCCTTCCCCACTCCGGTGGCTGAACAGAGCAGAGGAGTCTGTTACGACGAAGTTGGCTTTTCTTCCCCCACCTGGCAATGACCCAGCTATTTTGCATGATGCCCTCTGCGAATATAACGTGCAAATTAGTGCTCTTCATTTTGGGGCTGCCTGCAAGACAGCTGATGCCTCTGGCTGAGTGGCCTCAGCCATCTCCCCAGCACGGCTGGGAGCTGGTGCGGGGAGGTGAGTTATTTCCAAGCCTCGGACCTGGGCTGAGCTGGGACTGGGCTGCTTGAGTCATGCATGTTGTGTGATCTGCAAAATGGTCCCCAGGCTTGAAACGGTCCCCTTCACAGCCTGAGGATGGGGATCCCAAGGGCCTGGATCTGCTCCCAGAGGGTCTGTGCAAAGTCCTGGTGCAAAGCGAGCCTCTGGCATGGGCTTGCATTTAACCATGCAGCTGTGAGACTTTGTTATCTGTCCTTGGTCACCTCCTAAGGTGGCCCGGGGCAGCTGGCCTAGGAGCAGTGGTCCCCACGGTGTGTCCTGGGAAAAGGAGCTGGCAGGTATTTGTCCCATCAGCTGAGACCCTCACCTCCTGGGGCAGCCCCGGAGCGGGTCTGTGACCAGTCTGCTCTCTGGGTAAAGGCAGAGGTGCCTGCTCAGGCACCGGAGCATCTTCTGGTCTCCAAAGCAGTCTCAGGACCCCCTTGCACCATCACAAATGTGCATGGGGCACTGGGGCCAGCCCTGCCCCGTGACGAGCACAGCCGCTGCAGCAGCAAGCTGCGCCAGCCCTGTCTGGACAGCAAAAGCGTGCTCAGTTATTTTAACTTTTTTTTTTCTTTTTGGTGCTCTGTAAACCCTAACATTCCCCTGGGACCCTACTGAAACCCCTGGCGATAGATATACAAAACCTTTTCTGCAAAATCTCTCCCTGGGACCGCCCGGCCGGACTATCGAAACCCCTGCCTGCAGCCCTGCCTGCCCCGTGCTGCACGCCGTGTCCCGGGTCACCGGGACCCGGCTCCCAGGACAGTGTGCTCCAAAGCCATCGTCCGGCAGCGGCCAGGCTGCGCCCTGCCTGACCTGGGGACATGTTACATGGTGCTGGGGGAAGAGGTGCCTGAAACCTACCCCTGCCCCAGCCCCCTGCGACGGGGGAGCCGGGGCCGCAGGCATCTCCGGTGAGGACAACTGCCATTAACCTCTCCCTTGGAACAAGAAGGTGCAACTGAGCCCCCAGCAGCCTCCTTTCTTCTGGCTGGACAAGATTGATTGAAAAACAAATTGGCGCAAATAAAGCATGTAATTAGATTAAAGCCTCTCAGCTGGAGCGGGTGGAAAGCCGCCATCCACGGGAGCCTGCAGCCCCCTCCCCACCTCGGCAGCCCCCAGCACGGCTCGGGGGGTGGCCGGCTCCGGCCCCTCCAGCAGGAGCACCCACATTGTGCAGGATGCGGCCGGGGGTCCCACGCTGCAGCCGCCCGACAGCCGGGGCTGGGCACGGTTCGGATGCCACTGCCCCTTCGGTCCGGCCCTGGGACCCCCGGCTGCTGCGCTGGGAGGGGGGAGCACCCCCAGGCACCACCCGAGTCCCGCTGCGGGCCAGGGGCGTTTGCTCCCTGCTTCTTCAGCTGCCTGCTGCCGGTTTTGGGATGGGAGGGAACAGGCCTGAGCAATTTTTGGTGTTTCGGGACATGGGTGCCCATAGTAGCCGTGGCCTCATCAGTGTCCCAATTTGTCCCAGTATAAGGGGAGTGAGCAGGCTACGGCCACCAGTGACACAACAGGGACAGCCCAGCTGTGCCAGACACTAAAGCACTGGGAAACACCACACGAACATGGGAGCTTTAGTGTGCATCCTCCCCCGTCTCTGCACCCTCTTGCCCCTCTCCCAGCAGCAGGGGCTGGCAGCACATTTCAACCCGCTCCCCACAGCAGCATACCCAGCGCTGAGCCCCGGCAGACATGGGGGACACGGGGTGCCAGCCCCGACAGTGCTCATCCGCACCCGACGCTTCCCCGCTGACCAGCTCCAGGGTTGCCGCTCCGGGCGCCCACGGGGACGCAGCCCTGCCGAGAGCCGCAGTCGACATGATTAAATACGTTAATAGGAAACCATCTGTCTTCAGGAGCGTTGGCCACCCCATAAATTCCCAGCCTGACAGCAGCTCCCCGGCCGAGCGGGCGATGTGTGGGACGCAGGGGCAGGATGGAACAAGAGCCGGGGCAAATCAGACTTTCCGCCCGGGGGGAAGCACGGCAATGGAGAGACGGTGCTGGGGACAAGCGCTTTGTTTGCCAAGGGGAATCAGCATCTGGAAACATCCCAGGAAGGGGAGACAATCAGTTAATTTCACTTCATAATCATCTTTTTTGGTTTTTTTTAGATGGGTCTGACAGAGATGCTGGGCTTGCAAGTCCTTGCTCTGAAGCTCATGGCTTGGCAATGGTGCCCAGGGATGTGGGCATCCAGGTCCCCCCAGTGTCAGAGAGATGGTCCCTGAGGTGGCAGCATGCCAGAGCTGGGGATGTGGGGATGGAGGAGTGCAGGGATGGGGGGATATGGGGATGAGGGGATGGAAGGATGCAAAGATGGAGGGATGGAGGGATGTGGGGGTGGAGGGAAGCAGGGATGGAGGGATGCAGGAATGGAGGGATTTGGGGATGAGGGGATGGAGGGAAGCAGATATCGAGGGATGTGGGGATGTGGGGATGTGGGGATGGATGAATGGAGGGATTTGGGGATGGAGGGATGAAAGGATGTGGGGGTGCAGAAAGCCCTGCGATGGCATTACAGGAGCATGATGCAGTTGTACATGAAGCTTATCTGCATTTCAGTGGAAGTTTTGTGGTGGTTTGGTTTGCTTTTTTTTCCACAGACTTTCTGAAATATTTTGAAGGGACCAGAAGTTTCCTCGCCGGAAGCCCCTCACCCCTATTGTGCTCACAGCCATTCACTGCAGGTCACCACGAGAAACCTCTTTTGAGGAGGGAGCTGGATGCTGCAGCCGATCAATCAATCAATCACGCAGTCAATCCATCACCTTGCTTACAGCCTGAGACAAGTGAGAGAATACCCATGCAGGGCTGAATTAATTACTCATTTGGATGGGTACAAAGCTGGAGACCTCCAGACTGAGCCCAGATTTACACCAGAGTGGCCTAAATGAGAATATGACCTCCCGATCATACCACAGGCAGCTGTGGAAACCTGTATTCCTGGTCTGTGAGATGCTCCCGGCTCTCTGCAGAGCTCAGGCTCACTGTTAGCGCTTCCTCGGAGCGAAGAGCTGTGATTTTTCTCTCCATTGGTGCAAATTCCCCCCTGGCCATGTCCCATCCGCAGCTCTGGGAGCATTCTCACCAAGACAGAGCAGGCGCGGGCTGTGCCTGCAGCCTGGCAGCTCCTCCGCAGCCCGGCCGGCAGCCGGGAGCCGTTGGGGCAGGAGGTGGGTGCTGCCGAGCCCCGCGCCTGCTGGGACCCTCCAGAAGCACCATCACTGTCTCGAGTGCACACATGCGTGCACACACTCCTTTTCATTGAATATCAGTGCCAGGTGACGACCAAGACATGTCGCTACTTCAAACCTGAAAAAAACTAAGGCTAGCCGGTACTCTGCTTGCAGTTCTGCGGAGTTAAGACTTTGTGACTTCCTTTGTTGGTCTTGGAAAAAATCTAGTTTGAGATCAGACACCTCCTCAGGCTTTTCCCTTTCAATACGTGTCAACTGGGAACAGCTAAACTCTCTCTTATCACAGAATCACAGAATCACAGAATCACAGAATGGTGGGGGTTGGCAGGGACCTCTGTGGGTCACCCAGTCCAACCCCCTGCCCAAGCAGGGTCACCCAGAGCAGGCTGCACAGCACCACGTCCAGGCGGGGCTGGAATATCTCCAGAGAAGGAGACTCCACAGCCTCCCTGGGCAGCCTGGGCCAGGGCTCTGTCACCCTCAGAGGGAAGAAGTTCTTCCTCATGTTCAGACGGAACTTCCTGTGCTTCAGTTTGTGCCCCATTGCCCCCCTCTTCTGTCTTTTGATAGTTAAATTTGCATTAAATTTGGAAGGTGCTACATAATTTGGGGGTTTTGGTGTAATTTTTTCGGTTTGCCTCTGATAAAGGAGATCTGCCCAAGGGTCAGCCTCCCACGGTAGCCTGTGCTCCCTCTGCTTGGTGGAGAGCGTCCCTCCCTCCTGCGGGCAGGGGGCCCGTGGCAGGGCAGGGCTGGGGGAGCCCAGCACCCGGCTGAGCCAGTCGCCCCAGACCTGGCCAGAGGCTGGAGGAGGCTGGGTGGCTGTGCCGTGCCCAGCAGCTGAGGCTTGTAGCCATCCAGTCAGCCCAGCTGAGCAGAGACCTGGACCTCTGGGCCATCCATTTGAGATTTGGGAGGGCTGCAATGTTCAATACGCGTTGGCAGGGTTGGTTTGGGGCCACCTCTGAGACAAAATCATGGCAAGGGGGGAGACCCCAACCCAACCATTACCCCACGGACCATGGGAGGCAGGGGCAGATGGACTTCTAAGAGACATCTGCCTGGCTCCTCTGACAGCCTTCAGTCTACATCGGCAAGATGCCATGGCCAAGTGCCACCATCCAAACCACAACAGTGACACATCCCAGGTGCAGAGCTACCCCCTTTCTTCCCTGCTTGCTCAGTGCTCTTGGAAGGAGGGAAGATGTGAATTTCAGCATAGTGTGGACTTGCTTCCTCCAGCCCTCTGAGAGCCCACCCAAGAGCCATGCTCACACGCCCATGCCCAAGCACAGAATGATGTGCCAGGTCCTCCCCGGCCAAGCTGACAGCACCCATTGCGTTTGTCCCTGTGGCTCCAACACCAGTGAGAGATTTGCCACTGACTTCACCCGGGGATGGAGCTGGTCCGGTGATTTAGATAAACATTCGGGAAGGGGCCGGGGAGCAGTGATTTGGCCCCACGTCCCATCCTGACTGGAGGCACTGTGCAATGCCCCACGCTGTCATTTTCCGAGCAAGCCTCGCACCCCTCACAGATGTTGTGGAGGCAGCTGGTGGCTCACATGGCCTTGACTCCTTCTTTCCAGCTCATTAAAAGGAGCTGTGGTACATTCAATCCTTTCCTAATGTCACTTTTCCCTTGGAGCTGTTGCTGCAGTGGTTATCACAGTGTTTATGTGACCACGAGCAGAGGGGACAGTGGTCTGCAGCCTCTGCTTGGCAGTGGAGGTGATGAGCCAAGAAGACCATGTTCCCATAGAGATGCATGGGTACAGGCTGGCCAGGTGGCTGGAAATAAGGAGGTGGTTCCCAGCTGGCCAAGCCATGAAATCCAAGCGCAGCCCCTGTGCCCACGGAGGGAACAAGGGATTTAACTCATCTTCTAACGGCGCCTGGTGAAGTTTTGCTGGGATGACACGAGTGCTGGTGGCAGCAGCCCTGAGGGACCCAGTGGGTCCGTTTTCCTCCGTGTCCATCTACGAGGATGGCTGTGAGCCCACAGCCACCCTCTGAAACTGTATTTTGTCCTTCTGCTGCCGGATGGATGAGCCCCATTCTTGCTACACTCCCCTGCGATTGCCCCAGGTGTCGTGGTGTGTACCTGGGAGCGGGGGACTCTGAGGATGGCCTTGCATTGCCCCATTTCATCTAGGCATGGGAAGGCAAAAATTAAAGCTTTCGACCCTCAGACAAACGAAAACCAACCCCTTTTTAGGTCAGGGCTACTCTGATTACCTGCAAATGATGCTGAGACAGGAGCACCAACTCATCAGAGGGGCCAATTTTCCCCATTGCTGGCTCTTGTTGGAGACTTCTGGCTAAAATTTAGAAATTTCACCCCAAAGCCCAAACCCGTAAGTAGTGAAAAGCCAGCTGCAGCCCTGGAAGGATGCACAGCTTCCAGCTCTGCCGTGGGATGGCATGGGAAGAAATCAGGGGGTTCCCGAAGCTGGGACATGGCTACGGGGTGTCCGAGGAGCTGGGGAGCACCATGGAGGTTGCAGGGGGAGGTCTGCGTGGGGCACGCGTGTGCAGGTGCACGTGTGGAGCGCAGGGAAGGAGTGGGCGGCTTGGAGATGGTGGCTTGTCCCAAGTGCTCCCAGTGCTGTGTGGCACAGCGGTGGGGGCTCTGCACCGCGACGGCAATGGGGGCCGCCCAGCCGTGCAGGGCGGATGGAGGGCTCTTTTCCGGGGGAATGAATGTTTTCAAACGAATATTTTCTATTTCCTACAGTTTCTATTTTCCCGGACTGAAGCCATAACATTTGCGTATGTTTTTTTCCAAGTGAGACACGGAAGCAGGAAAAGTCTTGAAAGGCTCAGACAGCTCATGGGATTTGTGGTGGTTTTTTTTATTTTTTGTGTTTTTTCTTGTTTTTCCTTGAGACTGTTCCAGATTGTTCCAGAGCAGAGACCTGACTGCCCATGTCCCTACTCCGAGCTTCTTCCGGAAGGTATTAATCATCCTCGCACACCACGGCACTCATCCACCTCTGCACTGGGTTGTGTGTGTGCGCTGGGAAAGCCGCAACCTGCAGCCAAGCTGCTTCAGGTCCGTGCACACCCGAGGGAGCCTCAGGGATTGCTAAGAGTGGGGTTTTTTTTTCCCATTTATGCACTTACATTCAGTCTCTTCCTCACCAGCCAGGAACAAAAGGGCCCAGGCAACACCTTGAGCCCAAAAGGCTTTTGGAAAGTCCAGATCTGGTTGTGAAACTGCGGAGGCCGATTTCCAGGGGAAAAGCATGCAAAGTTGCATCAGTCCAATCACCTGTTTTTGTTTAAGTCCACTAGCTGAAATCATCCACCTAAGATAATAACTTCCAAGCCAATCTGGATTTGATTCCGATAAGACAGCAACTGACTGGCAGGTTTGTAAACCTTCTCCCCCCCACTGTTGATCTATTTTTATTTTGCCCTTTCACTGTGGCCCCTTCTGCATCTCTGAACGGGACCAGAAAAGGACTGGGTGGTAGTAAGATCTTTCCTTGCCTGGACACGAAAATTAGAAGCAATCCCTCCTCATCCTCCAATCTCCCGGCATGGGAGAGCATGAATGCATTTCATCTAAACAATTCGGTTTTGAGCTGTTTCCCCAAATTGATTCAGACCTCTGAGAGCTAAGCGGAGCCAGGCAGGACCCCCCCCATGCCAAAGCCGACATTGTTCCAACCCTTGTACCAAGGCCAGCTTTGGCCCATGCTTTTTTGATATTTACCCCTCGTTGACTCAGAGCAGCAGTGACGCTAACTCCGCTCTTGGTGAGGAAGGCACTTTCTGTCCTACGTAGCTACGAGAAAAGGAAATAAAGCAGCATCTCTCCCAGGACTGGCTGCACCCAAAGCCTCCCACTAATTTCTTTCTCCATCTTGATAACCCTTTTACTCCCATCTCATGGGACCTCTGACATGCAAACACATGGATTGAAGGGTTTGCCAAGAAAACACCATGAAATCCAGAAGATACTTCAGGGTGGTGGTGGGAGATGAGTGGTGCTGAGACCCGGGATGACCTGGCGCTCCCCGCCGAGGGAAAGGAATGAAATATGGAGGGTTCAAGCTCCCTGGACAAAACAGTGCTTAAAAAGTCCAATAAAAATCACTGTGAGAAGAATTATGGTCAGACGCTGGGCCCATCAGATTGCTCAGCTTGGCTCAGCCTCCCCTGGGCTTTCACGGAGAGGCGGCGGGAATGGCTCCTGGAGAGATGGATTGGTCCCTGGTCGCTGCTCCGGGCAGAAGCGGGGAGATCCATCCCTCCAGCGACGTGGGGATCCAAGCGACGCTGCCGAGTCATTGCTCACAGCTCGCAGGCTGTCAGGACACCCAGCTCACTCCCGGCCCACGGATAACCCTCTCCCAGCCTCCAGCAAGGGGTCCCTGTGCTGAAGGGAGGTCTCCAGCCCTGCTGAGATGGGAACATCTCAGTTGCAGGCTTTGTACAGAGTAGGGCAAATCCGTAACTAACTCTTCTCTCCAGGACAAGGATGCAGAGTTACAGGAATCGCTCCTTCCCTGATGGGGCTGTTTGCTGCCAGGATCAGTGGGAGCTCGGGACTGAAGGCTGCATCGCTGTCAGTAGCACCAGCTAGAAATGGTCACTTTGGAGCAAGGCTGGAAGGAGTTTCAGACACCTACCCAAAGCCTTGGTCAAAGGTGAGGGGCATGTCCTGACCAACGTGGCTCTGATCGCCACAGCCGTCCCTATAGGCACTCCCCTAGGCAGATGCACGGGTGCTAGGGAGCACCAGGCTACTCTTCACCAAAGTGTCCATGTTTGGTGCCTAAAATAAACCGTGCACGCCATTATTCTGTGCAAGGGTTCTATCGCTGCAGGCTCTATGCTTTTGCTTTGCTCACCGTGCTCCTTGCTGGCCAGCTGAGCGGCCACGGGGGCAAGCAGCCCAGCACCGGCCCCAGCCCACAGGCACAGTGCCTGGCTTGGGGCTGGTGGCCGTGACTCGCAGCCCGGGGCTGTGGTGGGTCACACTGCCACAGCGCATCAGCTCCGAGCAGGCGCTGACGAGGGCTGTGGCTAATCGAGGCGGCGCATGAAATTTGGGATGGCCAAATGCAGCTGCCCCAGTTGGCATTTGCCCAGGACAGAGCGTGGAGTTCATGGAAAGAAGCTGTTTCCCCGGCGGTGTTGGTCTTTGTGTGGGGCACACAGGTGGGAGATGTGTCACTCCCAAACCAGTCCTCACTGGTGGGGGAAAGCAAGGCTGGGGCTTCAGCAGCTCTTTGCTTTCAAGCCGGGATGTTAGCTGATGGATGTGGATAAATGCTGCTTCCTCCAAGCCCCTGCCTGTATTCAACCCCTCTCTGGTCACGCTTTGGAAAGATGCAAGAGGACATGGGGACTGGCAGGGAAAAGACTAGAGAATGTCCTCCAAAAGGCCACTTTGGACTCATGAATAGGAATGTGCCCAGATAATTGAGCTCCTCACAGCAGCAAAAAGATAATGAGAGATCCCTGTGGCCAGTTCAAACTCAGGGACACTGCTCAAGTGTCACCTCTTGCCACTGGCTCCAAGGCTGGTGGGTGGCTTAACAGGGCAAACTTCATGTAAAGCTGTCCTGAGGGATGCTTCCCACCACGGTGATGGGCAAACAATTGTTTACTCACTCAGAAATGCACCCCGTGCCCTGCAACCTGATCTTGAGCAGGGGAGGGGATGGCATGAACCAAGTCCTGCCTTGGGAAAGCACTGGGGCAGCTGCACTGGGTGGGACGTGCCCTGACCCCTGGAAGGAAGGAGCCCAAGGAAAGGAGACTCCACCAAGGATGAGATTCTGGCTGGGAGGTCCCCGACGTGAGTACCGGGTCTGCTTCTGCTCGCTAGGTCAGTGATGGTGTGAGGAGATCCCAGCATGGAGACACTGTAGCTCCACACAGGGCTTCATCTCTGAAGCCAAGCACCTTGCAGAATGGGCTTTGAGAAGCCATCTCTGCATCTCCTTGGCTGCCAACCATCCACATTCATTGGCAGAACCTGTGATAATCCTGGTGACAGTGAGGTGCAAGAGGGCTGCTCTGCCATGGCTACGGCAAGCTGGGAACAGAGCAGGTTTGGGAGGCTGTGGGGGAATGAGCAGATGGGTCCCGGTGCAGAGCACAAAATCTCAGTGTTCCCAGGCTATGAGACAGAACATTTAGTCTGCAAGCCCCTGCGAAATAGCAGGAGCCCATGAGAAATCTGGTATTTCATCTGTTGAGTTTTTTGTATTTAAGCATTGCTTGGGTTTATTATTACCCGATGGAGGGTGAAAGCACGGCCCCGCAGGGTTGCAAGGGCCAAGCAGTGCTCAATTCCCCCCTCAACACGCTCAGTTTGGAAATCGTGATGCCAAGGGCCAAAGGCCCTGTCCCCAAAGATGGGTCAGTAAATCAGGCAGATGAAGATGCTCAATTGAACGTGATGACACCGTGGAGCAGAGCTTGCCCTAGCAGGATCCAAGTAAGCCCTTCAGATCCTATTCTGCTGCCACCCACCTTCTGCCACAGAGGGGACCAGCTGGGATTGAGCCTCTCCTTTGGTGCACACTCAGCAGGGCAGCGGGCACCTTTTTCTGGAGGTCTCACCAATCCCTAAACCGCCAGCTGATCTACTCTATCTGCCTATAAATTTTCCATATTTCAGCAGCACAGTCCCTGTGGATAGGAAAAACCTGCCCTCAAACATCTGAGAGTCTCGGCTAGACTGTGGGCTTCTTTTATAGCAAGGGGGGAAACAGGGAGTTGCAGACACAAATTTACCTCCTACAGAATGAGATGGGGAGAGGAAAGCCCTCTCTACTCTACTTACAACATCGCACCGACCTGCGGTGTTGGGGTAAAAGAAAGAGTTGCAGAGGCTGCAGGAGCATGTGAGAAGACTCGGGGTGTGCCTGCCAGTCCCAGGGACTTGGCCAAGGTGGGCACATCCCCATGCTGAGTCCCCTTGCAGCCAGGACAAGATGGGAGGTTTAACGGGAGCTTTGGGGAGCAGCTGAAAGAAGATGGTGAGATGCACTACTGCATCTAATTAACTTCTCTGAGGAGTTGAGGAAGAAGATTTCTCCTGATGGAAGCGAGTAACAGAGGCTGGTATTGTCAGGGAACGGTGTTGTAAGGAAGAGAAGACCTGGCCCTGCTTGGCTTCAGGGTAGGTGGGATGGTCTCTGTTCCTAACAGCCCAAAACTTCATTGTGATGGACTCACCAAACCACTCATCTCGTGCTGGCACCTGATTTGTAAGGTGAAGCAGCAAAAGGGCTGATCACCAGCAGCTGTGCTGGAAGCATGCTGGCTGGGGCAGGTTTTTTATGTGTCCTTATGCTCCTCAGCTCCCCAGGTCTGTGGAGACACTTTAAGAAGAACACACAAGGCAATAGGCACGAACGTGAGGCTGCAAGGTGTTTCTGGCTCATACCAGCCAAAGAAATGACACTGAAACACAGAGCTGTCGCTACTGTGTTTACAGGTGGCAGAACTTGTCGTTTAAATCAGTCCTACCCAAACCCCTGGGCTTCACCTTCCTCTGACACTGGGGACTGAAGACCTTGTCCCTTTGCTCCCCGAGTTTCCCATCCCGGGAAGAGCTCCTGAGCATACAGCAACACTCAGAGCCTGCGCGATAAGCCCTGCCACGGGGCGAGCCTTGGCTCAGAGTTCAGTTCGAGGTGACGCCCATCACTTTTAGTACAAAATCTTTGATTTATGAACCCTCCTACCCCGGTGAGACAAAAGTAAACAGCCTTTACACCCTGTCTCCTTCACAGCCGCGGTGCTGTTCAAATACCCTGGGAATCTGCAGAGAGCGGGACGGAAGAAGTCACCGTTTCCCAGGACACTCCAGCTCCTGCTGACATCCTCTGCTCAGACCCATCTGACCCCGAGGGAGCTGGGGACAGAAAGTCCCTCGGTGGTGTGGTGGGGGCAGGTGTCGGCCCCTCTGAGGGTGTAAATCATGAGGGGAGGATGATGGGGTGTCGGTGCAGTTGTGATGGTGGAAATGGGGTGTACGAAGAGAAGCGCTGAGCCCCGGGTCAGCATTGCATGAGTCGTATTTGGTGCAAAGACAAAGGGAAGGGAAATGGGAGGATACATACACCGTGATGTGCCAAAGCTTTCAGAGAATCACAGAATCATTAAGGTGGGAAAAGACCTCTAAGATCACCGTCAACCCAACACCACCATGCCTGCTAAACCGTGTCCCCAGGTGCCACTTCTACACGGTTTTTGAACCCCTCCAGGGATGGGGAACCCACCATTGCCCTGGGCAGCCTGTTCCAATGCCTGACCACTCTTTCAGTAAAAAAATTTTTCCTAATCTCCAATCTAAACCTGCCCTGACGCAAGCTGAGGCCAGGACGACCCTCTGTACCACAGCTTGTATTAATATGGTCATCCAAGTCCATCAGGGCTGTGCTGCTGTCCCCACACAGCAGCCCCTACTGCAGGACCCGCAACCACAGGACCTCCCTCTCCAAGCGAAGATGCTTCCCCTGGCTCTTACAGTCACCAGCCTTGAGACACGTCCGAGCACATCTGTCCCCAGCAAAGCCACTAACCACAGCCGTGTCCCACCCTGAGGACCTGAAGAGCCGGACAGTAGACACATTGCCGTAACATACACAGGTCCCTTCAGCACCTAAGATTGCTTAGCATGAAAAATACATGGATATACCCAAATGCTCATATGCAGCAGTAAGCAACACTTAGGGTTTTTGTTCCCTTTTAGAGGTTTTCAGTTCTCCAGTCCTTCTCCACCAGTAAAACTTGGTGGAACTGTTCTCTTAGCCTCTTCAGAAGGCAACCACTAAAGTTCAATAATCAACCAGTGGTAGACTTCAGTCCCTACCTCTTTTCCATCAAGTGTTGGTTCCCCATTGGGTAACCCCCTTATGCTTATACATTTAGCACTGCTGGGAAAATCTTTCTGTATCTTGTCTACACTCCCATGTTCTCCTAGAAACACCCATCTCTTGGGATGCTGCACACTTGTTTCAAACACTCGGACATTTTGGGCTTAAAAGGAAACCACTTGTCCCAGTACAAACAACAGAATTTATGTATTAATTTAACGTAATTTCATGTCAGGCAGACGATTGGTTGAAAGACATTTACTGTCAAGATGCTTTCAAAGAAGAGCCAACGTACCTGCAGGCTCCTCGGTGCTGCTGGCGGCGGTGGTGGGGGGAGCGGCGGGGATCTCTGTGCAGGACAGCGAGAAGCAGGAAGGAAAGGAGAGGAGATAAAAGCAGGCATTATTCCAGATCCCAAAGAGCCTGGCCCCTGCATGCACCGTGTTTGCCCTTCCCAACCATGTCTACCAGCAAGGAGTCTTTCCCAACTACGTTCCTTGCAAGAGCTCCGGGAACCAGCACACCAGGACCTTACCCACTGGGGAACTGGGCCTCCCATAAGGGTGTGGGAAAGGGTTTTTAAACCAGAAATTTTGGCTTGTGGCTAAAAATTATAAGCCCCAGCAGCCACAGGGAGCATGGCTGCCTCTCCCTATCCCTGGGTTGTCCCTTCCAGCTGCTTTTTCCACCCATGTCTGAGGCAGTGCTACCACTCCTCTCGTGTGACATAGGCTGCAGGTGAAGTATTGCATCTATCTGCTGGGGTGCAAGCCTCATCTCACATGTTTAAAGGAAACACAAACGTATCTGGTGCCAGTGCAATGGTCCCTGCTTTCGCTTTGGGGCTAGCTTTGCACAGCTGAAACCACATAATGTTCTGGATCTTCATGCCCAAGTCTGACTGTGTTTGTTGATGTTGAAAAGGACTGACTGCAGATGGAGCGCGTTGTATGGTCCCAGCTTTGGCAAGATGACCTCTTTTCCCCAGTGCACATACACAACTCTCATTACTGACATCTTTTGAATATTTAGGGCACAGTGCTGCAATTTGTGTGCCTCCCTGGGAATCCTGGCAGGGAACACCCTACCAGATCATTTTGAAAGTGGAATTTAGGCATGAGCTGGGGGTTGGCATCTGCCTCCTTCTGCTTTTGCTCTCGGGAACCTGCCCGGCTGCAGAGGCAGGATTTGCTGGGTTGTGTCTGCACTGCAGTGACGACAGCTCATAAGGGTGCAGCCCAATTATCATTAGATGACCTTTTGTGTCATTCACCCTCATGCAATAAAACACAAGCCCAAGCCCATGTGAGACGCGTGGCGCGTAGTGAAGCAGCAGATGAACAGCCAGCCCAGCTGTCCTGAAGCTGGTGCCTGGCTGGGTGCTTGTGCCTGCCGGCGTGGGCTGCAGTGCAGACAGACCCCACTGCTGTCTTTGTTGCCCACGAGGTGATTTTTTCATTACTGTAAGTCTTTGGGACAAGGGAAATATAAGCAGTGGTAAATCAGAGAGTGACTGAGCTCTTGCAGACAGGGTGGGCAGCCCCTTGCCAGCTGCAGTGTGTCTGTGCCCTCCCAGTGCCAGGCAGGAGAGCAGTGTGGGAAGGGATGGAGATCAAGTGCCCCCCACTGCGCATGTATAAAATATGTGAACTACGTCCCCCCCACACAAGCAAAATATGCTGACTAACATTTTCAGGGATGAAAATGTGCTGGTTTGGGTTTTTCTAGGATGAGAGAACCATGAGTTGCTCACATCCTCGCTTGAATTGCTTTAGCATCGTATGTGCAGATCAAACTCCCAACAACTGCACAGCAGCTTGATGGCCAGGCCACAGCCTTGCTTCAAACACATTTTGGACAAAATTTTTGGCCCCTTGGAAAGGATGTTTTGTGGTGACACGTAAGTAAGGGGCTCTCATGGGTGCCGGAGCAGTGGCTGGGTGGCAGGGCCAGGGCAGGGCAGCCCTGCCAGGCTCACGGCAGCGGGCAGCCTGGAGCACGCCGGGTCGGCAGCTGGCGTGAGCACAGCCCGGCTCCAAACGCCTGCTTGGACCATGTTGAAATTCTGTGTCTGCCTTTATTTAGCGCAGTGAATCCCAAGGGAGATGATGCAAGGAACAATTTACCCTCTGATTTACCATGGCCCTGGGGAATGATTAATGATAAACCTTTGCGCATACTTGCTGCAAAGCATACCGGAGCCATGACTGTAGCATCCTGGGGAAACAAGCATCTGGTTTGAGCTCTTGCCGTCCCATTGCGACAGGGGGAAGAATGAATCTCAAGTGACCAAAAACCACCCTGGAATGTATTTTTTTCTTCAGCAGGAGAAGGTGGAGAAAGGGTATCTGCCTCATAATTTGGCAGTGGCCATCCTGAGAGGCAGATGCTGCGAGGGCACATTGTGGGAGCAGACTGTGGGTTCCCAGCAAAGACTTGACTCTTTCAGCCTTCACTTTTCTTTTACCGTTGGGCCTTTTTTCCCCTTTTAGCAGCAGGGAGTCAACCTCAAGGGGAACTGTCCCTCCTTCCCAGCCCGTCCCAGGCACCATAACTTTGATGCTTAATTTCATTAGGGCAGGTGGAGATGTCTCTCGCAAGGTGCAGGGGCTGCTGAATGATCCAACAGCAGCAAACCCAACAGGCAGCAGAGAGAAGCACTGGGCTAAAGCACACCTTGCCCAGGCAGCCAGCGCTTGACAGGGACTGAGTGGGGATGTGGATGTTTGCAGAGCAAACGCTGCGATCGAGAGGCTTTGGGAGCTGTACCTGGTGCTTGCTGCTGTTGTTTGAAGAGCAAAGAATGAGAGCAGCCTAGGGAAGACAAACTAAAAAGCAAACCCAAGGAAGCAAACAGTAAACCAGTCCATGTTTCTGGGTGGTTTGTGTGAGTGTAAGATCGCCTTTAGCAATCCAGGTGCTATCGGCTGTGTTACTGTGATGGCAGCTCCATCAAACCAGCAGATCCTCTGATTTGAGCTCTGTGACAGTGCAGCACAGCCTGATTTTGGAAAGAAAAAACAGTTTGCAGTGATCTGCCTTAGCATCCAGACCTGATGTGATACTCCAAAGAAAATATGCTCTCCGGGCAACTTTGTTCTGTGAAGCAAAATCAAATTACAGGCAAATTGGACTGCAGATGCACTCACACAACCCACGCAGCAAGGTAGATAAGCTACTTAGAAGCTAGGTGTGAATTTTGGGTATATGTTCTACTGCGGGCGGTGCGGCTGGCGGGGGTACCGAGGCAGCTCCAACCCCGGAGCACTGCCTGTCGGCACGTACGCAGTGGGGTTAGTAGCCACCCAGACCGAACAGTGGCTCCTGTGGATCTAGAAAGGTTAATATCTCTAATCTACAGACATCAAAAGAGCGATCCACCTACTTATGCAGGGGGCAATGGGAGACCGGCTCTGCTGGTAGCCTTTGGCGCATCGATTGCACGTGATGCCGGTGACACCGTCTTTACAGGGACATTGGCCCGTGGTTTGGTTACAGGTTTGGCCGGCAGCGCCCACGGGATGGCAATCGCACTCTGTGGGGGAACACACAACAAGAGGGTCAGGAGGAGAGGAGAGCGGGTTCAGGAGGCTCTTGCAGCATGGCTCCACGTTCTCCGCAGCCGGCGCTGGACCTCCGGCCAACATCCCGTCCAGCCAGAGACCGCACTGACCTGAAACAGAGGTGGCATTTGGCAGAGGGGGTGCACACGGCCATCGCTTGGGTGCAGAGGGGGTAGCACCAGAGAGGGGTGGCCCAGCCACAGCTCGTCCTGCTGTGGAGATGGAGTTGCGGCCAGGACGTCTTGCCCAGGGCCATGAGCCCTCTGCAGATGTGGGGAGGCAGTGTGGGGTGTCGCTGCTCAAGGATACCCGCCCAGGGGCACTGCAACTACCTCATCCCACGGGTGCTGTGGTCAAGAGTTTCAAGGACTTGAATAGGAGAGGAGCAGGGAGGGCAGCACAGCTGGAGAGGCTCCGGGAGCTGAGCACCCGCTGCCCCACCCCAGCCGGCTTCAACCCTCCCGGGGCTCCTTGGAGCAGTGGCAGGTCTGTAGGGATGAGGCAGAAAATCAAGGAGCATTTCATCACTCCTTCAGCACACGAGATACCAGGCAGGAAGCAATTGCTTTCAGAGACTTTGGGAATTCATTTCACGTGCGCTACAGAAAAAAAAAAACCCAACACCCTCCTTTCAGAGCTTTCGCTCGAGCCCTTCCCCGCTGAGCAGCATCGCTGGCAGCTGGCACCGCGGGCGCAGGAAGGAAATGCCCTTGTGGGATGCAGGCAGGCTGGAGGACCTGCTGTTCCCGGCCAGATGGATGGAGGCTCGACGGCAGAGCTGGGCAGATGTGAAGGGTTTGGCAGGGGATGTAAGTACTGCACTTGAAATCATTCACCATCTCATTTCCCACAGTGGGACTTACCGGCGCAGCTGTTTGTTAAAAAAAAAAAACAACTAAGCAAAAGAAAAAAAAAAAAGCATTGAGGCTTGTTATCATCACTGCTCCAAAAGGATTATGGCCTCGCACATTTGTTAACAGCCCTGATTTCTAAGAGCTGCAAGTGCCGTGCCAGACTGCGGTCTGCCCCTGCTGAGCGGTGGCAGGGAAAGGCAGGAACGCTTTCCTTTTCTTGTGCAGCATCCTCGGGAAGCAGCCAGCCAAAACCCTCCCCGGGGAGCACTGATCCCACTCTCCTTGTGCCCCTCGGGCGAGCTGCCTGCCAGAAAGGGGGTTTGGGGCAAAACCTGCCCCATGGCCCAAAACCTGGAGGGGGTTTGTCTGTGGGTCAGGACCAGTGCAAGTGTTTCCATGGGCTCCAGTGGCTGGGCTTGGTTTTCAGATATCCCCAAATCCCCCAAATTTAGTATATCGCTCCCATGGACCCTACAATGCTTCTTGGTTTGTCTTGCAAACCCCTGGCTCTGAGACACTCTAAATCTGCCTCATTTGGGGGTGGCAGCTCACTTCTTGCGTTGATTTGTATTGGGTGTCCAAGTTTTGGTGTTTGGCTGAAACCTGTCCCCAACCCGCCCCAGCACCATCCTGCTCCTGCTCCCTGCACCAGCCGCCCCCAGTTTGACCTTTACTGGGCAGCAGCTCCCGGGCTCGTCCGCCTCCCCAGTAGGGTTTGGACAGTGCCTGGAGCCCCCCTGCACTGGGAATGTCCCCTTCTCCCAGCACGGGGCATCCCATCCCCACACAGCCCACCCTGGAGCACGAGCAAACTGCTGCTGTCCCCTGGCTCCACCAGCACTGGATGGGAAGAGACGGAACCTTGCCAAAACCTGCTGATTTTTCATGAGAGGGGAAAAAAAACCCAAC